>NC_141164.1:51949557-52263723 GCF_053477565.2 Lygodium microphyllum
AGTTAGCTTGATTTAAGGGGGGCTTGATCTCCTAGGTTGCCAATATCATTGTGTTGAATTGACTCAACTCCTTGAACTTGAGTTCCCTATGCACAACTTTAGAATTCAATGCCAATGGTCTCTTATATTTCCTTAAAGTTACTTGAGACTTCTATGTGCCCTTGCCTCTTGAGCATTTTTGAGTATTGATTATAATTTCACTTTTATTGCAATTGAAAGCTTGGCTTTTCTTGCATGTCACTTGTTTTTGTCCTACATTCACTTGATAAATTTTGAGAGCACATGCAATTAATCCTTATGCAAATAACTAAAAGTTTGAACTCAGGTCTTTTACCACTTATTGATATTGTAGCAATGCTTATCTTGTTGACTGTTGATTGTCCTTTCCTCGTGTGGCATGAAAAAGATTGCAATGCCTTCGAGTATTATAGGAGCATGCTTCTTGTTGTGTGTATGAATTTTATGTTTAAAGGATTTTTTATATAATAAAATTGCAACGAATTGTTTACTTATGTGCAAGTAGGTGACTATAATACAAAATTTTCTCAGCCTAGAAATAGACCATTTGTAGAAAAATAGGATTATATTGATGCACAACGTAGGCATCAAGAAGTTGTGGTACCGTGAACAATAATGTTAGATATTTGATGAAAGGTTTGCTTCTTGATTCAAGCTTACTTAGCCCAAAGACATAATGAAAGCTTACTCATTTGGACAAGTTCATCTAGGCTTGTTGCCTTAAACCAATATTTCATTTTTTCCTAAATTATTGAGACTTCTTTACATGTCCAAAGAAGATGCTTAACTGTTTCTTCCCATGTTGGACAAAAAAGGCAGTAAGTGTTTACCCTTGTCCATCCTCCCAATCTATCCTTAGTGCGTAATTTCCTAGCAACAACTTTCCAATTGAACTTCTTGATTCAAGCTTTACTTAGCCCAAAGACATAAGGAAGGGCGACTAATGTGACATATGTTTGGTCACACGTGGAGATTGTAATTGCTCTTCTTTGCCCTACGATGGGTCATTTTCCAGAAACCAATTTTTGCCAAATGGAAGCAGGAATGGTGAATCATTTCTGCACA
Source organism: Lygodium microphyllum (assembly GCF_053477565.2). NCBI lineage: Eukaryota > Viridiplantae > Streptophyta > Polypodiopsida > Schizaeales > Lygodiaceae > Lygodium > Lygodium microphyllum. Next base: position 51,950,641 of record NC_141164.1, read on the forward strand.
AATATGCTTCGTTTATACTTCTGCGTTGCAGCTCTTCCACCCCATCATCAAAAACTCTTCCAGCAAAGCTCGCGGTATGGAGGGATGGGATAGAACTGAGGATGGCCGGCTATGTGATCAGGTCTCGTGCCCGATTGAGGCTCTCGACGACGCACTGGAGGTTTTGGACGAGACAGGCACTTCTTAGCAAGAGTTGGGTTGATGGTGCTCTCGATGTTAGCACATTTGCAACGGTGCTAAGAGGGTGTGACGAAGTCGACTAGTTCAACTACCGGGGGACTGGGATCGTTGGCGCTTCCACTGTGGATTGGGAAAGTAATAGCTACAGGTAAGTTCGTTGGGTTTGGTTGCATAAATAGTTGCAGGTAATTGCTCTCGTATGTTTGCACCTTATTGAAAGGAGGTCTTCCTCTAGCGAGCCCTAGGATAGTCTGCTGCAAGATGGCCCCATCATCCTACAACCAGAACACTCCCAAGGGTGGCTCGAGTATGAAACTGGTGAACTGGCAATCCTCTGCACATGGACGGAATCCTGATGGTCGAAGAAAGGGAACTGATAGGTCTTGCAAGGATAACTACTCTAATTGACGAGCAAGCTTTGAGCCCTCCAATACCACGTTGATAAAGGTGCTCACTGTCGATACGAAGTGGTTGAACCCATTGCCTATCTCAAACAAGTATGGACTACACTACTCCAACTGCGGAAAGAAGATGGTGATGGTTAAGCGTTTCTGGTGCTACAACTGATTTTAAGTTGGAATGTTATAGATGATGCATTTACCATTGTTACAATCATGAGGCCATGACACTCTAATTATAATCACAATATCTCTAACTATAATCACAATATGTAAGGTGCATAATGCAACAAGGTCATTATCATTAAATTGCATAAGGCACATGATTCCACAAGGTCATATAAGTTACAACAGGCTTTAGCAATGGTTCTTCATGCGGCTGAATTATAGTTCCTTTGGGCCAACTAAATCATCAATACAATTGTTGGCCGTGCAAGAATAGATTATACAGGATTCAGATTTCATACAAAGCTCACTCGAAAATATTTCAGGAGCTTTTTGCCACAGTTGAGGCCCCTTCAAGTAAATACATGGTTCTCTTGATAGAACATTTTATGGTATATAACAAAGGGTTGATGAGGAGATGCGTTCTCCCTCGATAATGATCTAGCTTGCTGCTGCTGTTGCTGGCAATTTTGACTCGGATGCTGCAAGAGATTGATAATTTCTTTGCTGAGGCACCATCGATTTGCGTAGCTTCACTTTAAATGCCGCCTATGCAATGGATAACAAATTTGAGGCATGTCAGGAATTGCTCACAGTAATGCCTTGTAAGAATTTCATATTACAAAGGAAAGCTTATTACTTTTGGATCAGTTCCAAATGAAATAATAAAGCCTGGGCGTATTCTTGTCGGTAGTAATGAGGGCATCTGGTACCGCCTGCCTTCAATGCTGCATATATAAATGCAGAGATTAGCAAAACTGCCAAGCACATGCTAAAACAAGACTACTGCACTGGTAAAAAGGACCGATAGCAATCTATGTCAACTATAAGTATTGAAGGTCATGTATAAGTCATGCCATCTAAGGAAAAGAGTTACTGTAATTAGCCATGGTTGTCCCGAAAAAAGTTATCAATTGGAATCATACATGATGGAGTACAAAAGTATAGAACCACATACTCGGTAATCCATGTACCACTAGAGCTACGAAGATCTGTTAGGTAGAATGCTCCTTCGCGGAATACAATTTCTGCATGCTTGTTGGACACCTGGAACAATTGATACACTCCTTATACTAAAGTTCAAGGAATGAGTCTAGTACCAAGAATTTGAACCAGGAAAACAAAATGTGTTCTATACCCCTGGTGCATTGATCCGCACAAAATTGCCTTCTGACTTTTCAGAATGACCACTCCTGCATAGTCATACGAAAAATTCTGAGTTGTTCGAGGTCCATTGGTTGTACTGAATTGAAAGATATGCTGTAAATTATAAAATGTATGATGTTGAGTTACCCAATGCAAATTGTAGCACTGTCTTCCTGGATGAGGGGTATGATGTCAGAACCAGCGGTTTCCAAATTCAATTCGGACATCATTACTTTGACTGGAGTCAGGTACCAGCTACATCAAAGGCAAAAGATGATGTGAAATCAACTACGTTTACTTTTCCAGCAGTGGAATATGGTGAACATGAGAACATCTTTTTCTACTTTTGGACATACTCTGCATCTGTAGCTCGCTCCAAGGCATCGTCATCAATGAACCATGACCTTAAATCACTGTTGGCCTGTCATGTAAGTTACACAGCTCTATAAATTTAGCAATTTGAATCATCAACATCATTGGAAGGTTGAGATTTTGATTGTTTAAGTTTATGCATTCTAAAGATCCAGTATTGTAAGCACTGTATTAATTTTCAACGATTACAACCTTGTTTGTGGAAAAGCAATTACACATCACGTACATATGCATGCCCATACATGTGCAAGGGGCATGTGCGAATGGGCACACAGATGTATACACATGCACATGTATGCACAGATGCATGTGCATATAATGCATCTGTGCATATGCACACACATGCACACACGTGCGCATACATGTGCACACCCACCCAACTGCTCCCCCTTCATGAAACAAAATACATAACGATGTACAAAGAGGTCATCCTCAGTGTGAACATAGCCTATACCAAAAACATTGAAAACAGTTCCAATTCATGTATCCTTTGCCTCTATTGCTTATCCTTTTGCTTAACTCTATTGATACTTTCTTCTTATCTTGAACTATGCAGGTTATTAAAAAAATCTTCCAATGTGCATCATTTATCTATGATTGGTTTTTGCCTTGCCCAGCTGGACTCTATTTCCTTCTTGTCTCAAACTATGCAGGCTTTTCAGAAGGTCTATCCTGGCTGATCAGGATCCATATAATTCTAGAGATACAGAGCATTCAGAACAACTAATATTGCATCCTAAATATGCATTCCAATACAACCATGTTGAAACTCCACAAATGAATGCATTATGTGGCCAAGTACGATCTTGCAATGCCGCCCACATGTGAGCTTGTTTCTGGAGGCTTGCAATTCAAGTATTTGAACATGCAACATGCATTAAATGATTATCCATTTGCCTGAGGGATCATTAAATGTGACAGACAGCTGAGGATCATGATAAACTTGCATATAATAATTAAAACTAGTACAGAATACAGCATATAACCAGCAAGTGAAAAAACTGACCAGCCAAAGCATGTGGATTATATTCTTAAAGGCAAGCAATATGCAGCTTCATGGTATGTAAATAATGCCAAAAAATCTCCATTGATTAGGATCAAAGAGCCTCTGAGAAATGAACTTAGTGATATAATGAAAATACTCTAATTCTTGTAACCCTAGCTCTTGGCTTGGTAACCAATGCACCGGGTAGTGAAGAATTTGACACGCAACATGCAGTGGACAAGCAAGTGGAACTTGGGAAATGTGCATTTCCAAAGGAACGTAGAAAAGGTGTAGTTCTTCTAAGACTTAAAGATAATTTGAAAAGGTTCACCCAATAAGAAGTCACTAAAGATGTAAAGTAAGCTTCGTGCTTAAGTTTGGTCCAATGAGCACCTCACTTATGATTAATCAACTACCAATAATTAGCCCTTAATCAAATTCAAATTTTGATTAAGAAGCAGTCGATGACTCGTTTAGAAAGTTGATTTTCACTATCTGGGATCTTTTTCTCTCTTATTTGAGCAATATAAGTTTTGAGGCAACCATTTTTCCTCTACTTTGTTGTAGAAGTCGTTGAAGGAGCTCATTTGAGTAGCACAAGTTTGGAGTCAACCATTTGTTTCTTCTTTGCTCTAGAAAGTGTTGGTTTTAGCCATGAAGTATACATTGACAATGGTATGGAGTCAAGAGAGCTGCCAATCTTCTAATACTGGTATGGGGAATCCATTGGGCAGCTCTTTAACTCCAATTATACTAGGATATGCTGCTATTTTTAATCTAAATATCATTGAAACGGACTATTACAGCACAAAGAGATGAGATTCCCTACTCTCTTTAAGATCTTGAGCCGTGTGCGCTTTTTAAACAACTTGTAGTTTCATTGTGAGAAATTGTGAGAGAAATAGTGTGGCAAGGGGAGCACGTAAGACAATTGTTGAGCAAATGTTGCATGAAATTGGACTCAAATGTTGATTGTAAATGTTAGAATTTGGAAAGTTGATTCGTTCTTCTACATTTTAAACAATTTAAAGTCAGTTGGAGACCAATATCGATAGACAAGGTCATTGTGCACTTGTGGACTAATTGTGTTGTGTGAAATTGCTAAAAATACAATCATTTTTTACTAATTTAGAGCATATAAAAGTGGTCAAGGAGTATCTATAGAAGAGCACTTTTAGCATGCCACACGACTAAACATAACCTACTAGAGTATGAAAATGTACATTATGCACAAAAAAGCGCACACACACATGAATACATGCACACAAACGCAATTACACAAGCACATGCACACCCACTTCTCTTTCCCTCGTGATCAGACATTTTGATTTGTATTATATATCGAAATGTTGGAAAAAAAAGGATAGGATGGAATTCTAATACTACCTAAGGAAACACTATCACTTCGTGTAGCAAAGATTTATGTCTAAGGAGGAAAGATATAAATGAAAATGATGCAAAAGTGGCACAATTGTGAGTGGTCAAGAGATGCACCTCCCAAGGCATGACATGAGCCGACTCCAAATTCTAAGCTAAGGACATGGGAAGGATCATAGTATTCAATGTCAATGTCCACAAAGGACCAAATCCCAGTTCAAGTGTACTTGCTAGTATCATTGTGCATTGTGCTAAAGGTTTCTTGTCTTGGAGGCCAGTCCATCATCGCCAATTCAAGGGCATCCTACAGATTCATCATCTAGGGTAAGGAGGCCAAAAGGATGTGGCCCCTAGGACTATGACATTTCATTATTGCAAACAGTAGCCAGTATATATTTGCTGGTGTAGCTCAAATGACAGAGTCTTTCTAAGGTGGTTGACATTAGTTCTGTGATTCTCTCTCTCCTCTGCTTTCTTTCCCACCTACCTGGTTGTCAGATTTTTGTGACTATATTTTCCAACAAGAAATGCCTTTAGGCAACTGATCACATCTTTACCCTAGTCAACCCTATCAAGTTCTCTATCTTTTCATGCATGCTCTCATGTGTGCTTTATGATAATAGAGCCTTGGTCTGAATTTCTTCATCCATGCTTCCTTGCAGTTGTGCAGTCCAAAGACCTGTTTGCTATCAGTGTACTGCTAAAGGTTGTGAGCTGTTCCTTTGGAGTTTTCTGCACAAACCATACCACTTGATAGTGGCAAGTGTTATTCCATAAGCTATAATGCATGATTACTTCAGAAAATTTGACATCTACTAGACCCTCAGGACATGCAAACTTTGTCTGCAAAGACTGAAAGCCATTTGACAAGCCAAGGACAAGTCAAAAATCTCTACTGTAGATCCTTTTTGCTCTAGCTGCTAGTACCTGAATACTTCATCCTCAAGTAACTCATTATTCCTCACCTATAGCAATTCGACTCCATTTCCATCAAAGCTGACAGAGTGAAAAATGTGTGCTAATATCCACAAATCCGGCTGAATCCCAGCTCTCATACAAGTGATAAGACAGAAGGTAACCATCTAAGGTCTGGAATCCCAAATCTATGAATCAATCATCATAAAAGAGACTGTAAAGGAATCAAAATGATGATCTACTACCAAAAGCATCAAGGAAACAAAGAGACAAAGCAAACATTGCACTATGCTGGGCAGTCCCGGAGCAAGGGCATACCTTGTCACTAAGTCTGCAGCTGGGAGCCCTTCCTTCTAGTTTAGAGCTGCCACCCAAAAAAAAGCAAAACAACAACAAAAACAAAAGAAAACTGCTTAGTTACTGAAGTTGCTTGAAGATCGAGCAAAACCAGGCATGACCAAGCTAAAATTTCTACCTGTTGCCACCAAGAACCCAACCGAGCATGATTGGCATGAAGATACTTATGAAAAATCTGCCCCCAACTCTCCCAGGATGTGGTATCCTCAAGTTTGTCAAGAACTAACAAGTAGAGAACACGAACACCAATATGGAAAGTAAATCAGATCACAACCATCTACAAAGAACTCAATACCACAAGGCTTTCCAGAGCATGAATGTTGCAATTACCTCCAAGGGTCCAAGTCCTACACCTAAGTAAGGCTTATATGTTGAAGCCATAATAGCAGCCATACGAGCCATGCCATGAATTGCTCCAACTCGTAACACTCTCTCACTCTCATACCTGAACATTCCAATGCACTTCTAGGACATCAGACTTATATGTCAAAAGACACAAACAAAGGGGAAAAAATTTGCGTAGCTGGATAAGAGCCTCCAAGTCATGAAAATGTAATTTAAAGGCTCTTGTTAGTTATTAGCTGATAGACTTGTGTATGTCTTTTTGACCTATCCTGTTTGTATAAGTATGAGACTTTTTGGTTTTCCATAACTTGATGTACATGGTGGTCATGTTAATGAAATTGCGGTAACAGCTAATGGCATTACCTTTTCAAAGCAGCAGCTATGTCGACAGATTGGTTCTTGCTGTGGGACTCTTTCCATACCTTCTCAAGTTCTAATGCAAGTTGGTAACCATCCTGTCAATGTATACACAGCCTTTTTCTATGTGTTACTAAAAGTCAATCTCCAAGGTTTCACCGTTTAAAGACCATACAGCTCAACACAACATAACTGAAGAAAGAGAAAGAATGTTGTATTTTACCTCAATGGCCATACAACCTCCTTGTCCCATGTTGGGTTGCATGGCGTGTGCTGAATCACCGAGAAGGGTAACACGACCTTTACTCCAGGAAAATATCGGAACTCTATCATATATGTCTCGGCGAAGTATCATCTCCTCAGGTGTTGCAAGGAGCAGGTCAATTACTCCGTCGCACCAATTTGCAAACAATTTCAACAATCTATCCTTTTTATCTGCGCAAAAATAACAATTCAGATCACCCTACATGTATGCAACAATTTTAATTTATTTTATTTTAAGCAGAAAAACTCGAGCCCCTAAATTTAGATCATTCACAAGTCACAAATTTCATTCAAGGGTGATCCACTCTTAGTGTAGAGGGGCCAATAGAGTCACATTTAAGGGTCCTATTAATTTAAATATTTAAATATTTAGATCAAATATGTACTTTTTAAATTATGGATGAATAATACACATTGTCTTCTAATCGAATTAAAAAAACTTGTAGCATTTGAACTTTTAGGTCAAGTACATGTAGTTATGGAAGAAGGGATCACGCGACATTGACAGCACGTAAGGGCAGGCCATAGTCACATGCAAGTATTGTTTGATGGCTTTAAAAAGAGTAAAACAATCAAAAAACTATGTGTCATTTGCTTGTTACATATGAAAATCAGCTGGGGGGTGTGTTGCTTAAAAAAGGCATAAAGTTATGGGCCCCTTAACCCTAGATCTCGAGACAAAAAATGCAAATGGAACCTGAACAGTTTTGAAATACAAAAAGAAAATGGATTGAGATGGTATTGCAGGTTAGTATTGGGCAAACTTCTCATAGGAATCTCTAACATTCTTCAGATTGTGCTTCAACATCAGCTACATGAACTGCAGTAGTGCACACATGAAAAATCAGCCATTCAATCCCTTTGGTTCTGACATTCAACTGTTGATGCATGTGAAAATATTTGTTGGCCACACAACCTAAAGCAAAAATGGATTAGTATATTGAGAAATGTTGAGCTAAAACTGCATTACAAACTGATTGGCTCTTTAAAACAGCCCAAAAAATGTTTATTACCAACTTTTCTAGAGAGTGTTAGCATCCCCTAAGACAAACCCTAATTTGGGAGGCTACCCTTCAACTCAGCCCATCTCATAATTGCAAGTTCATCGTCAGCTGGTGCCTTCTTCCCACTGGTGTCTATACCACTCCTTGGTGGATATCTCAGTTCGTGGTGCTGCCAACTTGTGGGCAGCTCCATGCAACCTGTCCTTTAACTGCCCCGATTGCTGCATTTGCCACTGGCAACTCATCTACAGCCTATTCATGCAGTTTACCAGCTGTTGCCATCATCTTTTGGCAGCAGATTGCTGTGAAAGCCCTTCTTCAGTCTGATTGCACACTGTGCAGCAGTTGCCAGTCTTCCAGGGGCAGCAAAAAGCCGGGTTTTGCAGTCACAACTGTCGCTTGCATCATCCTAATCATTCTCAGCCTGTTGCCCGCTGCCTCAGAGTTGCCACTGCCTGTTTCAGCCTACTCCAGACACACATATCTGTGGTTTGCAGCTGCGGATCACATAAATGGCTGACTGATGCATTTTGGGATCCATTCAGAGTACAAGTTCAAGGTTCTATATTCATTCTACATAGTGTGTTTACAGCATTGAGCATCATAGTTATTCATTATTCATTCTTCTCCCATTTTCATTGGCTTTGACTCAATATTTACCTTTGACTTCTATCATTATCACTTTTTGTTTGTCGTACACTTGTGTTTATCTTTGGTGCTTAAATATTTCTTTATGTGGCATTAGAGGTAGGTCCTCTTTGAAGAAACCTAGGCCTTGATATGAAAGCTTGAAGTCTAAGACGAAGAACTTTGAAGGGAAGATGGCCTCAACCGCATCCTCACCACTTTCAGACTCCTACACCACCTTTGCTGAGAATCACCTTTGAGTTCTCTGATTATCACTTTGTGCTTTGTTGTACACTTGTGTTTATCTTTGGTGATCAAGTATTTCTTTACATGGGTATCAGAGCTAGGTACTCTTTGAAGAAACCTAGGCCTTGATATGAAAGCTCGACATCCAAGACAAAGAACTTTGGAGAGAAGATGGCCTCGACCTCATCCTCACTACAATCTCCTAAACAACCTTTTCCAAAAACCGAGAAAGAGTGGTTCTCTCAGCTTGCTTTGCAAAATTCCTTCAAAGGAGGAGAAACATCTAACTACCATGTTGCTTACAACCATATGAGATTTCATGGGTTGAATACAAATTGATCCTGATGCATTGAGCCCAACACCAACTAGAAGGTAACATTAATCATTTACCCTTAGATTCAATGCACACGTCTAATGTTTTTGCAAGAAGGATGGAACCTCCATATGGAACTGGCCATCCTATTCGAGAGACAGACACAATGTACAAACCTTCATAGACTTCGCCTCCTTCATGCAAGTTTAAGTCCTAAAGAGGACAAATACTTATATATAAATACAATATAAGAAAAAAGTCAAGTAGCCCTCCTCCAAAATTTTCCTTCAAGTTATATTTCTCATAGTTAGTCTGAAGTTGGTGCATTATCATTTCCATCATCATCTAATTTTCAATGTCAGAAAGATCACTCGTCTCCATTCACACCTACCTCATCTACATCTCAATTTCCAATCCCACCAATCCCACACTTCTCTTCCACTGCATCCACATCATTTACACCTTTCTACATCCATTTTTCATATCACCATTCTCCGTTCCATGTGTCCAACCACACATCACATTGAGGGTATCTTGACATGTAGGCACATCATTTCTCTTTAAAACCTCTTCATTCACACAACCAGGTGGTGGAGGTGCACCCATGGTGGGTGTATATCCCCTAAACCAACCATCATAGGGATCTGTCCACAAGGGTATCCCACTCATGTATCTCAAGCCCACTATACTCTCCCATTTCCTAAGTGGCGACACAGTTTGCCAACATGTCACTACCTAATGGGCTACCGTACACCTTTTCAACATTAGGACCACACACCAATCGATCACCTCCTTTGGGACACATCTAGAATCACCATATCAGGCACTTTGATGCCACATGCAGCGTCTAGATACCCACATTTCTATCCTATGCAACCACCTATCCCCCACCTCATACAGCCACCCATCCATTAGCGTCCGCCGAGCATGCATTTATAGATAAGACTTGTTTCAATAGGTCCAACTTTATGACTTGGTCTAATTTGAAGTGGCATGCTTGGATTCCCAAGGCTAGTGGGAGCTTGTTCAAGAGGCAGGAACCCCTGTTTGATCCCTGTTGATTCTCATACAATGTAGTTTGCTCTTGGAAGAGTAAAAATGCCATAGCTATGGTTGAGTTGATGCAAGGTCTATTGAGCTAAAAATGCATTATATATTGATTGGCCATATTAAACAGCCCCAAAACAAGCTTAATTAATTAAATTACGAAACTTTCATTTTTTAAAAATGTGTTACTAGAGAGTGTCTATTGCCAAACCCTAATTTCAGAGAACCTAGACATCTATAAATAGACTGGCTGCCCACTCACTCAGTATTTTATCATATTTTGGTGCTTCAATAATGCACTTGCTTGTATTTTAAGTGCACCACCACCCTTGAATAGAATGTAAGTTTACATTAGCTTGACACTTTCTCAATGGAATAGCTAAAGTAGATGAAATCTGAGTCATCAAGCAACTTCAATATAAACATCTCTTAAAGGTACGAATTCTTTTAGTTCTTGGAAAAGCTTTTAGAGCTTAACAAAAATGTAACCAACAACTTTCTCAAACATACTAGTTGACCATGTTTGGACAGATGTATCAACACAATCTTAATTCCTTTAAACACTTTGCCCTTGGTTAGGTTACTCACTTATAAGCTTGGTTATAAGTTGGGACCAACTTAATCGAAGCATTAGAGTTGCTACAAGGTATCTCTATGATGGAAGGGCTTTCTCAGGGAGCAGGTTAGGTGCAACTAATGTCGCCTCATTATTCCAGGAAAGAGTGACAAACATGATGATTCTGCAAAGCCTGTTGTAATTTCAATGATGTCCTGTCACATAAATAATAAGTTCAATTGAATTTTGAAATCTCTTCAGTTCTTCCTTGGGATTTTGAGCTTGTCAGTTTTTTTGATGCTTTATGCGAGGCAATATCAGGGCTCAAACTATGTCAAATTAAAAGAGCAAGCACAAAATCGGGATCCTGAACCTGATGTATATCTGTTCAGCCCAATTTAATAAGCTTTAACTTGTTAAAAGATACATGATCTCAGTTACATGCAAAGTTTTCTTTGGTCAGAAATTTTCCAAACAATTGGGAGTTTCCCAGAAGATTACTGACTAGAGTGCAACTACAACTTTGCAAACCATTGAGAGCAGTGCATGTTGTAGGCTTTATTCGAGTACTAACATTCATGCGCTTTTGTCCATGAATAAATAGAGCTGAGTACATCATGTCAAACAAAATCAACCTATCTACCTTTCCATTTCTAACATGAAAGATTAAACCTACTTCGTACCTCCACTGTCGACCCCATCTGCGGGCTCATTATAGAATGCATACCATTGCATCTTTCCATATCCCACATCAGAAGAGACAAAATATTGTTTATGACCCAAGTAAACACGATACCTTCAAAACCAGCCAACCACCCATTTATCACCAGGAATCATATTAGTTCTTTCGTGGTGTGCATAAGCAGCACTAAACAAACAACTTTTTATTTTTAAGCTACCGGCCGCAAATAGATAGGGTCAGAAAAACTGGTCATAAGTAGATGCACAAACTTATTTCTCAGCCTAAGAGATATTTCAAACAACTCCATTCGTATGATTTTATTCCTCTCTCACCTCCGTCTGGACTCTGCATTATTGTAGTTTATATAAGTTCCTCCATCTTGAGCCTGTTGGAAGGCATATGGGTACTTGAAGCAAGTCCCAACATTATGAGTTACTACAGCCCTTTTCATACGCACTCACAAAACCTTCATGAAGTGCTCACATTCATGTTTGGAAATGGGACATTTCAGATACCGTAAGTTTAAGTTGATTGCATGAAACTCCATATACACGTACCCAACTGTATCGATGTCTGGAGGTAAAAAATCAGCTATTCCTGTGTAGCAAGTATAACCCGAATATGTCGCCTCGCAAGGTCCAAAAAGCTTGGTCCGCACCTAAATACAGGACTTACAGGCTCAATGAAAATTCTAGTGATCTCTCCAATAGAAGGAAAATTTTGACCTTCTAAAAACAAGCTGATTGACGTAAATGCACATTCACAACACTAGCTTTCCAATGGACAATGGTATGATGCATTTTATACATGCCAGGGCAAGGGTTAAACTCATAGAATCATGGGACAGAAAAAAAAAAGAACAAGAAAAGGAGCTTAGGGGCGCGCGAGGGCCATCCCCTGTCCCAATGCCATTAAATTTCTAACCTTGCACCTACAAATCGAGAAAAAAAACCACGGACGCATCAATTACTGATATCAGTATTCAAACATGCTGAATGCTTTATACGTCCTTACAACAGTTGAACTCTAGTGCACAGCACAATCCATTTCAGAAGCTGAAATTCAAGCCTTGCACCTACAATTGTAAGCACACAGCTCCTACAAGTATCTAAAATGATCTGAACTTGCTGAGATAAACGTCATGGACAGGGACTAACCTTCGACCAAATGCCATCAGCACCTACAAGCAGGTCACCATGTAGTCTCCGGCCATCTTCCAACACCACGGTGACCTACGACAACGAACAAGGAATGGGGAACCATTTACACGATAAACCAGTTGGTTTTTTTCATGGTTAGTTACGAGGCAAAAATCATGACTACTTGTCTGATGGTTTTGTAGGCATCTGTTTTAGAAGAACTCAATTACCTCAGAACCATTGTCTTCGAAGTCAACAACGTTGCTACTATTCTCTATAATCTCAGGTCCAACGGCCTTGGCTAATATTTGCTGCAAAGTCATTCGACTGATTACCCTGGTCACTGGTAGTCCATTTTCTGCAGCAGGAGTGAAAGTATCAAATTTGATGTACCTGCAGTTAGGAAACTGTTATAGCAGCTTTACCATGAAGAACTTGCAGGCCAAAACCACAGAAAACCTCAGTGCCATTGAATACATTATGATCAAACAGTAACTTGACAATCAATATAGAAATCAAGGCTTACCCCATGATTATTCATTTGAAGGTACATTATCTATTAGTTGAAGTGACTACACCAGAGAAGAATTTCCAAATCCTCAAAATAACATGGATATAATTAGTTGGTCCTAGATCAGAGGACTACATGGTTTGATATATTTGATCAAGTGAAAGGCCTGTCCTAGGTCACAATTTACATGTCCATGCTTACAAGAGTCGGTTACTGCTAAACTACAGGACACCAAAGGTTTGGGAAGGAAGGGGCACGGTTATCCAGTTTGGGCTTGGTTAACAAGAATTAGGCATCCGGCAATGAAGTAATTGGGCGGCTGTTTGGGAGGCTAGAGTGAGTGGGCCACAAAATTGATGGTGCAGTAAGGCATTATTGTAGACTGATCACCATCATTATGATGTTGCTGGTAGTTTTTTCTTTTCCCTGTATGCTCAGCAATACCACCCCTCCTGCTAATCTAAGACCTTGCATGTAAAGATAAAATGTATTGCCAAAGTGTTTTGCCAACCTTGTGACAAATTAACAAAGCTGACCAGGGGCATGGCAAGAGACGTCTCTGTGGAGCAATCATCAAGCAAGCATTCATATGCATGTGTGAAACATACTTTTCTTTTTGTGTACTTGCTCAAGTTTACGAGACTTTTGATTAGAGCTGGCCACTCTAAAAACAACAGTCTCCCTTCAACTTGAGTGCAGACTCAAGGTCCAATAATGTAGAAGTAATATACTGAAAACTTAAAGGAGTCATCCAGACCTAAGCTCATAAGGCATTCGCCACACCATCATGCTCCGAAGGCAGCTAGGATAGCAGGGTCCCCACCAAATGAGATTTAGATAGTGCAAATTGTATGTAGCAAAGTTGGCCCTATATCTAGGTCACTGAAAGGATGAATGGTTGAATGGTGTCAGCAATTCAAATTTGATGGTTTAAAGCTAACCATAGATGATAACTACTTCCTCAAAGGCATCTTCATCCCAACCAAATGGTAGAGGAAATTGTCATTGAGGACAAGGAGCCAATTCCAAAACAAAGTACCATAACCACTTCTACACAAACCAATCTTTCATGACAACATTCCAACCTAAAAGCCACCCATCCAATAATGCAAGATCAGTCCCTTAACCTTATAGTCTACTATTGGTTAAGCTATCAATATGCTTACCTTACCTTACCTTAACTCCCCCCAAGATAGGAAGTTAAAAAGGTACATGATCCAAAGATCATGTCTTAAGAACAAGTGGTATCTACAAATACAAGAAAAATAAAAAGCTGGAAGATAACGATCACAAGGTGAGGATTGGGTTGTAACAATGGATGATATTAGCAACTACTAGCGTTCATAGGATGAAAAAGGCATCCTTTGTCCTCTTTCTTCGATTGATCTACCAAATCTTCTTTCAATTCGTCATCTCCTGGCTATGAGCCCCATTTCTAATGGAGACTTTGGAGCTCTAACTATTTTTTGCTAGTAACTATGAGCCCCATTTCAATTTGTCAAATTAGAGAATATGGGAAATTCTCATAAGTTTGAGACACGTGGTCAAATCTTTGGATTTGTCATAACTTGAACACTATAACTCCAAATCGAGCATTCTATAGCTCAATAGATTTTATTTTTCAAATGCTTTCCAATGATAGGTCACATCATAAATTTTGAGAAACTTATAGGCATGTTATCCGAATACCACCTATTTAATATTCAAAAAATAGGAATTGGGAGATTCCCAAAATCACTAATATTTAATATTTTCTGCATTGATCGGGCCTTCTACGAAGTGTGTATAGCACTTACAAGGGTGTAACTAATTTTCTCCTCCATTGAAGACACCTTGTCAGAGTGTTGAGACGCGGATAGTGTATGATCACAATGAAAGAAAATAGTGAACGTGGAGAGAGAGAGAGAGAGAGAGAGAGAGAGAGAGAGAGAGAGTACACTTATTCACAATAAAAGAGAGAGAGAGACGAAGAGATGGCGCCCTGTCATGACCCTTCTGGTGCAGCGACCTGACCCCTCGCTCTGCCTCTATTGGGCCTGCAGGCCTGCGCAATTCTGCCCTGCTTCTGCGCACAGGGCTGAGGCAGCCAGATATAGAGAGAGAGAGAGAGAGAGAGAGAGAGAGAGATGCTCCAGACAGGTGTGTGAGCCTGTGCAGATTGCTGGAGGGTGAAGCGATTGGAGTGATTGAGCGACCCGCAGGGTAAAAGACAAGTGAGCTGTGACCCACAGAGAAGGTTGCAGTCCATGCAGCCATTTGCAGCAGAGCAGTGCCCCTGTGCGGGCAGTGAAAACAGGACCAGGACGAGCTGCAGTGTTTGCAGACAGCGACCTGAAGTAGGGTATTGTCTTTGAGCAGGCAGTGACATGAGGCAAATACACACTCAAAACAAAGAGAGAGGGTTTAAGACACAGGCATAGACTGCAGGACAGCCTGCTTTGTACTGCAGATACTTCTAGGGTTTCCTTTCTGCAACAGGCACAGTCCAGGGCAGAATCATTGAGGGGCAGAGGCCAGCAACTTTGAAGATAGACCTTCAGCCCAAACTTTTGTCACCATCAGGGTTGTCAAATACGAAAGTCATGACACTGCTTTTACTGATCAGGTGGTGGAGGCTTTGGGGCTTGATTCAGATGCTGAGGAGGGGGAAGAAATGGTTCCATGTTCCGAGATTGCACTCGCCTGTTCCAAAGTTCAACCTGGTCCTAATGCGCAGCCGCTAATTAAATGCAAAACATGCTTTTGATGCTTTGATGGAAGACCCTAAGGAACCTTCATCAAATGATCACCAGCCACGCTCCTATGCGCAGGTCACATCTCCATCCCAAAAAAGAGAGAGGATCCCTCTACCTCAAAATCAGCAAGTGAGAGGATGAACTCATTTGCAATGCAAGCTGGTTTTCTTGATGAGAGAACTCTTGAATTGTTTAGCACAAAAAGTTAAATCAAGGCAAAACCAGCCTTGGGTCTCGTCTTCTTTCTTTGAAAAAATATGAAAGTTGCCACTTGGAACGTGTGTGGCATTTACTCGCAAAGTAAGTAGCAAGACATGTGGTGGCAGGTAAATTCTGCATGATAATCATTGGGATGTTTTATGTGCTGTTGAGCATAGGAGTCACGATGATTTAGGCAGGAATATGGACTGCCTCGCATTCCTCGCATTTCGCTTGTTTTATGTTGGGGGCTTTGAATGACATGTACTCTGGTATGCTCATGGTCGTTCATGAGAGATTTCAGCCGGTCCTTATCAAGAATGATGTATATTGTCATTTTCTAATAGTTGAAATCACGCTTGAAGGCAATATCCTATGGCTGGTGAGCCTATATTCTCCAAATGATCCCTAACTAGATGTGGTTTGTGGGATAGATTGGCAGCCTGTGCCAGCACTACTGACCATGTGGAACTTTGGCATGGTATTTTTGAAAAAAGCTATGCTAAAGTAGCTATTTTGGGATATAATGACCTAGTTGGATCAGCGCTCCATGTGCCTCATTTTTTGTAAGTAAAGTATCACAGTTAACGATCCGTTGAACCAAAATCATTCACTGCAGTTTATCATCTGCACGGCCTATGGATCATACTTTATAGAGATTAAAGTTAAACACAAAACTAAACTTTTTGAAAGCAAGAAATAAGTTTTCTCTTTCTGCACTTACAAATATAGAAGTAAATGTGACCTGCAAATGCGCTTACCAGTTCCCACTAATGCCATCCACAAGACCATTGATGCGGTCACCAGTGATACAGCCAGCCGCCATGATTTCCTCTGCTACACGTTCATCAACGGCTTCCAGGGCAGCCAGCGCGTTGCTTTGAATCTGAATAGGCCCTCTGTACTGACCTTCCCCTCGAATGGCACTCAGGTCCCTCTCCAGCACCTTCACATCCATGCCTTTGATCTTTGCAGCCAGGGCAAACACCAGGCCCCCGATCCCTCCCCCTGCCACAATAACCCTAGGCGGCCTCATTACCCCATTCATTCCCACCATATCCTCGCTCGCGGAGCGCACAGACGCCGGGAATGAAGCCGCCGTGCCTGCATCATCTGACACCTTCCACGAGCCTTCCTGCAAACCATCCGCCATATCCGCGCTTCTCAACAGAGAGGATGCCGAAGTCGAAGCTCCACTTGCATCTTCAATCTCGTTGATAATGGCACCGTTGGCCTGTCGAAGAGCCGATGGTGTGGACGAAGCTGTGCAAACGGTGCTTCGACTTGCTCCAGGGTGTGATGTGAGGTGAACGGCTCGCCGGAAGGATAATCTGCTGTGGTCGCGTGCGGGGAAGGAGGGAGACGTGCGAGGGAGGTTATCAGGGCTGAGCTCGGCCATTGAGAGGCGAAGGGAAGCCGGGGAAGAAGGAGAAGCGGCGGCGGCGGCGGCAGCAATGGGGGATGCCATAGCTAGACAGAAGGGAAGGTGAGGAGACGGGGGACGCACAGCAGGGGCAAAGCGCAGAATGCAAGGCGTTGCGGACCCGGAAGAATGCTCGCTTGTGATGCCGAGAGGCTTGGGAGAAAGAATCTGCCTTTTATCCACACAGACAGTCAGCAAAGGGCTGGCCTCCACGTGGCATCATCTCCGCTGGTTACACGTCAGCCGATGTCCTGATTGACCGATCGCACGGCACGTTGATTGGTGGATTTCGCCACGCTCTCTGGGGACCACTTTTGCATACGTGGCTCCTTCTGTGTCAAGCTGCCTCTCCGAGCCCCCTTATCTTGTGGCTTCCAGCTCGCTACGTGGCAGCCAAGCATCTATGATCTGGGCTCGAGCAAGCAAACAAGGTTTGGAAAAGCTTGATATTTTTTCATCAGACTCGTTCTGCACCCCATTTAACAATATCGATTTTTCCTTGCTCGAGATCATGCAAATACACAACTTACAAGATACTTACAAATGTAGTTGCAAATGTGTGTACTTGGAGGATCTAGTTTAGAGAAGGGTCACGCCTACACATGCTACGCGTTTTAGAAGTCAAACAAGCCGAGTCTCTGCAGTGCGACATGCCCTTTTTCCTTCTTACTTACTAAAATTATAGTCACCTTTACTCTGAGAGTGAAATATAAAACTCTATATGTGGCATGACCTTTAATGCCAAGCAAATTGAGTCTGCCCTCTGAGAAATAGTTTCTAGCATTAGGAAAGTATCATACACATACACTTCCAAGTTCGTGCAACATTTCTCTCCAATACAATCCAACCCCAAAATCTCTCTAGCTTCAGTAAGTCTTTTCGAGAAACGGACTGAGATGACACCCTTGTTTAATTGACATCTACAACATATCCAAGGGCCTTCATGATTTCAAAGTTTCCATAACTAAAGGTTGTAGATGGTTACACTCAAGAGCAATCAATTGAGTGTGTTGAAAAAAAAGAGTCTATCATGCCACGTGTTGAGATATCATTAAGTCTACAAATTCCGGGTGGCAGACACATCTAGGTGCAAGATCTCCCTCTCCCAACATTTTATTTGTGCCCAATTCACATTGGGCAACCTCATGTATTACAGAATGTTATCATATGCCTAACAAGGTTTAAATCCCAACCAATCGAGATTGAGAGGAGTCTCATAACCAATGGGCCAAGTGCTTTTAGGTATTAAAAGTAGGCGTGAATTGTGTGTAGCAAAAAGCACATACTATTTTTTTAACACTACCTTGACTATCCAGGACAATGTGTAATCGGCCTAATTTTATTGCCATTATAAACTTTTTGTCACAAAAGACATTTTACTCTAACTCTAAGTAGAGTTGCCAATGAGCCATAGCCCAACAACTGGTAGAGGTGGATGCATGAGTTTTTATTGGTGGAAAGATTGAATCTTCCTATATGTTGTGCATAGTTTGGCACCCATTGATGAACATCTGAAAAAATAAAGTGATTAGGCACCATCATAAATATGCAAACACATACTAGCCCTTTATGCAAGAGTTAGGATACCTTTTACATACATTTAGAAAAGCAAATTTTGGGTCCTATTATCATTCGACTCAAGTTCCTCTGAATGGTTTAAATAAGACCTTTAAGAGTTATCATTAGCATGTTGAAATGACATGTAGATCATTTTCAAATGACATCTCACTTAACAAGACCAAAACTTGTAGACATCCATGGTGAAAGGGTGAGAGTTTTTTCTATCATGCACTTTTACGGATGTAAGAACTCTAAAGTCAATAAAAGAGGTAAACCATCATCATAGCAAGGAAAAATAGATTCATAAAGAACACTTTATGTAAGGATATACATGGATAGTAAAGCATTCTTTAAGCACGCACCAATGAAGACTTTAAAGTCAAACATTCAATACCACATAGTCATTTGCTGTAGCCAAAAACTTAGGCCTAGCTAAAGTTCCAATAAAGAGGTAAGGTTTACTAATAGTCATGGATTTTCTTATGCCTTTCTTTTGAATTATACATCCAACCTTGACCACTAAGGTCATGGAGGGTGTTTAACAAGTGCAAGAGATCAAGCTTTCTATTGCAAAAACACAGAATGGAAGTTATGCAACTAAAAAAACATTCACAAGCAAAGTGTGTCACATTTGGTTTAGAGTTTCATTTCATTATGTCACATTTTATTTAATTGAATTTGATGGAGCTATGTTGGGGTGATCTAGATGATGGGATAGAGGCTAAAGTACTTATCACACTAGATTTTGAAGATGCCAAGACACTTAACGTGGAAGATGGTGCGAACCTTATGACCAAAATTTTAATAAATTTCTTCTTTTTCCTTTAAAAATTAAAAAATAGGTTCTCTACCTAGTTATCATCTCCCTCACTCTTACTCTTGTGGTGCATTCAATTGCTCTCTCTTTCTCTCTCTACACACTTATCCTCTCCCTCACTCTTACTCTCATGGTACATTCAATTGCTCTTCATGTGTGTGCGTGTGTGTTAGGCGGGGGTGTGCATGGAGCTCTTCAAGTAAGGAAAAAAAAGGGGTGGACAATCTCCATGCTCTATGAGTTTGTGAAAAAGAACTAGTGACATTGCCATAGAATCACAATTGCATGTTGACCATCACCTAGACCATCTCTTGCCGTGTAGATGTCACAATTGCACCATCTCTCCCTAGACTCATGTGAGGAGGACTTTCAAGAGTTAGGCAATATTGAGAACCTTGGAGAGGGCATTGTGGCATTCTACCCACTAGAAACTTGCTCATAAAACTAAGCATCTTCACTTGAATTACCTCTAATTGCTTATTTAGGCTTTTTTTATTTTATGTAAATAAATAAACAAGGAATGCTTTATAGCTAAAGACTAGAACAAGATAATAGATTTTAGATATGCTCCAAGTGTGGTTTCACAATCAAGTGCGAGCTCATTTTAGAATCAAGAGTTGTGATAAACCATTAGACAATGTCATACATGGGAAAAGTCTTATGCAAACTGCTTGTGTAAGTGCTCTTTTGGTGAAATTGCCTTTGCAATTTCACAAGCTTTGTTTGGATTATGCATTATTGTTATACTAGGTACCACTATATGAAGGAAAGCAATATATTCATCATTGAGCCAAGAAATGCAAAATCCCTATCAGATATCTCTATGTTGGTAAGGGTTAGAGAAAACCAAAAAGTTGCTATGCAATGTGCAACAAGGCAAGCACAAGCAAGTGGGAGTTTTAATTCTTCATGTATCGAGACAAATGATATTGCCAAAGGTATTTGATGGTTTTTTCTCAAACTTGAGGTGCCAAAATACACGAGTAAGAGGTTTATGTTGGTTCTACCATGATTGTTTTTACTTTAATGCTCTCCCCTTCATGGAGGATGTTTGAGGGTATCCATGTGCTCCACTATATAGTCAACCTTCATGTGTCCAACTTTGTAATTGCCAAAGAGATTTGGAAATTTTATTTGAGTTTATAAGACTCAAATAGGTTAGAAACATTTAGATGGTCCAAGTTAACTCACAATAATACTAATAATATAACGGGTCAATTATATTGCACTCTATTTTGGTGGCAGGGTCTTTGTAATTTCTCACCTAGCCATTAAGTTGATATTGGTTTAAAGTCACATTTTCTAATCCTTTTCGCTTTGAGGTATAGTGGAAGGGTGGCATTCTCTCTCTCTCTCTCCATAATGAGTAGTTATTATACCAAAAAACATGAGAAATACAAAAGTCATGGCAAAGAGAGAAGAAATTATCATATGCCAAGGAACCAAGTCCTCTTTAGGAAGAAAGTTGACATGCGGAATGAGATCTAGTTGCTAATGTAGAAGACTCTTAAGCTTAGTAATATGTCATTGGATACTAGAGGTTGAGTTAAAAACAAATGCATTCTAGGTGATCAAATTATACTAACAACCCCAAAATCTGAGAAAGTGGAACAATATCTTCATATGTGGCTATGCCAGAGTGGGATATTTTGTCTTAGCAAAGGCCTAGTCAAAGGGGCACCCTAACCACAACTCTCCAAGTATTAGGCAGTAGAAGACTTCATATTTTTTGGCTAAAGGATAGGAATTGAATTTGTGACGAGAAGGCTCCATACTAGTAATGCAAAAAAACAATTGCCATTCAAGATTCAACACTTTGAAAGAGTGGAGACAAGGGGAAGTCTACCAATAAGCACTCTTCAAAGAAAGACCTTACTTTTGAATGGGGTCGTGTTTAGTGAGCCTTCCATCATTTTCCACCAAGCCTTAGATTTATGCAAGCCCCATGGATGCTAGTGCACCTTCTGAAGAACTAGCTTCCATGAGCATACCGAAAGAGTCACTAGAAAAGAGGAAGATGTTAAGAAATGGGCATTAGTGTTAAGGATGTGCCATCATAAGTCCTAAATGTTGGCATTACCATTCATGAGAATTGGTACTCTAGAAAAAATGGATGATAAAGACCCATGGGTGATTATCAATGTACATAGTGTGAAAATGTGACCAATGAAGAGCCACCATATGAGTCTCAACAACCCCAAGCTGCCCATGCTTTTTGGAATGCAAACATGGCTCCAAGAGATCCAAGAAATACATGCATGCAAGGAGTCCTTTTTCCATAAGATGAAATGGATATGCCTGATAATATCATTCAAGGTAGTGGTAGTCCAAGGTAGAAGTGGCAAAAAATAGTAAGCACAGATAGCATGCTAGTCTATGCCACTTTAAGACACACATGGAATGGGCAAGCATGAGATTTTCAATAAACAAATAGCTTCCAATTCATGTGAAATCCATTCCAACAAGTGCTTTCACTAGACATCAATACTTGAGGGATATCCTAGATTCCTCATGACATTGCCATGTAGTATTGCTATACTTTACCATCCGAAGAACTACAAATTTGATTTATTATAGCTAATAAGGGAGGATTTTTGTAGCATTAATATGGAGGATAGAAGCATGCCCAAAAAGGTTCCAAACATCCAATGACTTGCGGGAATTATCCCTTTCTACTTTTAGGATCATGAAAATGTCATCAACCAATGACTAGCTAATAAAATGCTGACCAAAAGAAAGGGATAAACCAACCAACTGTCTAGTACCACCAAATGGGATAAGATGGTGAGGACCATATGGGTTGCTAGGAAAAACATAGAGGACTAAAAGGGCACATTGTTTGATTGAGCATGCAAAGAAAAGGGCTTAATGACACTACCATTCAACATAACACAAATCTCAATGGAAATTGTTAAATAAGATCAACCGAAGCCAGTAGAGATGCATCATTCGGGGATTTGAGCAGCAAGGGATGAACCAAATCTAGTTTCACGCAACCCTTTGCACAATATAGATTAGTTACTCAAAAGAGTGGCTACCCTTAGATGGGAAGTCAAGTAAGAAACTGTCAAAAAGTAACTACCCCATATAACCATTAAAAACTAGACGTTTTCAAGTAAGATGAATAGAAGCGTTAGGGGAGCCTGCTAAAAAGTATGCAAAAGTGTACAAAAGGAGTAATGGGCTGTGTAAGCATCTCAAGATGTAAGAAAAAGTGATCAAACACGACATATTGTTGCAATACTTATAACTCCAAAATCTCTAGCAAAAAAGCATCATTTTCATAATATATATATGATCCAATCAAGACCATGTAGCCATATGCTATGTTGAATGAAAGTGAATTCCGAGGTTGATGGACAAAGTAAAACCAAAGGTCTTTCTTAAGAATAGCCAAATCAAAATCATGCCAAGCACCACTCTCAAGTTCATCCATCACTGTGTTCAAAAGTAGACTATGAGGAATCAATGAACATATTTAAATCCCCCATCACAAACCTGGTTTATCAAGCAATAGATATGCTTTTGGTCTATCCCACAAATTTGTTGAGAGAGTAAGCTCAACACATATGGACATAGATGATGGACCAATATATATGCTTTTGGTCTATCCCACAAATAGATATGCTTTTGGTCTATCCCACAAATTTGCTGAGAGAGTAAGCTCAATACATGTGGACATAGATGATGGACCACTTGGCTAGATGGGTCCACACATCTACACTTAGCACGTTTGTGGTCATTATGATCCTCATATGGCTACTGACTTATCACTTATTATATTTGATTTGTTACACCTACTAACAAGTGGCATAGATATAGTGCCAATCAATTAGTATAGTTAGTTATGCATTAATTGACTTAGTAGGCCACTTTTCTTAATGTTGTATCTTATCTATGCTTTGTGTACATTGTATTGTAAGTGAAAGAAGAAGAAGAAACTATAAAAAAAATGTTTGTTCTCCATCTTTCTTCTTGTGTTCTTGAGTGAGCTTTCTCTTGTGTGTATGGTGTGTGTTTGGTGCAACAATTCAAGCAAGTCCTCCCACCATGTGATTCATGACATGGTATCAAAGTAATACCACTGAGAGAGGCTGGTTTTGAAGGTTGAAGTGAAGGAGAAGAAGCAAGGATTTGAGCAAGCAAGCAACATGTAAGAAGCTTTCCCATTCTTCCACTCTTTCTCTTATATAGTACCTGTGGAGGCATTGCGGAAGTAGGGCAAAGCAAAAATCTCAGATTACTGTGAGATTTGGTGTACGAGCAAAGTACCCTATATGTTGCTTTTTTGGCCATTTGAGGCCGTTTCAAGCCCTGTTTCAGACTTGCAAGGTTACAAATAACAATTTTGGGATATACTATGATTTCGATTGCATTAATCGAAAGTGGGTGCACAAGTTATAGATTTCTAATTTATAAGTTATTAGATTTTTGTTAGAAAGAAAACACAAGTTTTGTATGCAAATAGGTTGCAAATTACATGTACTATTGAACAATCAGTGAAAAAGGCTACCTAGTGTATTGTTGTGTACTTATAGTGAAAGGTTACAAAAGACTTGCTTGCTATTTTGTATCAATTTTTTTAATCATTTGTCACTTCCGTATATATATGGAAGCCATTTTTAGTTCTTGATGAGTTGGTCTCTCTCATGATTACTGAAGAGATCAACATGTAGGGTGAATCATCTAAAAGAAGTGGTGAACATGTCGTTCAAGGATTCCACTCGAGTTCAAGAAGAGGACATAACAGATCCTCCTCATGAGGTTGTGGTAAGGGACATGCTAGTGATAACTACCAAAATAAGTTAAATCAGCAGTCCATCGATAAAATGCAAGTTTCAGTAGACCGTGAAAACTTTAGAGGCAAGGGAAGCTCTAGAGGAAGAGATGGATGGTAGAACAAAGGTTTTAGAAATTCTTGTATTATTTGTCATTATTGTGGCAAAACAAGTCATATTGAAATCCATTGCTATGTTAAGAAGGATGATATTTGCAGTGGTAAATTACAGCAAGGAATATGCATTGTCTTCATGATAGAATGAAGATAAAAATGAGCGTTTGTTTGTTTTACAATATATGATGAATATTGTTATATGAAAGGGGACACATGATGATGTATGGTACGTTGATTCAGGTATACC
The DNA here is from genome assembly GCF_053477565.2 of Lygodium microphyllum. NCBI lineage: Eukaryota > Viridiplantae > Streptophyta > Polypodiopsida > Schizaeales > Lygodiaceae > Lygodium > Lygodium microphyllum. The sequence continues at coordinate 51,975,501 of NC_141164.1, forward strand.
TAATCACATGACTAATCATTGAATGGTTTGGAGAGATGCAAGATTGACAAAATCTAGGTTATGTGTAGATGGGTGATGATTCATACCACCCAATTTTACAAATTGGAAAAATTTCTTGTCCTTGCATAATGGTCAGGTGAGATGTATTACATGTGCCATCAATCACACATAATTTAGTGTCTATTGATCAAATGGTAGAGTAAGGGCTGCAAATTGATTTAATGCAAAATGTTATTTTGTGGAAGACTTTAATGATAAGTGCATGTTAGTTGCAAAAGAAAGTAGAGTTGGCCGCATATTCACCTTCGATGTTGAAATTCTTACTATGAATGCTGCTATATATGCTAAAGGCAAAGGAGTGGTTGGCCGCATATTCACCTTAGATGTTGAAATTCTTACTATGAATGCTGCTATATATGCTAAAGGCAAAGGAGTGGTTGGCCGCATATTCACCTTAGATGTTGAAATTCTTACTATGAATGGTGCTATATATGCTAAAGGCAAAGGAGTGGTTGTAGATATTAAAATATGGCACAAATATATTGGACATACAAATGTGTAAAGTTTAAAATTAATGCAGTCCAAAGGGTTGGTCTTCCTGCTTTTAAAGTTACAAAATTTCATTAAGTGTAAAGCATGTCAATTTGGTAAGTAGGTTGTTAAGTGCTTGCAAATGGAGGGAAAGAGTACCTCTCTAATGAGTTTAAGTGACTTTTTGAGGTCTCATGGGATAAAGAGATAGTTTACTTGCAAATATACCCCACAAAAAAGTAAAGTTGCAAAAAGAAAAAATAGACATATTGCAAAAGTTGCACGAGCATTGATGGTTGGTTGAAAGGAATATATCAAAATATTTTTGTTTTGAAGTTTTTCATACTGCTATCTAAATTATGAACAAAACTCCCACAACTATAGTTCATAGGATGATCCTCGAAGAATGCTTTATAGGCAAGAAGCGGGATGTGTCACATTTAAAACTATTTGGTTGTATTACATATGTTCATGTGCTAGATAAGTTACAAAATAAGCTTGACCCAAAGACTGAAAAATGTATTTTCATTGAATACTCTTTAGAACAGATAGGATATTACTATTATAACATTATTACAGGTGAGTTTAGGGTGAGCAAGGATATTATTTTTTATGAGATGAGTAGTTGGTATGTATCTAGTGGTGATGCATTGGATGATGATGATGATCATGATATTTATGTGTAGAAAAAGAACAAAGAATCATGCTTTGAATTTTCTTTTATTAAATAAAAAAACAAAACCTTAGTAGACCAAAAATATCATTTGGTACTACATCTACAGTTAGCCCTTGGTCTGGGAGACTAAGGAGTAGCCCCATATCTTCAGGTACATCTACAAGTATTGTAGGTAAAAACAAAGGGAAAAAGAAAGTGTAAGATAGTAATGATGCATCCGCTAGTCATTTGGGGTTTGATGGATATTGCAGTGGTTCAAAGAGTTTAGATGATGAGCTTGATATTCCTTCAGTTAGAACACCAAGTGTACATAGAGCACATGATAATGTAAAAACTCCATTGAGTGATTCTATGGTATACAGGTCTAGAGAGGTCAAATACCCTATTAAAATATTTGGTTTTGAAGGTTATGCAGCTCACCATTATGCTTATATGGTAAAGGTGATTTGAGGATATTGAGCCCACTTCTTTTGAGGATGATGTTGGTCATGCTCATTGGGATGTAGCAATGGATGAGGAGATGGCTATATTAGAAGCCAATAAGACTTGGGTGTGGGAGCTTTCGCTCAACCACCAAGACCCACGGACCGCTTATTGTTTCAAGCGTTCCAAGTCGAGCACTAATGGCTACCTCTCACATAGCCGACGCGCCATCCATATCTACGGGTGTAGTGAGCTTACCTCCATGCCGATTGAGTTACCTCCTCTCCCATGCACTCTGGTAGCTCCATGATCCAAGTGCAAGCTTCAAGCAAGCTCCACGCTCCAAGCTCCATAGCTGCGAGTAAGAGAAGAGAAGAAGAGAGGGAAAGATGGAGGGCTTCTCCTCCCCGGTCCCTCACCCTCACACACTCACTCCCTCACACTCTCACACTCCCTCTCTCAAGCACAAGCTCAAGCAAGCAAGAAGAAGAAGAAGAAGAAGAAGAGGAGACCCACTTTTGGCCACACACAAGAATGAGCTTCTCATTTACTTTTCAAATTTATATACAAAACCCTAAATCCCTTTTGGGCGGTCATCCCCTTATCCCCTTTTTTACATGGCCGTCGGGCCCTTTTTCCCATTGCCCTTCTATCTTCCTAGCTTCCTTTCCACCGCCCATTTACATTTACAAATTGCACGGGTGAGAGCCCGGCGCTCCTTAAATTAAATCATGATGCGCTTGCACTCTTTTACAAAAGTATTGACTTGCGCTTTTCCTTGTGCGCATTTTTCCCTTATTTAGGACTTTTCTGCGCTTCTTGTATTTCTAGATTTTTCTTAGTGCACCTTCATCTTCCGTTTCACTTTGCCTTGGCCTTTGTCTTATGCTTTAGCTTTTCCAAATTTTCCACCTTGTTTGTCTGACGGTTAACATGACCACCCTCCTAGACGAGTGCCAGCTCCATGGTACTCACCATCGTAGGTAGCATGCTTTGGCCTGCACTGAAGACGTGGGTGGAAGGGACATCAGTGGTTGCCGTGGAGGAGTATTGGTGGTGATGTGGAGAAAGGTCGTTGGGGGCACGTTGGTGGCCTAGATGGCTGGTGGTAGGGTTGTTGGAGCTGGTGGTAGAGTTGTTCTTTGTTGGGGATTGCACTGATAGCCAGCACAAGTGTTGGTTTGTTGGGGATTCTACACATGACGATTCTTGGCGGGCTTGCAGGATGATAAAGGATAAGAATTTAGAGTTGGGTGTCGATGAAGAGCGAACGACACTTTCGTTGGAGTCTTCAATACCTGCAATTGAAAACCTCTTATAGGTGGTCTCTCCCTAGGGATAGTGCTAGTCTTCTCTATCGTGCACAAGACATAGTTCAATTAGTTTGGGAGACAGGTCGAACTCTAAGCAAGCTGAGAGTATTGTCCTGCACTTGAGGACCCAAACTGTGTATATATTTCGGTGCAGATATTATATGAGTGCTCGTGCATACTTAGATATTACGTAGTTAGAAGACCGCAGGCTGGTTTCTCATAACGATGTGTGGATGAAGCAAAGTTGTCCATGTTGTGAAGAAGTACACGTGAAGGTGTATGAGACATCCTTTGCATTGTGACTGCACGACGTAGGATAATTGAACACAAGGACACTGCACTTTCGGTAGTTGGGAGCTATTGGACTTGCTTGATGAGGACAGTGTACTTTTCATGGCCATTCGTGCGGTGCTTACCACAATTGATTGCAATGGTATTAAGGCAGAGTGCAAGAGGGAATTGTGCGAATGGGTTAGGGTGACAGGTCTAACCATAGGCAAGACAAGATCCCTAGGTATGTCTTACCCTTGATGTGCCCTGAACAATTGTGGGTGATGCTAAAGGGCTAGGGGACTAGGGACAGAGCCAGCCGACCAAGGTCACTGGACGTACCTAATTTGAGGACCCCTAGGTGCTGTGCTGTGATAGTGGGTGCTTCATATCTTTTCATTATTTTCTTTTCTTTTTTCCTTTTTCGTTTTCTTTTTTATTTCTTTTTCTTGTGCTTTTTTCTTTCTTTCTTTCTTTCTTTCTTTCTCTTCTCTTTTCTCTCTCTCTTTTTTTTTTGACTTGCCTGAGTACAACCATTGCAATATGTTGAGGCTATGAGCCTTTCAATGGGTTGGAAAATGTCAAGCTTCGAAGGCTCAGGAAATGGATATTACAGTGATGATTGTGTCCTAGCCTCGTTGTTAGAGAAGCAGTTGTTGAGATGGGGAGATACACTTGAGATATTGCAACCCTCTTTGGAACGTGCGATATTGGTACAACTGGGGTAACAGCTGCTGTGAGTGCCCGACGTAGAGTGTAACCTAGAAAGAGGAAGTGGTTAAGATCATGCTTTGGGCCATGCGACGTGGGCACTCGCAAGGGTGATTTTCGCTTTCGGCAGCATGGCTTTGTTGTGGCTCTTTGTGAGGTTGGTGGTGTTGCGGTGACTTGGGCATTGAACACGTTCGCACGAAGACCTACGTCGTCCTGCATCCACTTGTCACTTCATGAGAGTATATGCAAGTCACATGCCTCAAGTACAACGAATAGATGCAATCGTCTCATGATATTACTTTTTAACAAAATCCTATGATACTAATTGCGATGCATATTTCGGTGCTTGTTAAAGACGTGGCATATATTAGCAGTAGGTAAGGAAAGTGTATGCAGATGGGGAGCTTGCCCCTTTAACCCTTTAAAGACAAAAAGTTATGGCAGGATGGCCTTTGTTAAGCTACTTATATATCATAGGGGCTACTCTATTTGCACAAGGTGGGCGAGTCCGGGTGGTCGGGCGACTGAGGCTGTGCCTGTGAGGGGCTCCTGTGAGGCTGGGCGGGGAAGATGTGGCTGGGACCCGGATGGTGTAGTCCCTGGCCGCAACTCTTTCTAGAATGCTTTTAAACAATGCACCAAATTCCTGCTTATCTCGAGCTGCCCTCTCCTCTTTCGAGCACCTGGTGCCCGAGCGTCTGGTGGGAGCTTGCACGGCTAGTGTTGCCACACCCTGTGTGCTCCCTTGAGCCCTCGTCCTCTTGGCTTGGGGGATTTTGGGCCTGCATCCTGGGCGGTGTTGTTTAGGGCCTCTTTTCGGCGCGTACCTCTTTAGAGTAGGCACGTAGCGTTCTGGTGGGGACACTAGTGCCTTATGCTCTTTCCGATGGCGGAGAGCTTCCTTGCATGCCAGTTGCACTACGTGGTCCATGGCTACTACCGTAGGGGGGACCTGCAAAATGCGAACCAAGGATTAGGCCCTGAGGCACGATAAAACCATTCGCATGGAAGGGATTATACAATGGGTTATCAAGCGCATATGATGAGGAGGGGAGAGGTGAGGCATGCAACGTCTGTTGTAGAGGGACAACCCCTTGTTGATGTTCGTTTTGCCTCCAACCATTAGCAGATCTTGGCTTATGCTAAGTTGCACAGAGTGGTTGTCATGGAGTGGAGTAGGGCTCATCCCTAGAAGGATAGACTGAAAAAGGGGAAAGGTGTATAGAAAGGGACGGTGCCCCATCTACACCATCAGAGATGTTGGTCAAGGTTTCCTATGGCGATAATGAGGGTTGCATGCTCTCCAATTGGAGGCGGGAATGGTCACACGACTTCTAAATGTGTGGTGAGAGGAGGACCTGAGGAGCTTAGTCTGTCAAACCCAACTCTTCTTCCTGCACTTGACTATCATTGCTTGTGTGTGTTGATATTATCTATACAAGGTCACAAAATTCATTGTTTATTTATGTACATGTTTACGAATCCCTGTCACTTCATGAGGATAAAAACCAATTGTAGAACTCAAGATTGTACTGGAGTGTGGCACACGCATCCAGTACTTGAGGCACCCTTCTTAATACCATCAGGTATTTTGCAACGTCAAGTATCATGGCACCCTGTCCGAGTCTACTTGCAACATGTAGCTCCTCCTCAGTGAGAACCTTATCAGCCAAAGAGTTCTCTTGGCTAGTTCCAGCTAAGTTCGTACCCCGAATGGCAGTTAGCACTCGAAAGGAAGTTGGAGCCACATAGGTTGGGTCTCTTTGAGACTGCCATTTGGCCAATCGCTCTTTTGAGACTGTCATGATTTGGGCTCTTAGTTCGGCCATTGCAACACGGTTTTCAAACCAACGTTTCTCAAATTGACTTTGACCCTCCAGTTGATTGCTAGTTTGGAGAAGGCAAATCTTGTAGATGTGATCCAAAGTGAGATGGAGAGATTTCAGGTAGCCAAAGTAGTTGATGTAAAAGGGAAAGGAAAAGTGGTGGTTCAGTAGTTTTTTTTTTTTTTTTTTTGTGATTCATCATAAGAATTGCTTTATGCAATGTTAAAGGTATTTCTTCGGGGAGTAAGCAGTATCGGTTGTGGAAAGTTGTGTTAGTTGGCAATTGGGATGTTTTTTGTGCCGTGGAGCGTAAACAACATGCTTTGGTAGGATATTCTTATGTATACAAGGATTATTTTGTCTTTTTCAGTGGTCGCGTTTCACATAAATCTGGAGTTATGTTGGCCGTTAGATCTTCCTTGCAACCATCTTTGGTTTCTCAGGACCATCGTGGTAGATTTTTGATTCTGGAAATCCTATATGAGGGGGAGGTTTTGTGGCTAGTGGGTGTGTATGCTCCTTCTACTGCTTGCGAATGTCTTCAACTTGTCAAAGTGCAGTGGTGCGGAAGCGTAGGACTGAGAGAGAGAGAACGCAGAGAGAGAAGAGAGAGAAAGAGACAGTGGAAGATGAAGATCTGTTGTATAAAGTGTGCTGAATACAAAGATATGCAGATATATACACGGGTGTAGTGTGCTGGACTGCGTGTCTCCACCTCGATGATGCAACCTGCTGTTCACCTCAAAGTCCGCTGCAGTCTGCACTGTCTCCTGTCTGAAATCTGCGAACAGAGACGAAATCTGCGCGTGCCACCAGTATGTAATCTGCGCGAGTAGAGAAGTGTGGGAGACTGCTGAAGTCCTCGGCTATTTATAGCCAGAAAACAGGGCGAAAATCAGGGCAAGTCGGCTGCATTAAATGCAGCCGACTGGACTGCAGGCAGTCAGACTGCCACGTGGCGATGATCTCTAACACCCCCTCTCAGAGCCTGGGCGGGGGAGAAGCCTAAGGGATCTGGAATGTCTCCGAAGTAGAGCCTGGGGAAGTGCCTTCGCAAACAAATCTGCAAGATTGTCCTCCGTCTTGCAGTACTCCACAGTGATGGTCTCATCCAGAAGCTTCTCTCTGATGAAGTGGTACTGGATCTCTATGTGCTTCATCCGGGCATGAAAAACAGGATTCCGTGCCAAGGCAATGCAACTCTCATTGTCACATTGCAGCAAAGTAGGACGAGTCTGGGGGCAGCCAAGCTCTTCCAACAATCTCCGAAGCCACACAGCCTCACATGTGGTGGAAGATGCGGCCCGATACTTACAATTCTTGTTTCTTCATCGTTGATTCAATGTTGTAGCTCACACTCATGGGGGTAATGCTACTGTAGTTTCTCTCTATAACCCCTAATTTGTTTGACCTATTACGTGCATTGTAGCATAATGGATGGCGCCCAAAACTTCTTGCCGTGGGATATACTGACCTTCTCCTTGCTCCAACTATCTTTGTTCAAGGATTGCTAGCTTGTACCAGTGCGCCAAGGACTTCCACCAAGCCTTGATTGACTTGGAACATTCCAGCTTGGATAGTAACCTTGGAAGTGAAAATCTATTATTGATGCAGTTAGATTCATCTAGTTGGCTAAAAATTTACCATGTAGTGCTTTCAAACCCTATATGGGCTATTGATAAGACGTGGATCTTGACGGATTATATGGAAAATCTTGCTAAGGAGGATGAAAAGAACCTAAGTAATGGATGGATTCATCCAAATCCATCATCACAAACTTGTTCCACCATGTTGGCATCCAATTTCACGACGAAAATCCATGACCAAAGAGGGACCTGGATTTAGATACCCCTACCACTCGTGATGGGGTTGAAAGGAAAGCCTTGGTTCTACAAGATTTCTCATAGGAGGAGGCAAAGACCTTGAACATGACTGGGGAAACACCGAAGTGGTTCAAGAAGCAAGAGCATGGCTCATATGTTGATGCCTTCATCCCACCGCAGCTCCTTGAGATTTATCTCCAAGCTTGTAATAATCAACCTTGGTCCTATGTAGTTTTTACCCTTATAGCTCCCATCGCCATTAAGATGTGGTTGATCCTACTTGGTGAAGATAATACTAAAGTAGCAGGGAAGGAATTCTCATCCTTGACTATGGAAGGTGCATCCTTGCTCTCTGGGATTAGTATTCTGAATGGCCCTATAAGCATGCCCATTTTTTAGGTCAACTGTTGCCCTTCACCCTATAGGGTTTGTGTAGCTACAAAATCCTCTAAACCTAATGATGCAAAGCATGATGCCAAATTTGTCTATGGTGTTTTCAACTTCCTACAAATCTTTATTAGATGCTGTTGTGATATTGGAAGCCATAGGACTGAATGCAAAAACAATACCATCCTATGGTTTGACCATGCACTCTGGTATACAATGCACAATATTGATATAATTTTTTTAGCCAATACTTTAAGAGGCTCCATGCTACTATTTTTCAGTTGGGTTACAAAGGAGGCACATGAAGTTGTTAAAGAATCCCTAATATTTGCCTACTTGAGAGAAATGGTCATCTTGGTGGCCAAAATTCTTATGGTCACAAAAAATGGAGCTAATATAATCCTAAACAAAAAAGGAGATAGTGTAAAGCTCATAGAAAGGTATTATAATCCACCCAAATCTCAACAAGGTGGTAGTAGCACTCCTTTTGCTTGGAGTTCTGGTTCATTCTCTAGGGGTAGTGGATGCTCACTAGCGCATTACTAGCTAGGAAACATTGGCCATAGAACATCAAGCATTTCTACTTAAGCAAGTAACAAAATTACATCTCAAAGCTTGAAAAGAAAAGGTGTAGACCTTGAGGATTGTAGCTCCACTATCAAACATCTATTCTTCGGCTAATGTATGTAGGTTTTGGTCCAACAACCCCATGGTCGATGTAAACTCATTAGAGAAAGGCAATCTATTCCTATCATCCATCTATTCTTTTGTAATGGCCTATTGGATAAGATTTCTCCTAGAAAATGCTTTAAGGAATTCTTCTTCCTTATTGATGAGACTTTTCCATAGCAAGTTTTGTAAGAAATCTATTTTGGATGGTAGTCTTTGAAATTTTCTTTTTTATAAACCACAAGCCACATTTACTTATTCACATGACTCTTATAACTATCATTTTTATTCTAGCTCCTTTTATTTCAAGGAATATGGACATGCTGGTACTACCAATTTGAATATTGTGGCTAATGAATACTTGAGAAGCCAACTAGCTAAAGGCCTTAATCACATACCCTCAAAAGCATTTGATCGTAAAATAAAGCCAAACAAGCCTTAATCTTAGGCTTTGTTAACTTTTTCAAACTTGTGTATTTGAATGAAGAGGATTATCAGACTAGATTTGAGTGCTTCATAAATAAAAAATTCCATTGTGAAAGGTGAGAAGGATCGAAGCTTACTTGGAAGAGCTATGGCAGGAGAGCAAGAGCAAGAAAGAGAGAGAGAGAGCAAATGGAAACTCCAACAGTCACAATATGTGACCGGGCCTTCCTTTATTCAAAACGTTACTAAAAGAATAAATAATAAAGTGACAATGAACGGGCGCTCGCCACCTGCAGTGTGCAGTGGCGGGTATTGTTAGTGTAGTAATACACGGGTGGCTAGGCAGAGGAATCTTTACCCCTAACAACCTCCCACTTAAAGGCGAATCTGCCTTGTGAGGAGTGAAAAAGAAAAGGAGAAAGGATAGTACAATGTACACATGTACAACAGGATGAGGAAAAACGTCATCTCATCCAATGCCCATCAATCTCTTGAGGAAGGCAAAGAGCTCAGTAATGAGGCTTTTCGTGAGCAGATCTATAGGATTTTTGTCAATGGAGATCTTGACAAGGTCAACAGACTTGTCCTCCATGACCCCAAGTATGAAGTGATACCTTACCTCAATGTGTTTCGTCTTCGCATGGAAGACCAGATTCTTGGCTAGCTGAATAGCACTCATAGAATTTGAATGCAGCGTAGGTATATCATCAATCCTAAGGTCATGAACCAAACGGCCTAACCATATGACCTCCTTGTAGGCCTCAGTGGCTGCAACATACTCGGCCTTAGTGGTGGATGGAGCCGTACACTTTTGAACCCTGGACATCCAAGAGACAGCACCTCCAACATAGGTGAATACATAGCCAGAAGTGGACTTTCTACTATCTCCATGTCCTGCATAATCGGAGTCTATGTACCCCCACAACTCCGGTATCTTGGCTGCCATAGCAAATACACATATCTAATGTGCCCTTCAGGTACCTCATGATACCCTTCACGGTATCCCAATGTTTCCTGCCAGGTGTAGCCATATAGTGTGCCACAACACCAACTACAAAGGAAATATCTGGACGAGTGGCTATCATGGCATACATCAAATTGCCCACGGCTGATGCATAAGGAATCTTGGACATCTCGGCCCTCTTCTCATCTATTTGCAGATAATCGGCCTGTGAGACCTTCACATAAGCTCACATAAGAAGGTAATGGACAGCCAATAGGCTTCATGTCCTACATGCGGAAACGATCAAGGACTTTATGAATGTACTCTCTCTGTGAGAGGTATAGGAGTCCCTGATGCCTGCCACGCTTAATTCTCTTACCAAGAATGTGAGAGGCTTGTCCCAAATCCTTCATCTCAAAGCTCTTCTTCAATTGAGATTTAAGAGCATCTAGCTCATCATGAGCTTTCCCTACTATCAGCATATCATCCACATAAAGTACAAAAATAAGCAATGAGCCATCATCGGCTTTCTTCGTGTAAAGACATGGATCCATAGCACTCCTGCTATAGCCCTGTGACTGCATAAAGGCATAAACTTATGATACCACTCCCTAGGTGCTTGCTTCAAGCCATAAAGACTTTTCTTCAACTTGCACACTAGGTGCTCCCTGCCAGGTTTTGCAAAGCCCTTGGACTGCTCCATGCATATCTCATCATGCAAATCCCCACACAAGAATGTAGTCTTGACATCCATCTGATACATGCCCAAGTCAAGTTGCATGACTAAGGCCAAAACCAAGCGTAGGGTGGTCATCTTGACCATAGGAGAAAAGACTTCATCAAAGTCAACTCCATGCTCTTGTTTAAAACCCTTAGCAATAAGTCTTGCCTTACAAGCCAGCTTGGAGCATCTAGGGATACTTTTCAGCTTGTGCACCCATTTGCATGGCAGAGTCTTCTTGCCTGTAGGCAAGGAAATCAAATCCCAAGTCATATTCTTATGCAATGAGTCTATCTCAGACTGCATAGCCCTCTCCCAGGAGTGACTGTCACCCTTGCGCATAGCCTCATCATAGGTGAGAGACTCTCTTGTATCTGTAACCAAGACATAATGCATCGAGGGCTCAAATCTAGCAAGTGGACGTCTATCTCTAGTAGACTGTCTCACAATAGGCTCTACTGCCTGTCCAACACCCTACCCATGTGTACCGACAATTGTTGTAGGACGACCATCTGGTTGTATAGGTTGTACTGGAGCACGGGGCTCCTCCTGGAATATAACCCTACGTATCTCTACCACCTTTTCAAGCTGTCTATGCATCTTGTCTTCATGGAAGACTACATCATGGCTGCAGATGACTTTCTGTGCCTGTGGATCCTAGAGGTGGTAACCCATCTTGCATGCATCTCCATAGCCAAGGAAAATACATTTGACACTCTTAGGATCCAGCTTACTACGCTTGTCCTTGGGCACATGGTAGAATGCCTCACATCCAAAGACACATAGATGCTCATAAGACAGAGGTTTCCTAGTCCATACCTCCTCTGCAACTTGGAAATCCAAACCATTGGAAGGTGATCTATTTATAAAAGTTGTATTGATTGGCTCAGCCCAAAAGCTCTATGATAGCCCTGCATGGCTAAGCATACTGCGTACACACTCAAAGCAAACCAAAAAGCATTTTTATTCCCTTCAAAGATATATGGCCTAAACGGGCACGCCAAAGAGATACATGTGGGGTGGAACCCACTAACAAAACATGGTCAACAGAGGACCCATCAACTACAAGAGGATGGAGGCTACCAGCCTTGGCACCTCTAGCAAGCACAAGTTTGCCACATGTAATCTTCCAGGCAGAATCCCCAAAGAGACATGAAATCCATCATCATCAAGTTGCCCTGCAGACATAAGACTACGTGTAAGCGCAGGTACATGACGTACATCCTGTAATAGAAAAGTATTGCCAGTAGAGAACTATAGTTGTACATCCCTAATACCAACAATAGGATGTGACCTGTCATCACCCAAGCAAATTGAACCAAAGACAGTGCAGAAGGAATGGAACCACTCACGGCATGGTGTAACATGAAATGAAGCACCAGAATCCAAAAGCTAGCACTGCGCATACATAGAGTGAACCTCGGTCAATGGCGTAGCATCATAAGAACTAGCTGCAAGTATGTACTCCCCATCGGAGTCATTAGTCTGCGTGATATTTATCTCCTCGATTTTCACACTAGATTTCGTAGGCATAATGCTCAGATTAGAGGACTTTTCTTATACTTTGTCTTTCCCCTACTCTTTGTGCTTCTGATTGTGCAACTCATGACATTGTGGGCGTATATGACCCTTCTTGCCACAATGATGACATGTCACATTAGCATTTCTCCCAAGAGACTTGTTGTGCAACTTACCACGCAACTTAGACCTAGACTTCTGCGAGTCTTTGCCACGTCCATACCCACAATCATTATTTCCAATACCATCTCTGCCTCTAATAGTCAACGCATGTGATACATGAGAGGTATCCAAGTTCTTACGGTTGATCTCTTCGTGCAGAAGAGCACTCTCTACATCAAGTCAGTTCAAAATAGTAGCAGGAGCACATAAGGCAGTGTGGAATACATCCCATGACTTACTCAGAGTCCCAAGAAAAAACAATGGAGTAACCTCATCATTGAAAGTAATGCCCCGTGAAGTCAAGTTCTTGAGGATAGCATGGAACTGGCTCAAATGAGCAGACATCGTCATATTCTCCTTCATGCGTAGATCCATAAGTTGCTTCAGCAATACATTTGACTTACTAGACTTTTCTTGTCATAGAGGTTCTTGATCTTATCCCAAAGCTGGCAAGCACTCTGTGCTTTGTCAACCACATTGTAATGTACCTGTTTAGTGAGAGACAAGATGAGGGTGGACTTGCATAACTCATCAAGCTCCATCCATTCGTCATCAATCATGGTTTCAGGCTGCTCTCCATGCAACCTTAGTGGTTTTATCTACGATTTCTGCACCAATACCTACCAAACTTAGCTCTTCCAATAGGCATAATTCGTACCATCAAGCTGAGTGGTGTTGAAGATAGTACAGTCACAGTGGAAGAAGATGACATACTGCAAGCTGAAACAGTGTAGACACAGTTCAAAACTACTTGTTGTTTTTTGCTATAAGTAGCCATAAATACCACCAAAACCAAGGCAAAATGACCACGAATTGATAGCTAATGATACTGTCCACCAAGTACCATCAAAAGTACATAAAATCAGGATGATTCAACATGAAAATTCCACGTCAGTCCATCCATAAGTGCTTGTTGTAATAAATTACAGCTAGGTACAATGAGAACAAACTGTAGGTAAAATGAATGCACCAATTCAACCATTGATTGTCAAAGCATAACTAGCATCAAGTGGGCATAAATCAGGATGTGACAGTCATATGGGCATCGAGCAAACACCCTATTGAGAAGTAAGGATGTGAACTCTCCTTATAGTGGAGGGGATAAGGGTAGCTAGGTGTAAATGAATTGGTGTAAACGAACTAGAAGACAGGGGAGCAAGGGGAAACCCTAATCCTAAATTCTCTAAAGGCTATATAAACTGCCTAAAGGTCACTCTCACAGTTGAGGAGAGTGTACTAGTTATACCTTTGAACAACTTACTAAGCAAGATCTTTTTCTTGTACTTGAGCTCTCTCTCTCCCTCTTGTGCATACTCTCATGCTTCCAACTCTCATTTTCCACATGGTATCAGAGCCATCTCTAATCCTTCAGCTTTCCTTAGCTTCTCTACACACCTAAGTGCACAAGAAGAACTCTTGCCCTCTCATTTATCTTCATTTCCACCATAGCCAACTTGACCCACCTCTATTGGAGGACCTAGGGAGAGCAAAGGAGAGCATTTTACCTCTTGATTTCTTATGGAGATATTTTCCTTAGTTCAAGCTGATTCGGGATGGCACATCAAAGGCTAACATTGGGCGACGTGGAGGGGAGCATTGTAGCAAATGCAAAAAACAATGCAGATTTGTAGGTGACATGTCCTAGAGCTCAGCGCAACATGTAGATGGCGCAATCTTGGTAGCTATCATGGGGCTTTGTTAGCCCCCCTAATGGACCATCTCCCTCCAAGAGGGTTTGAATAAATTCTTTCTCTACTGGCTATTGTGAGCAAAAGCCTAATAGTGGGTTTCTGGCAGCCATAGCCAAGAAGCTTCAAGCTTCTTAAAATTTCACTTTCTTCAACCTGGAATCATTAACATTAAATCTAATCACCGAAGCATATGATCTGAAGTGTGTTTCTAATTTGTGAGTAGCTCCAACACTCGAGGGACATCATAAGTTCACTGAGAAGCATGCTCTCAAAACCGGTAATGAGTCAAGTGTCTCACCAAACTTGACAAAGTAATACCTAAACATCTTAATCTTGAGATGAGTGCTTCTAAGCATTGAAAAGGCATTTGGTGACATTAGTACTACTACCCTATTAGTGTCGAGGTCATTAATCGACCTTGCTTAACCAAATTCTCGTACACTAAACCACAACGTGGGGAGGATCCAGAAGTCCAAGTTCACCTCATTGAAACCTAGGAAAACAGTAAAACTTAAATCAAGGTTTGTTCGAAGGATGGGACCACCAAAATCTTACCTTGAGATATTACATATGTATGATTTCCAACCTTTTTCATCCTTAAAGCTTTAAAGTTGGTTATAATCAATTTTGTTGTTTGGTTCGTACTTGGCCACCTGTAAAGGACTAGACACTGCCATTGCCTAAGGCAATTGGTAAGACCTTTCTATAATGGCCATGGCCAGAGGCTATATAAACTGCCTAAAGGTCACTCTCACAATTGAGAAGAGTGTACTAGTTGTACCTTTGAACAACTTACTAAGCAAGATCTTCTTCTTGTACTTGAGCTCTCTCTCTCCCTCTTGTGCACACTCTCATGCTTCCAATTTTGATTTTCCACACACCCAAGCATGTCAAATGAATCCGTGAGTAAGCCGACACACCCCTTGTGTAATAGGGAAAAGTGTACACAACACTGGTAAGACTTGACACAAAGGACCACAACATATCAACCATGCAACATCTAGGTGAAGATCCCAATCTCAAGTATTCGAATGGTCAAGTAGCATAAACCCACCTACTCTATGTCTGCCAAGCATATCAAGATGCACCCATTGGCACAAAAGTCATAAATGTCAAGCAAGAAAGCTCGAAAAAAGCATGTAAGAGTGCATCAATGAGATCAAGCATCAGTGAGACATCCCGAGCATATAGGCTCCATAGCATCCATACATAGCATCCATAGACATCAAGCACATCCAAATTGTAACTCTAGCAAGCCAAGAAATAGCCAAAGTAAGCTTTGGGCAATCAAATGTCAAGCCAAAGCAAGGCTCAGTAGTATCCAACTCCAGACAATGTAACATGCATATAGTAGTGGCATAGGCCAAACATGTCAAGACTAGTCAGACATAAGTGAAATACATGCCATAAGTACATCAACGATGGAGATCCAAATGCTATGCGAAGTGAGCTCAAGCTCAACCAATGATTCGAAGCAATATCAAGCTCAAAGTCAATCCCCGATGATCAATACATCAAAGTACATCTCCAAAGCATGTCCCGATTCCAAGCGGCATAGGCAAACATGAGGTAATAGGCTTCAGTCCACTGTTGTAGAACAGTGATGTACTATTCAAAACTGAGTTTTTTCAGCCCAAAAATCAGTCCAAGATCATGGAAAAACTTATATCTTGCATTTCCCAACAATCGTTCATCATCAATAGGCATCAAATCGCTTAGCTAAGAAGCTCCAAACAAGCATAGTCATTAACTGCTAGTGTAGCATTGATATTTACTGTTTGTAAGCTACAGTAAACCATTTCAAAATAGTGCTATAGGACCTCAAATCAATGTCCAAGGCTTAGGAGGCTTCAAAGCATGCCAAGCATCAGGTGCCACAATGATTTAGGAGCAAGGCATGACATTCAACAAGCGGGAGATGACCTATCCAAGGGGCCTGTAGATTAGGCGTGCAAATCACACTGATTTGCTAATGGCTTCCGCTACTCCTACTGGGGCTATACAAGGTGAAAGGGGGTTCATTCATGAGCCAATGAAGACCTAGTGTAAGCCCAAGATAGCCTACAAAGGCTTCATGCAAGACATAATGTGAATAAGCTCCAATGGTGGGAGCTATGACAGTCCCTGATCTTGCAAACCATGATGTACCTATAAACTTCAATGAAACCTTGAAGCAAGTGAATGAATACCTTTGTTGGAATTCCCTGAAGGTGCCCAAAGGGGCTGCTTGGGAAGCCGAGAAGTGATGGGAGCTCAAGAGAGTCGACTGTGGTTGCCGGGAAGGAGACCCAATGAGTGTAGGTAATAAATAGGAAGCTTAAGGAGTCACGAACCAAGTCGGAATGCTCGAGCAACCATGCTCTGATACCAGTTGAAAGGTGAGAAGGATCGAAGCTTGCTTGAGCAAGAGCAAGAAAGAGAGAGAGAGCAAATGGAAACTCCAACAGTCGGGCCTTCCTTTATTCAAACTGTCACTAAAAGAATAAAGAATAAAGTGACAGTGATGGGCGATCTCCACCTGCAATGTGCAGTGGTGGGTATTATCAGTGTAGTAATACATGGGCGGCTAGGCGGAGGCACCTTTACCCCCAACACATCGTATACCTATCAAGGATCAACTCATCTATGATATGGAACAATTTTCCTATGACATAAACAAACTTGTCAAGGATTTCTATATTGCTGGTATTGACAAGGAAACTAATAACCTTGCATTCTTTTGTAAGAAATTGGTAACACTCCTTGCAAAAGAAAGATCCAATTGCCTTGATTTCTTAAATGTCAACTTTGACATAAGAACCTTCCTTGATGACTTACAAAGGATTTCTAATTTAAGTGCTACCTTTAACACCTACCTCCCCTTTTTTATGTGTACTTTGAAAGCACATAAGATTGACTTTTGATGGCTCACCAATGCTACTAACTCCATCTATAGTGATGGTACAAATAATCTTACTATTATTTTAGAAACTTGCAAAGATATGTAAGAAACTGGGATTAATAATGTGGGGAAATACTAGCTACATTGGCTGGTACATAAGATGTAAGGGACTTTATTTTCACACCATTTAATAATAATACAAAGTCTCTTTATCTTTAAGCTTTCTCCCACCTTCTATGGCTTCCATATCTTTAAGCTTTCTCCCACCTTCTATGGCTTCCATATCTCACTTCCTATCTTTCTCTCTCTACTTCTAGTCTTTCTCTCCTCGACTAGTCTTTCTTTCTCCTCTACTCTCTTATTCTCTCTCTTTTGTAGTAATCTCTCTCTTTTTTCTCTCTCTTGGTTCACTTCTTTACAAGTGGTATTAAAGCATAGGCTTTTGATCCATTTGATATTCTCATTTTCAAACATATTTTATCTATTTTTCCACCATTAAATCTTGGATAGCAAGTACAAGAGCCACATGGTAGGTACTCATAGGCATTCTACTTGGAGCAAGGGCTAATCTTGGAGCTCTGACAAAGATTTAGAGGATATTTAACCAAACAATGACCAAAATAGTAGATCATACATCAATTATAGGCCATTTTAGAGATAACTTTGAGAAAGAAGAGGTAACTAGACTTAGGGAAGACTAAAATCTTAGTTACTTTTTGGAGTAGAGCTTTCGTTTTCTTCTTCTTCTTAGCTTGCTTGAAGCTTCCATGTAGGATTTCTCATATCTTGCTTCTTCTTGAAGATTTGAGCCCAACCATAACCATTTGAGACTAGACCAAGTAGCCACATGGAGTAGGTAGCCACCCAATATTTGCACTAATTTTTTTGGACTGCAAGATAGCTCACCCTTGCTAGTTGAAGTGCTGGGATCACTTGTCTTGAACATTGAAGGTTATTAGAGCTTTCTTTAGCTAGAAGCCTTATTTACCATCATTTCAATATGCTTCTTACTCTCCAAACCCTAACACATGCAATCCATGGGAAACCATTAAAGCTTGAATAAAGCTTCTCAAATTCAAAGGGATTTTCCTCTATTTCACTTTTGGAGCTTCTCTACATCAAGTATCCATCAAAATTCGTCATGCATTTGAAGCATTTGAGCTCTCTTGACTCTTCCAAGCTTTCATGAAGAAGTAATTTGGGGGATTCTTCTTCAGTATTAAATTCATGGTTTTTGAAGCATAATGAGGGATGAGGCCTTTCTATTCAAGAGAACTTACGTGGTTTTCATCCTTTTTTATCAACATTGGATCATTATGGACACAAATGAGGTATTATTGAGCTATGGAGTTCAACCTTGAGCCAAGATTTGGGGCAAACGAGATTAAGCTTCAATCTTAAGCCTTTGATGCTTCAAGATTGCTTCCAAGGATTCAAGGAGCAAGGATTGATAGTTATTTTACCAATATTGAGTATTTGGAAGCTTATTCAATCATCGAGGAGTATTCAAGCCTTCATCAGGCTATTCAAGTGGTACTCTCAACAACCAATTCTTGATCTCTCTAATCTATCCAATTGCTTGAAGGAAAGAAACCTTGAGCAAAATCCCACAAGCGAAAGCAAGAGCTATGGTGGGAGAAGTAAGAGAGCAAGCAAGCAATAGACACAAGGCATGGGAACTTGTAGTCACAATGTGTGATTGGCCTTTCTTTATTCAAATGTCACTGAAAGATTAAAGAATAAAGTGACAGTGACGGGCACACACCACTTGTAGTATATAGGTGTGCGGGTACTACCAATGTAATGGATACACGGGTGGTTAGGCATAGGTGCCTTTAACCCCAACAATCTCTCACTTAAAGGTGAACATGTCCCTAATGAGAAGAGAAAAAGAGAAATGTACAAAGTACAAATGTAGAAATTACAACACGATGAGGAAATACATTACCTCATCCAATGCCCATTAGCTTCCTAAAGGAAGGCAAAATGCTCCATTGGGGGACTTTTAGTGAGTAGATTTGTAGGATATTGGTTACTTGCGATCTTGACAAGTTGATTGAATTTTTCTCAATGACCTCTTTGCTAAAGTCGTAATACACCTCAATGTGCTTTGTATTTGCATGGAAGACTAGGGCCAACTTAATAGCACTCATAGAATCCAAATGCAATATAGGGACCCCATCAATAAGACCAAGGTCTACCACTAGACAGCCTAACCATAGAGCCTCCTTGCAAGCCTTAATGGTGGCTGCAACATACTTGGCCTTGATAGTGGAAAGGGCCATGTATTTTTGCATCCTAGACATCCAAAAAATTGCACCTTCAATAAATATGAAGACATAGCCAGAGGAGGACTTCCTACTATCTGCATGTCCTGCATAATCAAAGTTAGTGTATCCCAAGACTCATGTATCCTAGCCACTATAACATATGCATATATCTACATTTCTCTTAAAGTACCTCATGATAACTTTTAAAGCCTCCCAATGTTGCCTGCTAGGTGTAACCATATAGCATGTCACAACTTCCACTGCAAATGCTATATTAGGACGAGTGGCTATCATGGTATACATCAAATTGCCCACTGTAGATGCATAAAAGAGCTTGGCCATCTTGGCCTTTTGCTAATCAGATTGTGGAAAGTTGACTTAACTACCCGTCACACGAGAGGATAAAGGACAGTCAATAGGATTAACATCCTACATATAAAACTTCTCAAGGACATTCTGGATGTACTCCTTTTATGACAAGTAAAGGATCCCCTTAGAGCAATCACGTGTGATGCATATCCCAAGAATATGTGAGGCTTCACGCATATCCTTCATCTCAAAGCTTTTCTTGAGTTGACCTTTCAAGGTAGCCATCTCATCATGAGCACTCCCAGTAATTAGCATATCATCCACATAGAGTACCAAAATCATAAGGTTGCCATCACAAACCTTCTTTGTGTATAAACAAGGACCCACATCACTGTGGGTATATCCTTGTGAGTGTATGAAAGCATCAAACTTGTAGTACTATTCCCTAGGTGCTTGCTTAAGGCCATAAAGGCTCTTTCTCAACTTGCACACTAGTTGTTTTCTACCTTTTTTCCCAAAGCCATTAGGCTATTACATATAAATATCATCATGCAAGTCCCCATGTAAGAAAGCCATCTTGACATCCATTTGATATAGGTCCAAATCTACTTGTGCAACCAAAGCCAATACCAAGTGTCGAGTTGTCATTTGACATTAGGAGAGAAGACTTTATCAAAGTCAATGCCATGCTCTTGCTTAAAACCCTTAGCAACCAATCTGGCCTTATAAATAGGCTTGGGGCATCCAGGAGCACTTTTCAACTTGTACACCCACTTGCATGGCAAAACATACTTTTCAATAGGCAAAGGAACCAAATCTCTATGTATGATTTTTCAACAAGAGAACTTAGCACTCTTAATCATATTGTGTGTAAACATGAGACTAAACATGCTCATAGGTATGCAAATCTTTTATCAAGAGTTGAGAAAATGGTATTGTCCAACTATCAAATGAGTTCTTCTATTGAAAGTTTGTTGGATTCCACAAACCAAATGAATTCTTCAATTGACAAATTGCTAGAATCTAATGCATAGATTATGCTCAATTCTCTCAATGGATGTAAATGCAAATGGATACTAAGGATGCTAGAGAAAAAGAAAAATCAAAGAGTGAGCCATCAATTCCAATTTAGCCACCCAACCTTAATATTCAAAGTTAGGGAATTCTTGGACAAAAGGGGCATTCTGAATAGTCAATATTAAGTAGGAGAGGCTTCACAAAGGAATTGTGACTATTTGGACAGCATAAATGGTGCTAATCCACAAGTTCATGGGCTGGATCCTCAAGTTCCTAGGGGTCCTTTACCAACAGGAAGGTTTTAAACTAATTCTCAGCCACCTTATGGAAGAACATAGACACATTTTGGAAGCTCAATGCCTACCAAATCATGATCAACCTATTTTTGGACAACAACCTTTTTATGAGAGGGAGTTGAAAGATAAAATAGTTTTGGCAAAGGAAAATGGGTAGTCCTCTTCACCATATGACCTAGAGGAATGGATTTCAAAGTTGGAGTCCTATTTTGACATATTCCATAGGACCAATGACATGAAGATTCACTTTACTTCATTACATTTCGAAGAGTTTGTGCATACTTGGTGGAGATACATTAAGAAGGAAAACATACTAGTGGAGACTTGAGATGCATTTAGGATAGTTTGACTGAGGTCTTTGTTTCCCCTCTTGAAAAAGATAAATTAGTATAAAGATCATAGAGATTGGAGCGAATAGGCCTAAGTGTGTGGGAGTATACAAACCGATTCCTCAACCTCACTATATATGTAGAAAGTATATGTGATGAAGCAAAACTCCACAAGTATATGTATGGTCTAAAACCTTTATTATTGGTTGATGTTATGATGAAAAATCTCACTACCCTCTTCAAGGCCATTGATCTTGTGGAAAGGTATGGAAGGAAGTATAGAAGAGAATCTACATTTCAAGCTACTTTTGGACAACCAAGGAGTGTTTTAAAATAGGGGCAGGTTTGCAATGTTTATGGCAACAATCATGTATCAAGTGGAGACTCTAGAGTACCAACATATCCATCATTTAATGCTTCAAGGCCTCAAGGAAATTTTCATGACAACAAATTCTCCAAGAATGGATTATTAACAAGGAAACAACAAGTCTAGAAATATTTCAACTCTAATGGTAATCCAAAGTCTATCCCTATGGGCCTATACAAAGAAAGGAAGGAAAAAGTCTTGTGTTTCAAATGGGATGAGAAATATATATTGGCCATGCAACAAAGTGCACTTATAAGAATGAAAAAGCCAAGGTCCATATCATGTTAATTCTTAAAGATTTAGAAGATGATAATGATGAGGCAAATGCAGTTATGGCTACCATTAAAAATGAGGATATTGAAGAGGATGTTGAGCAAGAATAATTCTATGATCTTGCTAACATTTTTCCTTTTGACCCTGGTGGTAGTATTCATTTTGATCCAAGAGGGATCGATGATGAGACACATGCTACCATTGTTTGTTCCATTTCAATGGATGAAGGGAAAAGATCAAGAAGCCCAAACACACTTTGCATGTAAAGGAGCATTAATGGAAAAAATGTGTTCATTTTCATTGATGGTGGTGGTACCCATAGCTCCATTAATAAATCATCCATATATCGATTGAGGTGTTTCCCAACTAATTTATGGTAGCCTATCAAAGTCCAAGTAGCAAATAAGATGAAGAAATCAGTAGCCAAACATGTCCTAAGGTGTATATTCAGTTAGTTGAAAATTATGGATAGAAAATGGACTTAATAGTTTTGGATATGGGCCCCATTGACATTGTATTAGGCTATGATTGGTTGATGCAATCAGGCAAAATTATTATGGATTTTTCTCAACTGTACCTAGAGTTTGTGGATAGTGGATAGCTTATATACTTGGATGGAATCTATGGCAAAACTAATTTTGAGATTATTTTAGCAAAGCATGCCAAAAAAATAGTTCAAGAAATTTGCAAAGGTGAAAGGAAAAAAAGGAAAAATCATAGCCAATGAGGTCCATAGGCTAGATTACAATGGGGTAAGCTTTCGAGTAGCCATGGTAGGCCATATGGGGTGGGGGGAAGTTGAGTGAGTGTTATGCTTTAAGTGGTTTTTTAATGCAATAGTTGGTTTTTTTTATGTAGGATTAGAGGTATGAGTGGGTAACCATGATTTTAACCCTTTATGAGGCAATGTGAGTCATGTATTAAAGGGCTAGGCTTCAGGGTAATTGGATACCCATCATTGCCGTATCATACAATAGTGGTAGTTTGTATTAGAGAAGGTTTATGGATAAAAGTGGGTCTTATACCTTATCCCATCATGAGATGGAAATTAACTAATAATAAAGGATGCCAGGGTTAAAGGGAATTCCATCATTGCCTTCAAATTTGAGGGATATGTGACAAAGTTAAACAATTATTATAGATGATTAACTTGTCATGGGCTGAAAATAAGAGAGAAAGTAGATTTACTAGACCAAGAACCCCATCATTGTCTTTATCTACTAGGGGTAGTTGAATTAGTTACTAAAGGAAAACTAAGAATAATTCTACTTCAATGTGAGATTGGGAGCAAATTTATTTTCTTAGGTACAGTAGGGTATTTGGAACCCTTCATTGCCCACCACTCAAGATAAATATAATGATGTTCAAATTTTAAATCTTCAGCATGTGCTGGGATTAAAACATAAAAATTAGTGACCACCATACACTTTCACCAGAATTAATATGATAAACATTTAACCATATCAATTCCACAATATTAACATTAGTTTTTTAAAAATGAGAAATATGGAGAACACTGCTTCAATAGGCATGCCAATCCAAGTCGATATTAGGCTGAAAATATAACAACATTTAACATTAGAATCTTGCATAGAGAATATGTATTAAGCACCAAAAAAGGAAAGGGGTTTTCATACATCATCTTCAAAAATAAATTACTTGACTTGGAATGACATCATTAAATTACTGCAAAATTGGAGTAAACTTTGAGTAACTTCATAATCTAATATATTATTATCAAGCTGAGAGCTAAATTTTAGAGCCGAATATAAAGTGCAAAAGTGGCCCGAGATCCATAAAAGATGCATTTTTGGCAAAAAATGGAACAATCATGAATCAAGGAGCTAGAGTTTTCCTAGATGCATTTTGATGCTAAGAATGCACTGCAAGTTTCTATTCATTAATCGAAGTCCATTTGATCCCCCATTTAATGGTTGCAAAGTTTAGCATTATAAAGCAGCTACTAGATCCAAAAGTTGGAAAGCAAGTGACGGAGGCTAGGGTAATAGATTTTGATGCCAAAAATCTGTCCATCCAGTTGGATCGTGAATCCGAGGTTGTTTACCCCTCTATTTGAACCAAAACCACTTGCGGGATAGTGTGAACATGAAGAAGTGAAAGAAGGGAACCATTTTTTTGGAGGTTAAGTGATAATGATAATTAAAAGGGGCAAAAACTCACAAAATCATGTTGTAAGGAGAGAGGGGGCACAAATTTTTTTGCACCCTATTTTTAAATGAGAAAATGGAGTTTTGCAACTCTTTGCATCAAGCATCCTCCTCCTAGCGTGAGATGCTGCAATTCTTCACTCTGTATTGCTCTAGATTGTGCGCAATTTGATGCATCAAATGAAAATATTAGATTCAAGTATTTCTCTCTCGCCATAAACATGGTTCATATAGGCTAAGAGGATAAGGGGGAATGTGTGCCAATATATAAAGAAATGCAAGCGGAGTCCATTTGACCCCCCATCTAATGGCTGCAAGGTTTGGCATTATGAAGCAACTAGATTTGAAAGCCAGAAAGCAAGTGATGGAGGCCAGGGCAATAGATTGCAATGCCAGAAAGGTGTCCTCCAGTCGGATCATGAATCT
Source organism: Lygodium microphyllum (assembly GCF_053477565.2). Classification (NCBI taxonomy): domain Eukaryota; kingdom Viridiplantae; phylum Streptophyta; class Polypodiopsida; order Schizaeales; family Lygodiaceae; genus Lygodium; species Lygodium microphyllum. The sequence continues at coordinate 51,999,930 of NC_141164.1, forward strand.
GAGGTCATTTATTCCTCATTCCAGACCAAAACTACTTGTGAGATAGTGCAAACATGGAGTGAACCACTTTTTTTGGAGGTTAAGTAATAATGATAATTAAAAGGGACCAAAACTCACAAAATCACATCGTGGGGAGGAAGGGGGCACAAGATTTTTTGCACCTCATTTTTTAATCAGAAAATGGAGTTTTACAACTCTCTTCATCAAAAGCTTCCTCTTGGGGCCGAGAGGCTATAATTCTTCGCTTTGAATTGCTCTAAACTACATGCAATTTGATGCATCGAATGAAAAGATCATATTTTAGTCTTTCTCCCTCCTATTTCTCTCTCACCATAAATGTGGTTCATATGGGTTGAGAGGATGAGGGGGAGTGGGTACTGGTTCATGATGAAATGCGAGAAATAGATCAAGGAAGTGCAAAGGACGTGTCAAGGGTTGTAAAAGAGCATCAGTAGCTTTTCATTTTCAAAATGTGATGCGTGCATATGTAGATTATAGCCTAAGCATCTTTTATTGAATTTCTATGATGAATCTTTCGTTCTTGTGGTGGAAAATGTTTAGAAATGATGAATCACAATCCACATAAGTTTCATAAATCTAAGAATAAAAAAATTAGCAATCAATATTAAAATTAATGATTAAAAATCATGAATAATAAATTTTTTGATGGAAAAATTTAGAGTAAGGGTAAAAATTATTGAAAATTAGGAAAAGTTTTGTGAGTGTATAATGGTTGTAGAACATGAGATTGGCCTTAGTCTACATCCATTTGTGTGCTAAAGTGGCTGTTTAGAGGGTATTTTATGGAAAAAATATAATAAAATATAAAAAATATCCTACATAATAAATGAACACATAAAGAAACTGAAATATTGAGAATTTTACATAGAAATATAAGTGTTTGTGCATTGAAATGAAGCATATAGGTCTTGCTTCATTTAAGTTTAAATGAACAATAGCATGGATTAATTTGGTGTTGTTTCTAAGCAATGCAACAATGCATTAGAAAGGAAATCATTGAAAAAATATTTTTCATACAATATGTTGACTAATTTGTGGTTAATTTGTTTGAGCACTATATGGCATTACACCTTGCATTTGCATTCTTATATATAGTATCAAGTAAGAGAAAGTCTCCTGGATGCATTGCGATTGGTTGTTAAAATTATTGGCTAACAATGAGAGTGTGAGGATCCTTGAGTTGCAGGATAGTATGATTTTCTTTGGGGAATTAAGTGAGAAAACAAAAATATCTCCTAGAACATGCAATTTGGAACAATGTCTCTTAAAATTATTGGCTAACCATGAGTGTGAGGATCCTTGAGTTGTAGGATAGTATGATTTTCCTTGGGGACTGATTAAGTGAGAAAACAAATATATCTCCTAGAACATGCAATTTGGAAAAAGAGGATATGTTACAATTGTGTTTTATATTTGAGACTGTGCATCCTAGGGCCAATCCCCAGGGTGCAGGAGAGCCATAGGAGCCATAACGATCGACTGGGGGGGTACTTTGTATGTGTGTATAACAAGGTGTTGATCACCTATATATGTGGTATATTCCCTTTGTTGGAGTTGGGATGGGAAAAATTATTGGACTACAAATTGATACAAACACATGATTTAGCTAGATTAGTATATAGCCTCCAAACACTCCTAGATGGCCGCAAGGCTATGAGGATGGTTTGGTGATCATATGAGGTAGGCCAGAGCCCTAGAACCAGTGTTGGGCACACCATAATCTTAGCAATTTATTCCAAGTCCAATGTTGTTATTATTATTTAAAAAGTGTATTGCTACCATATATGGATTATACTTGTTGAATTAATAATCCTAAAATTATACTAAAGCTAGCCTATTACTATCATACTGAATAATCTCAAAAAGGAAAAAGTAATTTACTTCAAGCCAGAAGGCATTACCTTACATAATTACCATCACAAGCATTATTATGTTAGCCTACTGTTGCCCTAATCTCAAAAGCTAAACAAGGAAATGTATCCAACACATATTCCTTAATCAACTTCAACTAAATAGATAAAAGTGGATAATCGAGAAATTGGAATAGATAGCCATACATATGGTTTGGTTAGGTAAAGATATTTGTGGAAAAACTTACTAAGCAGTAGATTTTCCATCTAATGAATAGAAGCCTACACAACAGCGTCATGGGACAGTGACAGGAGGCTATAATGCAACTGGTACAACAATATCAATTTTAGTTTCAGATGTGATGCACAATCCTACAGGATGAGAAGTAATCATTGTAGGTGACCCACTAACTTGCAGGTTAGCAATTAGGTCATGTGTATCAAAAATAAAAAAGGGCAGGGTTTTGTTACCTCTAATGGGGCAACTGCGCTAGAGCCATGAGGAGCATGATATATGCATGGGCCAACCACGGGGGAAGGTGAGTAGGACCAAGTGGGAATAGGTAGAGATAAAGATAGGAGAGAGAAATATGAGCCATAGGACAAAGAGAAAGGGTAGGGTGATAATGTTAGTTTATAAAGGTTTAATGGCTAGGGTTAGGGTTAGGGTTAGGGGTGACCTTAGTGAGCCAATGAAGTTTTATGTAACCACCGTACTCACCAAAGTGTGTGTTACGATTGATGTGAGTGAGATGTGCATTATGTGTTAAGTGCACAATGCTAACCAACTTGTGTGTGGTGACTAAGAAGTGTGGGGTGTATAACTAATTAATTTGACTTGTGGCATGAGGCTATAAGACTAGTAGAGTGCTTGTACATTATTAGAGCATGAGCATGCGCACATGTAATCATGTGCCTAAGTTGGCATTACATTTGGAGGTGAGCAATGGCAAGAAGTTACTCATACTAGTGTGAGGTGGCATTTGCTAATCATAATTGAAGTGGTAGTGTTTGTATTGGTGATACAATGGTGATGGTGACTCATCATGGCAAAAAGCACATGATCTCAGCATAATAGTGTGCTCAATAGTAGCATGATTTATGCTTGATCCTTGAGGTTAGCAACACATGCTAAATTGGGTATATAAACAACTCAATGCCTGACCATTGCTAGATGTGAAAAGTATGGATCATCTATGTGATGCAATCTATTTGATTCAAAAATTGTATAAGCATAAGACCATGATCCTATGCATGAGTTAATGGTAAAATGAACCAGATCCATTTTTCATTTCCACAATTATGGGTCCCCAAATGTCTTTATCAATTAGCACTAGTGTCCTTGATTTGGTGAGGCCACCTATGTATAGTAAAAATCAGGTTTTTGGTCCAAGAATATTGTGTTCCAATGTTGCTATAGTAAAAACAGGGGTGAATCCTACCAATGTGAATGATATGTTACGAAGTGGAGATGGAGCCTAGTAGCAACTCGTGATAAATTGGGTATATTATTGGTTTCATACCATTGCTTGATATGAAGAATGACATGAAGAGTAAGAACAAGAATGTTTCATACTTATGTATGTGATGCAACCTATGTATATCAATAGTTGTATGAGGCAATGATTATGAACCTGTGGATGATTCAATGACACTGACCTAGATCCAGTGCCATTTTTTCTCAACTCAAATGTTTGTCCTTCAACATAAGGCCAACAACAAGTTTCAAATTTAATATTATTGTATATCATTATGAAAAGTTGCCAAGACATTAAAACCATGGGTGAAGATAAACCTATGTGCATGAGATGTTATCAAGCAAAGATGAGGCTGAGGGTATCAAGATATGGTTTCAAGATGTCTTGTTCATCCAAAAAGTTAAGTAATTTAAATGGAAAGTTTACATACTAATCTACTTTGGTATTTACTTTTCCAAGATAACTAATACAAGAGACAAGTGGGTCATAAATGTGAGGGTTCAGCTATCCCATTGCCTTGAATGTCCTTCTAATATATACTCCAAGTTATATTCACATAATTCAAGTGTGAACATTGTATCATCCCATATTAAATGGTGTATGAAAAGATGATGAAGTATCGAGGGAACATCGCTCATCATATGAGGGGTCCCTAGGTACACACATGTTTAGTCCTATAACAAAGCTCTAAGTTGTGGTAAATCCAACTTGAGTAAAGGTAGATCAGATTTTAAGTATCCCTTAACGAGATGCCATCGGTGCACCTTTTCAAATTCATTGAGGGAAAATCTATGCACTAGAGTGCTAGTGTCTATCATTGCTATCGGTGCCAAGTTGTTAGAGTAGATAATAGGGCCGATTTTGGATATTATTACCTTATGAGACCAACTAGAAGATTGGTTACTATTCCTATCAATGTACCTGTCACTTATAAAGGCAAATGTGTCCTTTTTGTCATATGCTTCAATGCGAAGAGCCTCAAGTGAGCATTTAGTATGCATATTCAAAAAGTGAGTTTCAAGAGAAATGAAGTGTCCATTAGGAAGAATTGGAATGCATTTTTTGAAATGTCAAATTTCAAGGGGACTTCCAGGTAAATAGAAAACATTGAGGATTGCTGCTACTTGAGGAAGATGGTAGGGTTGGGAATGCTTATTACAAGTAGATCATCATAGAATCTATAAGCATGCTGGAAGTGCTTCCAATTATCAAGTCTCTTTTCCATGACAAGTCTTTTACAAAAAGCGTACTAAGAAAAACAAAGGTAGAGATTGCACCACATGGAGGAATAATTGAATCCCATTGGTATACCATGTCATTGCTTCTTGATAGTCCTAGAAAGTTGGATAAATGTATTATTTATAATCCAAGAATTAAGGTGGAGAGCTTTTCAAGAGTGAAGCATAACTAAGTCTTCTTATATTGGTTCACCCATCAACCTTTTTTCCTTGCTATGTCAATATCTAGAAAGTTTGCCTTATTGTGTTTGAAAGCTAGAGAAATTACATTTCCAATTATTATCGAAAGACCAAATTCCCCTAATGTCGAATATTCTCATGTCACTTCACAATATCCATTGAGCAACAACTAAAAATAGAATCAAGAAAGTTTATAAAGGATTCTTGTATTGAATTAATGAGCCAAAAGGACTGCACATGCAATCCAAAAGTCAAGTATATCTACTTATTAAGTAAGCTTGCAAGAACCATCAAGGCATCTTGTAAAGAAGTGAGCCAAGAGAGAGAAAAAGAGAGAGATGAATGCATAAGAGAGAGAAGAAGATGTAGAGGAGAAAGAAAGACTAGTTGAGGAGAGAGAAAGATTGTAAGTAGAGAGAGAAAGATAAAAAGTGAGATATGGAAGCCATAAGGGAAAGCTTAAAGATGAAGAGACTTTGCATTATTATTGAATGGTGCAAAAACAAAGTCCCTTACATCTTATATACCAATCATTGTAGTTAGTATTTTCCCACATTATTAATCCCATTTTCTTACATTCTATCTCCACCCAAATGTTTTTGTCCTCAGAAACAAAATTGGAACTTGTTATAGAGTATGAGATAGAGCAAACAAAGTACTAATATGTTTTAGCCATTACAAGGAATAAATCAATGAATTTTCCAAGAATATAGAAAGAAAAGAGGTGGTACGATCAAGTATATCATATATACATTAGTGGGGAAGGATAAAATCCATCACTTGATCCTAACTCAGTAGACAAATGAAGACTAAAAACATGGAACAACATAATGTGTACTAGTACTCTGCTATAGTAAAGCTATTATAACTTTCAATAGAAAGCTCCAATCAGGGCATGCTAGACATCAAAATGAAGCTCTTTTTGAAAGCTTTTAGCCCATGTAAGTTGTGTTTTGTTGTACATTAAGAAAAGTAAAATCTGGTTTAAAATAGATAGTTGTCTCAATGCCATAATTGACTAGTCTTTAGCCACAATTGCTTCTTTAAGATGAGGGAACTCCTCCATTGTTGAATATGGTCTCTAAGAAGCTTTTTCCAAGGTCCATTTGATCAAATACTCTTTGATTGTTCTTGTCCTAAGCTTTTTCCACCCACTTTCTTTAGAATCTTGTAAGGTCCATAGAATCTATGAGCTAGTTTAGTACTAGACCCATCTATGAGAGTAGCATAATGAGACTTGGGCACCTTCAAGAGCATTAAGTCCCCTTCTTGGAACTCTAGATTATGTATTCTCTCATCACCATATAACTTCATTGATCCTAGGCTTTCTTTAAATTCACTTTACATTGATGAAGGGAAACCTACATGCAATCCAACTCCTCTTTTCTCTAAAGGTTTATATTGTCATTGAAAATGACCATGGGAAGAGGTACCTTGTGGACATACAATGCCTTAAAAGGAAAAACTCCTATGTTTGAATGAGTGGAATTGTTATAGGTAAACTCTACCAAATGCAACTATGAATCCCATGCATGCCATACATCATGGCAAAAGTGTCTCAAGTAAGTCTCCAACCACATGATGTATAGCAAAAGTTTCTTAAGTCTCCAGCCACTTGTTAACTCTCTTTGTTTGTCTGTTTGTTTGGGGATGGTAAGCTGTAGAAGGAGCTGATTTGGTACCCATGTAGCCTAAACAACCATATGAACATGAACAAGGTACACTTGTTCTATGGGGATGATAGGGATATCAACAACTAGGTATTGTTGTTGACACATATAATGCATGATAGTTTATCTAATATGCTACATATTTAGTTTTGTAGGTAACAAGTGATACCCTTCCCTCATGAATATGTTAATCCTAAATATGTTGTACTATTCCAAGCCTACTATTACATGTCTGATGCCTTGCTCGCCTTTTTAATGCCATCCATGCGTTTGCTCCATTAATTTCAATACAATTCCTATTGCTTCATTGTTGATTCAATGTTGTAAAACACACATACACACAAATTTTTGTCCATGTAATGGGTAGTAAGATTCTATCCCTCCCTCCCTTCCTCCCTCTATCTCTCTCTCTCTCCCCCCTTTTCCACCCTCTTGTCTTGTCCCTATGTTTAGACTCATGCATCCCATAAAATTATCACAAATACTCTTATCCTTTAATACACTTGTATACACTACCCCTCAAAATACCCACACATTGTACTTGCCAATAGCTCTCTCTGCCTATTCAAACACACATATACATGCATTCTCCTTTGGATACATGAATATAGCATATTGGTTGAACTAGATTGTTAACTATGATAAAGTTTACTTGCCATCTCAAATACCTTATTAGGTATGAATAAACCTTTATTCAGCCTATGGGTCATTTTTAGATTGAACCTACCTATATCAAATCAACACCTAAATGAACTAAAACGTTGGACCATCATGTGCACCCTCATTTTTGCCTAGGATTTGGCATCTCTTTCCTGCCTACCTCTATTGTCCCTCACAAATTGCATAGTGGTTTATAAGGATAAGCTTGATGTTCTAGGGGGCACACATACATAAGGACTCATTAACTAGTCACTCAGAGATCTCTAACATTTTTTGAGTACTGCCTACATGCCTACATTGAAAATTCATTGCCTCAAAGGAGAACTGCTTCATCAGAGTATGTAAGAAGTTGGGAAGTATAGTGGTTTAGTGTGAGAATAATAGTAATACCATATCACACTAGCATAGGTATAAAAGGAAGGGACATGTAATTTTTCTTATCTTTTGACACATTAATACATTATTGTCCTTCTCCTCATTAGCTTGCTCTCTTAGCTTCAATGGCTTCTTACTGCTTTTAGTCTTTCTCTCTCCTATTCTAGTCTTTCTCTCTTGAGAAAGAGGAGAGAGAAGTCTACAGAAGAGAGAGATGGAGTGTAGAAGTGAGAGAAAGAGAGTGACGAGGAGAGAGGAGAGAGAAGTTTGCAGAAGAGAGAGAGTGCAAAAGTGAGAAAGAGAGTGACGAGGAGAGAGAAATACTAGAACAGGAGAGAGAAATACTGAAAGATGTAAGAAACCATTGAAGCTGAGAGCAAGCTAATGAGGAGAAGGACAATAATGTATTAATGTGTCAAAAGATAAGAAAAATTACATGTCCCTTCCTTTTATACCTATGGCAGTGTGACATGATATTACTATTATTCTCACACTAAACCACTATACTTCCCACTAGCTTCTTACAATCCATCCCGTCCACCCGAAGGTTTTTGCCCTAAAAAACAAACTTACAAAGATTGGAAAAGAATGGATGGAATAGAGTACTACTCTGTTTTCAGCTTTACAATGGAAAAAAGAATGAAAGATTAAAGACATACAGACTGAAATGAAGGAATGGAAGTAAGCCTCAGCTATATACATGATCAAGAGTGCTTCAAAGATACTTGGAGCCTTAAAGTCTTCAATTTGATGAACTCAAAATGAAGTAGACAGCTTGCTGTATAAATAGATCCTACGGAATCAAATTCGCTATAACTTTCGGTAGAAGTTTCCAAATGAAGCATGCTACATGTCAAAATGTAGCTTTTGAAGAGTACTTTGACTATAGTGGCACAATTATGAAAATTAGGTAGAATAAAAATTGTTCTAAAATAGTATGCTGTCAAGTCATTGTCTACACCAAAATTGGCTTCAAAATCAGTAAGCTTCAACCACCAATGTGTCCTGTAGGTAAGGAAACTCATCTAGTAAAGAATTAGGCTTCCAATAAGCTTCCTCAGGTGGTAAACCTCTCCATTTGATCAAATACTCAATGATGGAGTGAGATTGAAGCTTCTTCTCATGCTGACCTATGACAGCCTCTAGGATGTACTGAATAAGATCTTCTTCATTAATAGGTGGCAGCTCATCAACTGTATCAACATGATCACCATAGAAAGGGTTGAGCTGGCTAACATGGAATACATTATGAATCTTAGTGGAAGAGAGTAGCTCCAATCTATATGCCAAGTCTCCAATGCACTTCAGGATTTAGTAGGGGCCATAAAATCTATGAGCAAGCTTGTTACTAGATCCATCTTTCAAAGTAGAATACTAAGACTTTGGCACTTTCAACAAAACGAATTCTCCTTATTGGAACTCTAAAGGTCGCCTCTTCTCATCTACATACATCTTCATTTGGTCTTTGGCTTTCCTAAGATTCATCTTACATTGTTGAACAAAGGTTTGCATTCTTTCCAATTCTTGTTTCCCATGAGGATTGATCCTTTCATTGAAGATGACTATGGGTAAGGGCACCTTATAACCATACATAGACTCAAAGGGTGAAACTCCAATACTAGCATGAGTGGAGTTATTGTAGGCAAACTTAGCCAAGTGTAACCAAGAATCCCATAAATTCTTGACATCATAACAGAAATGGAAAAGGTAAGTCTCCAACCACTTATTTACCCTTTCTATCTGTCCGTCAGTTTGTGGATAATAGGACGTAGAGGGAGCCAATTTAGTGCCCATGGATATGAATACCACTTGCCAAAAGTTACTCATGAAATTTGAATATCTATCATGAATAATCATATGTGGTAATCCATGTAATCTAAAAATTTGCTCCATAAACTGATTGGCCACTTGAGAAACAATAAACTGGGTCTTGGTTGGAATCAAATGGGATGCCTTGGTGAGTCTATCTACCACCACATATATACTATTCCATCCCTTTTTGGTAGTAGGCAAGCCAGTAATGAAATCCGTGGCAATGTGCGCCCATTTGCATGTGGGAATAGGTAATGGGTGCAACAAACCACCTCGCTTATGGGTGTTGTCCTTATTCTACTAATAAGGCATGCATTCAAGACAAAATCTTTGATATTTTTCCACAATCCTTTCTAATAATTTTTTTTACTAATCCTATCATAGGTTTTGAAAACTCCAAGGTGTCCAGTCAAAGGCGAAGAATGCAACTCCTCCATAATTTTCTATGTAAAAGAAGAAGTAGAGGGAATGCCAATCTTGCCATCTAACCAGATTAGGCCATTTTGAAGCTAATAATGCGAGTTATCTTCCATGAGACCTTGTTGTAATTTTTGAAAAATAGGGCTGAGCTCTTCATCTAAAAGATAAGCTTCTTGTAATTCTTCAATCCAGTCATTATGTAGCTCAGCTCATTGTTGAAACTTTGCAGGTCCACATACGAGAAACAGAAGTAGCCACTACATTATCTTTGCTCCTTATATGAGTGATGCCAAAATCATAATTTTGTAGTGTAGCTACCCACCTATGCGGCTAAGGAGTAAGATTGGACCAAGTGAGGAAATACGTAAGGACCGTGTAATCACTTTGAACTTTGAATTGGTTGCCATACAAATAATGGTGCCATTTCTTTATTGCATGCAAGATAGCCAACATCTCTTGGTCATAAACATTCATAACCATTTCCTTATCTGTAAGCTTGTGACTTTAAAGGTGATCACTCCATGCTCCGTAATAAAATAGCCCCTATGCCTTGGCCACTCGAATCACACTATATGGTAAACTCCTTCGAAAAATCCGAGCATTCTAGAATAGGAGTAGAAGTAAAGAGTTCCTTTAACTGGTTGAAGCTATTATCATCAAGAGCATCCCAAAGAAAGCTTCTTTCTTCAACCTATTAGTCAAAGGAGCTGCAATAGCCACATAATGTTTGATGAATCGGCGATAAAATGAAGATAGACCAAGAAATCCTTTAAGTAAAGTAGTGGTAGTAGGTGTTGGCCAATCTTTAATACAGTGCACCTTCTTGGGATCAACTTGAATCCATTTTTCACTGACAATATGTCCCAAGCATTCCACTTCAGTCTACATGAAAGAGCATTTCTTCTCCTTAGCAAAGAGTCTGTGATCTACTGCCCTCTTGGGAGGCAATGATGTAAGCACTTCAAACAAATCTCTTTACTCCTCAAGAAGAGCTTTCAAAGCTGGGTGACTTGCTAAATTTGTGGATTGATCTTCAACCTCTTCAGGTGCAAAACAAAGATTTGTGAGTGCCTCTTGTACTCCTTTTTAAGTTGTTGAATGGTGATAAGCTAAAAATCTGATTTACTAGGAATTCCCTATAAATGGATGAGCTGTCCATCAAAGATAAACTGCATCATTTCGAAGGTTATCAGGTTTACTTTTGCTTCATAATTTTCAGCCAGTTGTAAAGAAACCTGTGGGTATATTTGAGTGCTGATTTCTTCTTCACCATTGGCCACTTGAACTCTTATGGGCTGCTATAAGTCAGTGATGGTGGAAAGATAATTTAGCTTGTTCATAATGGACTTATTCACAAAATTGTGTATGCTGCCACTATCTATCAGGATAAACACATCCTTTCCATGAATATTACTCTTCATACGAAGTGTATTAGGACTCTTAGAACTTATCGAAGCATCCATGGAAATGGAATAACTAGTGGCAGCAACAAGTGGCTCATCATAAATCCATCTTGGGTCGAAAGGAACACTCCCACCTAGATCGAAAGGAAAAGAGTTGGCATGATCATAAAAATATTCTTGTCCAACTTCTTCCTCAAGATCATCATTTTCAGTAGTAGAGGTACAAAGGCATTGGCCTCATCAATGTCATCTTTAGAATCCTCAAAGACTAACGTACTATGAACCTTGGCTTTTGCATTTTTGTATACACACTTTGTGGTATGATTAGCTATATACTTTTCTCCACATTTGAAGGATAAGCCTTTTTCTTTCTTTCTTTGTAGAGGTTCATAGAAATAGACTTTGGATTCATATTGGTGGCTAAAATAGATTTAGGCTTGCTATCCCCTAGTTTGAAATCTACCATGTTTACTGCTTCTCAAGTGGCCAGTCAGTTTATGGAGCAGATTTTTAGATTACATGGATTACCCCAGGTGATTGTTCATGACAGAGATTCAAAGTTCATGAGTAACTTTTGGCAAGCGGTATTCACATCCATGGGCACCAAATTGGCTCCCTCTATGCCCTATCATCCACAAACTGATTGGACAGACAGAAAGGGTAAACAAGTGGTTGGAGACTTACCTTTGTCATTTCTGTTATAATGTCTAGAATTCATGGGATTCTTGGTTACACTTGACTGAGCTTGCCTACAATAACTCCACTCATGCTAGTATTGGAGTTTCACCCTTTGAGGCTATGTATGGTTATAAGGTGCCCTTACCCATAGTCATATTTAATGAAAGGATCAATCCTCATGGGAAAGAAGAATTGGAAATAATGCAAACCCTTGTTTAATAGTGTAAGGTGAATCTTAGGAAAGCCCAAGACCAAACGAAGATGTATGTAGATGAGAAGAGGCAATCTTTAGAGTTCCAAGAAGGAGAATTGGTTTTGTTGAAGGTACCCAAGTCTTAGTATTCTTCTTTGAAAAATGGATCTAATAACAAGCTTGCTCATTGATTTTATGGCCCCTACCGAATCCTTGATCAAATATTCAATGATGGAGTGAGATCGAAGCTTCTTCTCATGCTGACCTATGACAGCCTCTAGGATGTACTCAATAAGACCTTCTTTATCAATAGGTGGCATCTCATCAACTGTATCGATAGGATCACCATAGAAAGGGTTGAGCTAACTAACATGGAATACATTATGAATCTTAGTGGAATAGGGTAGCTCCAATCTATATGCCAAGTCTCCAATGCACTTCAGACTAAATTTCCTTTCTATTATATGTAGGCACTCGTATGATTAGTTGTATTGATTCCTTTAATGGGTCTCATGTGAGGTTGTTTAGCCCTTAAATCATAATACTAGGCAACGCTAGTTTGACCTCTTATTATCTGAATGTATGAAGATTATGTTGAGGCCATATACACTATTTTTGCAACTAGCATGTGAATTCATTCCATAAATGCTTCTTATCATCTTTGGTAGCTACAATAAGAATAGTTGACTATCACACATGATCTAGCATCTTTTCTTGCATTTTTAAAACATTGTATCGTTTGTACTTATTCTCCCATTGTTACACACACACACACACACACACACACACACACACACACACACACACACACACACACACACACACACACACACACACACACACACACACACACACACACACACACACACACACACACACACACACACACACACACACACACACACACACACACACACACACACATATGCTCAAACAAGAACTTATTGTTGTAGATACTACAAAAGGTCTAGACTTTGCTAAATGAGAATTCTAAAATACTTCCAAAGGAGCACAATGAAGTAATCTCATGTACATTTTTGGAATTTACTACATAAATAGTCTATATGTCTCCTTAGCAATAGGGTGATGTAATATCTAGAATTTTGTGAACATGAACTATAGTATGTAATTTTTACTTTGTTTAAAAAACACAACTTATTTAGATCACTAATGCTTATGGTTTAGTTGATATGATCTCAAATGTGGTAAACTCCTTATTGTGCATGAAGTGATCAAATACTATGAGGAAAGGATGTAGGATCTTAGCCTTACAAATTTAAATGAATCAAGTGATTAAAGTATCTCTACTACAATCAAAAGAGCTACTTAGTTTGATGTAAAATTTTCCAATGGTGACATATTGAAGAAATTTCTCTTTAAGGGCATCAAGTGATCATGCACTTTTCTTATCCTATTTTACTATTCTAAACTATGCATAAAATAGTGACCTAATTAACTACTTGAATGGAACTAGCAAGAACAACCTAAAAATATATTTTTGTTTGACAAGGGTTGATTAAGTCTTAAATATTTATGCTCAAAATTTATGTTTAGTCCCTAGAATTATTTTTTCCTAGTGTCTTTGTAGAGTGACCGGGATGACAACTAGGTCCCATGATGACACTTGCAATTCGCGCCTGGAAAGATTACTCCTAAGGACAACCATCGACAAAATAAAATTTTATATATTTTAAACTTTATATATTATTTTATGTTTTTAATGAGTTAATTATATTTTTAAGATTTTTCTTTTTTTCTTATTGTACCTAGATTTTTTTCTATTTTTAAAAAATTCTATATTTGGCTTGATTGTTATATATAATCTCTTTATGTTTGGTGATATTTCCTTATAACAATGTAGAAGTATTATTTATTTTATTTCACAATTTTTCTTATAGTTATTAATTTTAATATTTGAAGGTAATTTATTAAATTTTTAATAATCTATATGATCCAAATTTTATTGAAGGAAAATGTTACCTAAACACACATAACACAATTCACTTTTGCATGCAACAATGATGGATAGTGTTAACATTGATATTGCCTTGAGCTAAATCCATGATTTAGTTACATTCAATATTAGCCAATATAGTTGAGCTAGAACACTTATCGAAAACTCGGCTTTTAGCCACCCATGCACTGATTTGTGAAAAGGCATGACATAAGAGTTGGTTTGACAAGCATGTCAAGCAGCGAGATTTCAAACAAGGTGACTTAGTACTGTTGTCCGACCTTTCAAAACTCGCACCATAAGCTGAACCGGTAATGTGAAACTCAAAAGCCTAGAATGTGAGGGCATAAGCTTCTTTAATGGTAGCTGCATAAAGAAGTACTACCCTCCCACGCATCTACTTCACGAACCCCCCATGCTAGAAGCCCCTATCCATATATGAGTAGCTACCATTACGACGATTGAAGATGAGGATGAGGAAGTCGTAGCTCTGGCTTACCTGTGCATGACCATTACATCCCAATAGACACATGCCATTGAAGCATTGATCAATGAGGGCAGTGACTTTAATATCTTGACTCACGATCATAGGACTCAAATTGGCAAACCACTGTTACAACAACCCACTAACATCAAACTCAACCCATTTGGGGGCCAATCATACGCACATTGGGAAAGTGCAAAGTTGTAGTCTCTATTGAGTTTGAAAGCTTGCCCATGGTCTTTTATGTGTTGCCAAACACGAAAGATGCATGCACGGAATCGCTGTTAGGATGAACCTTTAAGAAGCAAGCTATCTGTAATGTCAACTACCAATCATAGCGTATTCACTTGGCCATTGGCAATGTACGAACCATCATAGCCTTCAGCAAGGGATGTGCAACTCCATCACATTCCGCAAAGCCACCGATAGAGAAACCCACCATAAAGCCTAAGGAGGGGGTCATGATTCGTCACACCCCGCCAAACCTCAGCACCACCAAAAATTGACTACAAAGCTAAATCCCTTGAACACCATTTCAAATGGGTACCGAAACATCCAAGACCATTGTGCCTAGGAGCACCCAACCAGGAACTCGCAAGGCTAGGAACCTTCCCTCGAAACCTAGGAGGCCCAGAAGAAACTACAGGCATCAATAAATGGTCAAGCCGTGATGGGTGCCCAAGACCTTGTTGCAAGCACAAGGCTATTACGAGGGAAGTACCTAGATTTGGGTACCTAAAGCCAAGATGACCAATGACACTACTCAAATGCCACCCTCAAGTTTGACCACACGAAGCATCAAGACAAATCAAGCGTTAGTGTCACTAAAGCCTCTGGTTGCAGGGCCCATTACCCTTCCAAAACCTAAACCCATCGAGACTCAACAAGTATATCAACCAAAACAGCAACTTGCTACTTCTAAACCGCCTCAACCTTGCCCTGCTAGTACCCCAACCATCACTCAAGCATCTAGTAGCGCACTACCCACCGCACTGGCCATGCCTAGTGCACTAAGGCCACAACCCTAGCCAAAATCGCAACCAGAGCTGAACTCAATAGCTATGGAATTGTCAAGCCCAACCAAACCTAAGCCACCTACCGACCTTAGACCCTCTTACCATCGGAGATCCATTCTTACCTTGGCTGCAGACTTAGCTAAGAATACATGTGATGACTTGGTTGCTTGCCTCAGACTCTTGGATGCCACGTTTACCATGCTTGCTAAAAGTTATGATCAGCCGGACTTAGGTCTTTTGGATGAGCCTTTAGTAAATGGAAGTGTGCACGCTACCTTGCTCATGGGAGGAATCTGAATTCATATTCATCAAATCTTCCCAGGCAGTCAAGGAACTCATTGCCACCAAGCTCCATCGAACAAGCATGCTCTTCTCTTTCTTACACAAGTGGTATGCTCTCAGATTCCAGTGGTGGGAACAAGAAGGTTGCCAAATCATGACCAATGCTAAGAAACGACATGCCATTAAGACCTCCAAGTATAATCCCACTTATGTAGCTCCAACTTCCTATAGGGTATTGACCACCATATGTAACTGACCCGTGGAAGAGCACATCATGACCCACCCATACTTAGATCGAGTTTTGACTAAGGAAGAGTTACACATTGCTAGTAGGATCGAATCTGGTGACTTCCTCATCGATATTCTCACCTACACCACTCAAGTGGGCATTCATCCTTTCGATATGGACCGCTATGCCAATCTAGAATATAATCCGAACTTCTATGGCTTATGCAAAAGTAAAGCACCTCAAGCCAACGTTGAGTGCCCTTAACCTCTCAAACCTTAATGCTAGGAAGGATTCTTGGATAAGGTGAAATCAAACATGTAAAAAGGTAAGGTGAATGAAATGCCTAGATAAAACATCCGTCAATGTCCAAGGGAGGAAAGGAGTGGATAAAGATCAACTCGTGATTGAGGAGCAAGTCATAAGATTTTGGAATGAATGGACTGTTTGAAGGAAAAATGATCTTTTTGTATTTAAGCATATTATTCTTCCCAAGAAAGCATAATCAATTTCTGCTCACCTTTCAGCAAGCAATTACCTTAAGGACACTAATGGTGAACTATGGCATAATGATAGGTACCCACTATGGCAGGTCAAGATAAAAGCAGTAAACTTCCATTCTTAGAAGAGGAGCAGGCGAAGTACGACCTCTTGTTGGAGACGAGGGCTTATAATTAAGTCAAATTCAGGTATATCCTGAATTAAGAAGACATCGTCATGGAGGAACTAGCCATCCAGCAAAACTAGTGAAGTAGTGCATGCTTTAATAGTACATGGGGAAGGTGGGCCAAGCCATCGACTATGAGAAGTGTGCCAAGTTCGTTTGGACCTTCAACAAAAACCGGGGCACTGTCACGGTGCACCTAGAAAATCAAGTCCACCAAGTACAAATTGAGCTGAGCCCTGAGCTCATATAGAAAGCATTGGGCCTGCCAAACAAAGTGGAAAAATGGCCAAAATGAGATGTGTATGACATGTTGGGGACGGACAAACTGATGGTCCACACCATCAACGGCATCAGCCTAGCCGACATCCTTGACCTCAATGTTCAAATCTAGGCCAAAATGGTGCATGCTCTATTCTCCAATCCAATGGTATAATGCATTGATGAATAGAATCAATGTGCCAATGCTGGAGAGCATTGCTACCCAGTCCTTCGATGAGGTAAACCTCAATGGCTTTGTGCGGAAGACGATAGAGACATTGGCAAAAGCATTGGCCATCGGCAGAAGACCCGCAGGGGGACAGTCCCTAGCCTCCGAAGCCTGGAAATCGTCATCCTCAAAGGCCTCCACCATTGGCTTTGGAGGAATCTTGACAGCCATCATAAGAGAGGCACTAGGGAAAACATAAGAGACGAGGCAATCGATGGGTTGCGTGGGTTGTTGCCGGACGGGTTCCCTCTGCACCAAAGATAGGAGCAGACCAATGAAAGGACCATGAGTGAGAACAAAGGAGAGCAAGAAGCACAATTTGGAAGGTCCAAAAGTCAAAGAAAGAGACTTCATAGAAGAAGGTCCAAGGAGAGAGGGGGAAGAAGGAGAAGACATACCTACACAGAGCACAAAGTGAGTCCAAAAGCACAAAAGAACAACAAAAGAAAGAAGAAAGGGATGAGGTAAAGAGAATAAAGGAGGAATCTAGAAGAGCCGAGGAAGAGAGAAAGAGAAGAGCTGAGGAGGAAGAGGTGGAGCTCAGATAGAAGGAGGAAGAAGACATAGCTCTCGCTATCTGCCTCTCAGTGGAGTAACCTTCAAGACAAGAAGAGTTGATGACCATGAGCCCACCCCGACACGAAGGTCCAAGCATGAGCTCCAAGATACCCAAAAACCTACTGCCCCTAGTGACCACTGAGGGAAAGGGAAAGAGTTTGATCCACCCTATTCCACCTATCCTACTACCCTCCACCCCAATCACTGCACCCACCCAAGGCTCCTCCACCACGGTAGATGCTAGCAATCTTATGGCATGGGTATAGTTCCTGGTCAACAAAGAGGCAACTCAAGGCACGAGCCCCTGTGATGGGAACAAGAAGACAGGCTGTGGTAGACGCGAAATCTAGACAGGACCTCAAACGGCCGAAGATAGAGGCTGATGGGACCAAAAATGGGGTGGCATTGGCTATGGCACTAGCGGACCTCATGCACACAACAGACACCTCCACCACCACATGGCCTCGCTAGCCAAATGCACACTAGATACATCTAATATCACGTTTGTAGTGGGATGAGAGTCCAACGGCACCTTCCCCAAAACCCCTCAAAGGGGGTATCCCACACATAGTGGCAATAAGTGCCATGTATCATAGACATAGGAGGTACCCCATCAGCTGATTGCCATGGCCCCACTGCAGCTCTCCTACATCTTGGGGATTGGCCCTTAGATGCGCTGCTTTTACATATAAACACATTCACACAAGACTCCTCTCTTTTTCTGTGAGATCTAGGAGATACCATGTTCTCTCACCAATAATTTCCCCCAAGAAATGAACGGCTAACTTATGACAAGGGGAATCTTACCCTCTCAAGCGTGGGCCAACTATAATTCAAACAGTGGCTATGCATTTCCAAGAGTTGATATGACACATATGATCAATGCAATAGTGGATGTCTCATCGTGCACAAACAATTATGTTTCAAAATCAGCCTATGTGCTAGTACGCAAACAGTCTTTTCATGAATTTCAACTAATATGTATATACTTCGTTGCAAGAATCTAGTACCAAGGCGAATCTTATGCTACTAGATCCCTTGTTTCCAAATAGGCTGTTTCCTAAATGCTATGCATAGAAAAAGCAATCAGAATTTGTATTATTTTAGCCCTCAAACTATTGCACAAAATCCTCCTCCCCCTCACCGTTTAAGTTTTGCTTTGTTGCATAGGTATATAGAGGTTGTTTTGTCATGGTTTAATGCATAAAAAGAAATAAATCACACTATGAAAAAAAGATAGGGCAAACTAAGGCCAAACCTCATGCTTTGCCCGCTACCGTACGTCCACAACCACTTATTATATTTTTCCCTATTTTTCTAAGGTGTATTCTTATTTTTCTCTATTTTCTCAATAAAAAATTGACATATTTTCAGAGCTTTGGCTCTTGAATCTTAGAATATCAAAAATTTAGATTTTATTGGCATTTTATCCCGTGTGTATTGGTTTATCCCACCCGAAAACACTAAAACTCCATTTTTCTCATAAAAATCGTGTTTTACGGGTTTCTAAAAATTATTTCCAGCATTTTAACTTTATGTTTTCTGATTTTTTCATCATGCAAGCATGCAAAAAAGAGTAAAAAACATGTCTACCAATTTTCACTCCATAAGAACAACATTGGCTCAATCAAATATCAAGAACAAGCAATTTTCCTTTGTAAAATAGAATTACTGATTTTTTCCTTCTTTGTGGGTTTTAAAATCTGATGCGCAACTACAGATCAACCCTCATTTAAGGCTTAGCCCACCTCTAAACAGCCAACTCTAGCCCTCCATCGATCCAAGAGTGATCCGTTACCATGCTGAACAAGCATCCTTCAACTGGTTCTCTTCTTGGTTCTTCCCACATGAATTGCCTCTTGGAAGAGAGAAAGGGAGAAGACAGAAAGACTGATTTTCATCCTCCATCTTCAAGAAGCCATCTCACGCATGGATATAGGTGATAGGGAGTGTAGACAGGAGGGAAATCATGTATCAAATCTGTTGGGGGAGGTGTTTTGAAGCTCTCCAACCCCCCTCCAAGAAATCGTCGCCCTTATGGTGTTTTTTTCCCTGCTGCAGCTGCCAAAAAAAACGCCCCCCCCATGAAAATAAAAAAGTAGGGACATCCAAAGGGAATCCACAAAAGGCACACTCTTTGGCCCCTCCCAAGTCCATTTCCACTTGGCCATTTTGGCCCTTGGCCTCCCGTCTGGCCCATCTCTCACGTCTGGCCTCAAATTTGGCCATTGAAAATTTTTGGCAATCCGTCTCGAAGTCCTACACTATCGAGCATCTCCAGAAGTCCCATTTGATAGTAAAAAAAATTATGAAAATTCCCCAACCACAGCTCGATGGGTCTTTAAAGCACTTTTGGGGCATTATCGCTTAAAATCGTACTGATTGCAGCTGCTGCCTTCGACGAAGTCTATTTTTTCCCTGAAATTCAAAATTTTTTGGCTATTTTTAAGCACTTCTTGGTGTCAAAAATCATCTATCATTGGCAACCATGGGATAGGGCGACTCAGCCCCTTGAATCCCACGAACAGATCTGCACATACACAATCATAAAGAGCATCAAGCTGATACAAAATAATTACGCATCAAAAAACATCACAGCTCTCACCCTTCCCCCTGACAAAACCAAGGCATGAAATCCACGAGGAGTAGGCCTAGTATAATCTGATAAAAAGCCTAAAGCTAGTCACCAACCAACTGTTCCAACATAGCCAAGCTAAAAAAAACTATCAAAGAGGGCATCCTAAGTGGTGGTCTAAACTACCTACGTAAGGACAACTCAACTAGGAGCTCCTACTAGGTGAGGACTCCTATAGCTCGATCAACAAATATTATCTTTTAGCACATTGGTCCTTTAGCCTCTTATTTTCCCATACTCGGGTGTGTAAAAAGGAGGGAGCTAAGAATGGTGACCCAAGGAGAACAAGGCATCGGCAGCCTCAGGTCCTGTCTTGGTACCCAAGAACCTACCAAGCCCTCGCAAGGCGACACTTAATCCTTTTCTAATACTCACTTTTATTTTCGCTCCAACCTCCTCTTATTCTTATTTTTCTAGCTAGATACCACCCCTAGGAAGACAAGGCATTGGGTCTGACTTGTTCCCAGGAACCTACCAAGCCTTTGCAAGGCGATAAACAACTGCTCAAGGATTTTTGTTTCTTCCCTTTTCTATTTTTTTATAGGGGTCAGAACCCGTTTTTACACACCTTCGTAATTCATAGATTTTCTCTCACATATTTAGGGTTTTGCTTCTTTATATCATCATTGTAGGAGGCTTCTCTAACTGCCTCATACTAACATGACCTGCTAAAACGACTGCCTAGTAGGTCAACGGAATAGGGTCACTAGAACTTCCTTCGAAAACAGGTCTTTTAGTGCCTGACAATGCCTTTGTAGGAGGCAATAACTACTTAGACCTCCCACATACATGCACAACCTAAACCTGGGACTTCATGCCTTGATTGATGGTCCCCAACAAACAAAAAGAAAGTACCCCCTTACACATGTATCGTTATTTGCTCAAGGAAAAAAAAAACCTCGAAAAGAGGATAAAACCACATGGAATGGCCACAAGAAGTTTCTCTGCAGTAAAAGCTCCCTCCAGCGACTTCATCAACCTATATGATGCAATCACTAAATCAACAAACCATTAAACGTACCTGCACCAAATAGACATAGGGCTCTCTTGGCCTAAAGAAATCAAACATTAAACCCTTAAAACAACTGGCCCTCTTGGCCTAAAGGAATCAATCAAATCAGCTTGTATAGATCCCTCCTTGGAAGAAGGTAGATATACGAAAATACGCTCTATTCCAAGGGGAAAAATAGGGCTCTCAGTCCTAAGCTAAATGCATCAAGTTGTGACCCATACCTCCTGCATATACAGCAAGAGGCATACGCATAACATGTCATCTGACCAACTTATGGGTCCAAGATAATAGTGGTAGATGGGTCTCGACTACTCTTCACATTACCCATATCAACCATCGTTTGACATATAACACGTGGTCTGATAACATTCCCCACAAACGACCATGTCACGTCCCATTATCAAGAGCAACATCCAAACTAGGACCATAGTTGAAGAAGAGGTCCTCTTCATAAGCAAAATTGGCTAGTGAATCTGCAAACTGATTCCAAGAATGTGGAATCAGCTGAAGAGATACGCTCTCAAATTCATCAAGTAGGGTTATAGCAGTTCGATGATCCATACAAAGGATAGAATTCCGGACTGTATATATCTCATTGAGTTGATTTAAGATCAGCTGGGAATCCCCTTTTACTAACAACTGCCGAATACCACCTTTCTTGGCAATATTCAGTCCCATAATCAAGGCTTTATACTCTACCATGTTGTTAGTAAATCCTACCTCGAGATAAGCATCTAATTTCATTATAACTCTATGTCGGGGATCTCAGATAACTACTCCAACACTCCCTTTTTTATTAGAACCCCTGGATGCCCCATCAAAATATAATGTGTACGTCCACAATGGGTTTACACAGCCAACCATCCAAACCTCCTCTATTCGTAATTATGATGGTCAAAATTCAACATATTGAGAGGATGAACTGACGGCTCCATCCCACCTTCATCATTAAAGACTACATGGACGCTTGTCAAAATCTGTAAATAGTGATGACAGAATACCTTAATCTCCCAAATGAATGTCCCGTCGTCTTACTCAGTCACTTTATAGCCTTTACTCCACCAGATGAGCTTTCCCTGATGATATCGTTGCTCTAAGTATGGGTGCTCCAAATAAGGGATTATTCGACCCACAAACCTCTATCATTGTTTCCTTGCAGATATCTGATCAATCACGCATAGACATGCAAGGCACTTATATCATTAGAGCAGTCAGAAATAGTAAGGTTTAATCTTATTAAGATTAACCTTATTCTTAAACTCCACACCCTCAAGATTTGCCAATAATGCTATGGATTTATTCTTCCCAATCCTGACAATCCTAAAAGGACCGTCCCATTTGGGCTCCAGCTTTCCTGGAAACAATTCTCTACGTGCATCATAGTACAACACTAGTTGTCCTTTCTTAAAAGTGTATTTCTTTGCTTTTAAGTCATGGAGCTGCTTCATCCGACGCTTGGTCACCTCCTGATGTAGCAAGCTCTGCAACTTAATCTCATCGAGGTGTGCCAAAGTCGTAAAGCGCTCTACGAGGGCATCCCCATCACCCAAGGAATGATTGATCGTGAATCTTATTATCGGTAACTCGATCTCTAGAGGTAGGACGCACTCCTCTCCATATACTAACTTGAATGGAGTGTGACTAGTAGCTCGTTTGAACGTCGTATTCTATGCCCATACTGCCACGTACAACTTTTTGTCCCAATCTCATTTCTTTTTTGATACTACCTTAGACAGAATGCCCACAAGCTGCTTGTTGGTACTCTCGACCTGCCCATTGGCTTGTGTGTTATAGGGGGTTGTTTTATTATGCTTGATTTGCCAAGTCTCAGTCACACTTTTTATCACTTTGTTCAAAAAATGTGTCCCTCGGTCCGATACTATTTCTTTTGGCAGACCAAATTGACATACTATTTGCTCTAATAGGAAACTAGTGGTTTCCTTTGCATCGTCTTTCCGTGTTACACGTGCTTCTGACCACTTAGTAACATAATCAGCCGCTATGATAATATATCTTTTCTGTGCAGTGGACAATGGAGTAATAGGGCCTACAAAGTCGATACCCCACTTCTCGAATGAAAGGATCACCATAATAGGAGTGAGTGGTTGCTTCCTATTCTCTCGGCTATCATGTCATTGATAGATGTCACATCTTTTAACGTACTCGAATGCATCTTGGAAGATGGCTGGCCACCAATATCTCGCCCTCAAGGCTTTTTGCGCAGTTAGCCGCCCAGCAAAATGACCTTTGCAAGCAAAGACATGGCACTCTTCTAAGATGAATGGGACCTCGTCATGCATTATGCATCATAGGTAGATATTGTCTACCCCTTGCCGATACAACATGCCTGCAATTACTGTGAATTTTAAAGCCTACTGCTTGATCTTTCAATTTTTTGACTTTGATAGACTAGCTCCAATCTCTCCCGTCGATAAATAATGTGTTATCATCGCATACCAGGAGGGAATAGAGCCGTATCAATCTTGAACAATGAGTCCCAGTTACTACCTTCAGCAAGAGCTTCCTTTGACTCCCCAAAGTCCACAAGGCACTCTGCAATACCTTGCAACCTGGGTGGCTTGCTCCTAACCTCATAGTCAAACTCTTGCAAAGTGATTAACCACTTTGCCAAATGGTCGGGCGGTTGTAGCTTATTCATCAGCAAGTGTAGCCCTTCCGCCTTCGTATGAAGGGCAACCTTCTCATAAAGAATGTAGTGCCTGAACTTTTTAGTCACAAATACCTTCGCAAGGCACAAATTTTCCATATAAGTATAATTAATTTTGGATACACCCAACTTCCAACTGGAAAAATCAATCGGGTGATACCACTTCTCTTCCCACATCTGCACCAAACAGCAACTAATGCTATGCATGGTAGCTGCTGAAAAGATATAAAAAATTTTGCCCCTCTTCGGTGCTTTTAGCATAGGTGCTCTTGCGAGTTCCTGCTTTATATCCTCGAAAGCCACCTTACAAGGATCACTTCACATAAACAAACAGTTGAAGGATAACAGATTTGTCAATGGTAACGTTCTTTCTGCCAAAGCATTTATAAACCGTCGATAATATCTAATTGATGATAGAAAGTTGTGGACTTCTTTGGGGGTGCGTGATGGACTCATGGCGACTATAGCTTTGATCTTTTCAGGATTTGTCGCAATGCCTACCAAGCTAACTACATGGCCCAGCAGGAGTCCATAAGGTACGCCAAAAACACACTTTCTCGGATTGAGAGCTATACAAAATTGTCTGCATCGTTCAAATTTTTTTTGTAAAATAATCAACTGCCTTTCTCTCACGGTGACTGTCGTCAATAAATACCTTCAGCTCCTCAGGGGAAATGTCACCAAAGGTCTTATTTGCAGTTCGTTGCCAAGAACCAGGTGCATTGCATA
Organism: Lygodium microphyllum; assembly: GCF_053477565.2. Lineage (NCBI taxonomy): Eukaryota > Viridiplantae > Streptophyta > Polypodiopsida > Schizaeales > Lygodiaceae > Lygodium > Lygodium microphyllum. The sequence continues at coordinate 52,024,626 of NC_141164.1, forward strand.
GACCAAATGCCATCACATGATACACAAAGGTCCTGAAGACTGTTATGAACATCATTTTGACCTTATCCTCAATCGCTATCTGATTATAGCTTGCAAAATAGTCCATGAATGAATATATCTCCCTACCTGCCAATTGATCCAGAATCTGGTCGATAAAGGGCAGTGGGTAGTAATCCTTAACTGTTTGCTTGTTCAACTCTCGAAAATCCACACACAGCCGGATTTGATTATTTTTCTTCTTCCCGATCACAACTAGTGAATACCATTCAGTGTGCTGCATAGGGAAGATCAAACCCGCTTTGCATAATTTCTGTAACTCCTCAAGCAGCCCACCCCACAACTCAAAAGGCATATGCTTGACTTTTTATCGCATAGGATGGCTTCTTTCCTTCAAGGAATTGTATGGACAGCGAGGTTGGGAGGAATGCCTCTAAGTTCATCATAACTCCAAGTGAAAATATCACGGAACTCTTGGATCAGAGTGACATAATCCTCCTGTTCCTCCGCACTAAACATGGACCCTAGCTTTATTGGCCGCTCATTGTCTGGCGTACCAAGGTCTAGCTTGATAACATTTGCATCCCTTATTCTATCTTGAGCTTCTAATGGCTTGTTCAGCATTACTTGATAGACATCTTCTGTGGGGTCGACCCCTATTTGGATTCATTAGTTGATGACGTCTCACTTGCAAACACATCTTCCATTGTCTCTAACTCTGTAGAAGACAAGGGAGCTCACTCACTTTGAGGTGATTCATGATATGCATCGACTACCACACGTCTAACACCTCTACCAAATATCAATCTACTAGTGGGTATATCTACTTGACAGCCTGCTTGCAAAATCCAAGGTTGACCAAGTAGTACTTGATAACTCGGACGCTTTGCAAATCAGATTACCCTAAAGTCCAACAGGCATTCTACATTGGCAATTGTCACGTGGACTTTAGTAATGCAGCCCTTCGGCTGTCTTAGACTATTGTCAGCCATTCTAAGGATTGTGGAGGCATCTTTCTGAATCGCAAGGCCCAACCTCTCCATCAATTCAGAACTCATAATATTAACCAAGGATCTTGTGTCAAGGATAGCATTATCCACTAGAATCCCATCAACATAGGTTGCAACCCTTGGGCAGTGCTTCTCGGCATGTTCAAACCAGTCATCCCCTACCCGCGCTATTACCAAGGGTTCTATGATATAACCCGTACTCAAGATCTTTTTAACTTCTTTGCGTACTCCTAACGACAGCTTGATTATCTACAAGAGATTCATGTCTCGCTTAACATCGCAAAGGGAGCTAGCTAAATCAAAATCGTGATAATTCGCTAAAGCTCGCTTCTCGCCAAACCATGTGCTCTTTAGGATGCTGCACCGACTTTGTTGCCTCTTTTTTAACTCTCACCTTCTTTTTCGACACCTCTTTATCTCTCTTGGCGTCAGCCTTACTCTCTACAGGCTTCAGAGGTCCCCCTTCCTCGTCAGGATTTAGAACTTGCGTTCCTTTATCATCCTGCCTAGGGTTTTTGTTGACACATTTTACATTATCTTTATCGCCTTCTCTATTTTTTGGCCTCTTGTTATGGCATGCAGGCTAGAAGCTTCAGTGCCATTAACCTACACAGCCTCGATGAGGCTCACCCCACTGCCAGCTGGCAGTTCCTTGATAGTAGCCTTACCCCTTTAGAGTATTTGTTTGGGCCCAACATCCTGCTAGAAATTGTTTCCTTGTGCACGATGATTGACAGGCTCTGGTTGCCGACTGCTTTGCTGGAGGGAAATGATCTTGCTCCAACAGGTGGCTGCTAAATGGTCGGACTTCCTGCAAATGTTGTACTTGACATTTGGAAAATTACGTGGATAATGTTGCCCACCACACCATTTGCAGCTAAATCTAAAGGGTGCACCCTCTTTAGGGCGTCGACTCCCTATCAGATTCTATTGTTTCTTTAAGAAATTAACGTCAACAGCTATTTTCCAATATTGTTCAAAGATCATATCCGTGTAGTGCTTCATCATGTCCTTGACTTCGCTAAGGACATTTGATGAACTCGACTCATAGCCCTGATCATCTACCTGTCGATCCCTTGATCGCACAATTTGATTAGGCATTGGTTGCATTGGTTGATAACCCCCAGGAACGATGTTAGGGTTCATTGCTTGGCCTCCCACATTTGGAGGCACCTGACTAGCCATAGGCATAGTCACACTAGGCGAAGCTGGCAATAAAGCCACATTTGGCATGGCGTTCCCTCTCCTGTCAGGGTTGGCCATCCCTATCCCTTGGCTTCCACTACCATTGATCAGTTGCGAATTATTTCCTGACGCTAGACCCATATTGGGATTGATTCGAGAAGCATATGCCACTTGCAATTAGGATTCTATTTATTGCACTCGTCTATTGGCAGTGTCTATATCCGCGAAGGTGACACTACTCAGCTGTACTTGGATATTAAAATCAAGACCATGCAATAAGTATTGTAACTAGGTAGCAGGTGGGATAGGGATAGAGGCATCCAATTTATGGAAAACCTCTTTAATCTTCTTGGCATACGCTCGTATATCTTCATGCGTTTCTTGGCGTGTCAAATTCAACATGCGTAGCCAATATTGGCCACCCCTCTCAGGGGTGAACTCCCTTCGAAAGGCTTCATAAAATAAGTCCACGATGGTTATGGTTTTGACCTCAAGGCCGTGATACCATATAGCTGCCCTTCCCTTCAGGGTCATGTTGAAGAACATCATTAGATGCCCTTCCTCTTAGATGCGGCAGTTAAACATCAGCTTTTGGAACTCCCTTATATGAAGCTCTGCATCCTCTTCCACTAACCCATTAAAAATGGGTAGGCAGAAACCTAAGGCTGGAAAATCCGCTATTCTCGTAGGGATTGCGATAGGTTGCGCCATGGCAATGATCGGATTTGCTAATGGAATCGGGATAGGCAAAGTTGTCACACCACTCGAAGTGGGCAGATTAATTGGGAGGGGGGAAGTACTAGAACTTCCACCTCCTGATGGACTTTGATTCAGGCTAAGATTACTAAGACCTCGCCCTTGAATAGGTTCAGGACTACTTCTTTTAGAAGAATAACACCTATTGATTTCGGCCCTCCGTCTAGCCCTCTCGGCTCTCTCGTGTTTTTGGAGTTCAGCTTAACGGATCTCTTCAAAGGACATCAACTAACAAGTAGGTCCCAAGAGACCCTAGATTTGAAAACCACCACTTTGAGGCGGCTCCCGGCAGATGCAACACTGATGGGACCAAAAATGGGCCAACACTGTTTATGGCACTAGCCGGACCTCATGCACACAATAGACACCTCCATCACCACACGACCTCGTGGGCTAGGAACATCTGTAATAACTAAATGCACATTAGATACATCTAATATCATGTTTGTAGTTGGATAAGAGTCCAGCGGCACCTTCCCCAAAACCCCTCAAAGGGGGTATCCCACACATGTTGGCAATAAGTGCCACGTATCACAGACATAGGGGATGCCCCATCGGATGATTGCCGTGGCCCCACTGCAGCTCTCCTACATCTTGGGGATTGGCCCCTAGATGCATTGCTTTTACATATAAACACATTCGCACAAGACTCCTCTCTTTTTCAGCGAGATCCAGGAGATATCATGTTCCCTCACCAATAATTTTTCCCAAGAAATGAACGGCTAACTTACGGCAAGGGGAATCTCACCCTCTCAAGCATGGGTCAACTATAAATCAAACAATTGCTATGCATTTCTAGGAGTTGATACCACATGTATGATCAATGCAATAGTGGATGTATCATCGTGCACAAACAGTTATGTTTCGAAATCAACCTATGTGCTAGTACGCAAACAATCTTTTCATGAATTTCAACTAATATGTATATACTTCATTCCAAGAATCTAGTACCAAGGCGAACCTTATGATACTAGATCCCTTATTTCTAGATAGGCCATTTCCTAAATGCTATGCATAAAGAACAATCATAATTTATATTATTTCAGCTATCAAACTGTTGCACAAAATCCTCCTCCCCCTCACCGTTTAAGTTTTGCTTCATTGCATAGGTGTATAGAGATTGTTTTGTCATGGTTTAATGTATAAAAAGCAATAAATTACACAATGTGACAAAAAAATAGGGCAAGCTGAGGCCAAACCTCATGCTTTGCCGCTACCATACGTCCACAACCACTTATTATATTTTTTCATATTTTTCTAAGGCGTATTCCTATTTTCCTCTTATTTTCCTCTATTTTTCCAATAAAAATTTGAAATATTTTCAAAGCTATGGCACTTGATTCTTAGAAAAGTAGAAATTTAGATTTTATTGGCATTTTATCCCATGTGTATTGGTTTATCCCACCCGCAAACACCAAAAACCCCATTTTTCTCTTAAAAATCGTGTTTTACGGGTTTCTAAAAGTTATTTCCAGCATTTTAACTTTATGTTTTCTGATTTGTTCATCATGCAAGCATAGAACAAATAGTAAACAACATGTCTACCAATTTTCACTCCATAAGAACAACATTGGCTCAATCAAATATCAAGAACAAGCAAATTTCATTTGTAAAATAGAATTACCAGTTTTTTCATTCTTTGCAGGTTTTAAAATCTGATGTGGGATTGCAGATCAGCCCTCATTCAAGGCTCAGCCCACATTCGAACAGCCAACTCTAGCCCTCCATCGATCCGAGAGTGATTCGATACCATGTCGGACAAGCATCCTTCAATTGGTTCTCTTCTTAGTTCTTGCCACATGAATTGCCTCTTGGAAGAGAGAGAGGGAGAAGAGAGAAAGACCGATTTTCATCCTCCATCTTCAAGGAGCCATCTCACGTGCGGAGACATGAGATAGAGAGTGCAGACATGAGGGAAATCATGTGTCAAATATGTTGGGGGGGTGCTTTGAAGCTCTCCAACCCCCTCCAAGAAATCATCGCCTTCATGGAGTTTTTTTTCCTACTGCAGCCGTCGAAAAAAACGTGCCCCCCCCACGAAAATAAAAAATTAGGGGCCCCCAAGGGAGCCCCCAAAAGGCACATCCTTTGGTCCCTCCCAAGTCCATTTCCACTTGGCCATTTTGGCCCTTGGCCTCCCGTCCAGCCTATCTCCCACGTCTGGCGTTGGATTTGGTCACTGAAAAATTTTAGTGTCCGTGTCAACGTCCCGCACTGTCGGGCATCTTCAGAAGTCCCGTCTGATAGTCAAAAAAATTATGAAAATTTCCCAACCGCCACTCGGTGGGTCTTGAAAGCACTTTTGGGGCATTGTTGCTTAAAATCATACTGATTGCAGCTGCCGCCTTCAACGAAGTTTATTTTTTCCTTGAAATTCAGATTTTTTTGGCTATTTTTAAGCACTTCTTGGTGTCAAAAATCATCTGTTCGAGGCATCTACAACCACTGGTCCCTCTGCACTACTGTTGCCCACAACCTACGATGCCTATGTGCAGGAACTCTTGTCACAGCTGGAACGGGCAAAAGAAGATAAGAAGATAGCCATAGTTGAGCTCGGGGTTGAAAGGGAGATGATGGAAGCCGCTTAGTTAGAGAGAACCCGTCAAGTGGCCATCTATCAAAGAGAGATCAAGGAGCTAAAAGAGAAGCTCAAGGCCAAAGGAGGAGAAGACGAGAGATGGCAAGCAAAACTCGCGGTGGAAACACACAGCCTCATGAGCCTAGGATGCAATTTTGATGAGCTGATGACACTATACAAGGATCTACAAAAAGAAAATGAAAAAATCTGAGATGCTGTAGAGTAGCTAGTAGCAATAGAACAAGAGAGAAACTGACGCCACCAAAAGCATATAGCAAATCTGGAACAAAGGCTAGCCTCGGAGCTTGAAGAACAACATTGCTTGGAAAAAGCAATCGAAGAACAGGAGAAGAGGCTAAGGGCATTAGCCTACAACCACAACGAAAGCTTGGAAGAAATAAAGAAAAAAGTAGATGACTAGGTGAACAGGAGCGAAGAAAAAGTGAGCGCCTTAGTGCGTCGACTAGCCCTTACAGAAGGCGACAAGGCGCTCATAGAGAGCAGTGAGGCAGAGGCCGCATAGGTGACCTTGGAAGCCTAACAATGCGCCTTCCCCCGGACTCTCTTGGATATGACGCAATCTGAGGAAGAGGAGGCCATTGACTCCTTAAGGAAAAAGTTGGCAATCACTTGCAGGGACCTATGGCATGGGCTACACGTCCAAATGCAAATTTCTGGGCCCATAGAAGTAGAGCCACCAAAGCACAGGGGAGAAGAAAGGCCAAGGCCAACTGAAGACACAAGGCCAAGTTTTGAAAGTCCTGGAATAGGAGGAGCCATCTCATCATTCTACCTTTCACATATTCATCAGGAAGGATAGTGCCTCATGATCCACATAAAACTTGAAGTGTGTTGATAATAGATAGAGTCTAAATTTCTCCAAGGCAAACACCATTGCGAGGCACTCTAACTTAGTCATCAATGTGTAGTTCCTCTCCAGATTAGTGACCTTACAATTTCCATAATAGATAGGTTGACCTAGCTTTGAGGAGCCTTTCTAGCAAAGGATTGCACCTAAGCCTTTGACAGATGCATTAGTATGCACATGGAACTTCTTCATCCAATTAAGAGATTGTAGGATGGGTACTTTAATCAGACGCTGCTTTAGAGTATTGATATCTGTGCAATGACTAGACCAATGTGTGCCAAAAAAAAAGTTCGTTCCACATGTCACAGTCACTGCACCTAGGGGTTCTCAAGTTAGGAGCGTCTAGTGGCTTCAGTTGACTAGCTCTATCCCTAACCCCCTAGCCCATTTTGATGCCCCACTTCATGCTTAGGGCACCTCAAGGGCAGGACTTCTAGGCATGTCTCCCTAAGCCATGCACTGCACCTCCAACGATACATGAACTGGGTCCTCAACTTTGGGACAACACCCATGCTTCGACCCAAGCACTATGCACCAGATGGTAAGGTAGACACATCCCCAAGTAGTGCACCTTCTTTTCTTTTCAGGTACTAACCAATGTTGCAACCCACCAACTTCAGAGGCACCATCATCCATGCAATACGCTCTCGGCCCCCAGCACTTCAACCAATTGATCGGTTTCTTCCAAAGATCAATTCTCCCGCAACCACATCATCATCAACTTACACTACCACTGTTGTCCAGGTCACCATGTAACTAAAATGAAGTAGAGGAAGACCAAGGAAGCCCTAGTCAAAAAGTGAATGAAGAAGCTCATTAGGAACAGTGCAGGAGATGGCAACCTTAGAAACAATGTGGGGAAGTTCCAACTACTTTGGTGAGGTCCTCTCAAGGATGAGGAAGAACCTCCGAAGTCTCTCACAAGGAAAGTGCGAGGCGCATATAAATCATTTGATGAGAAATGCCAGGTTTCCTCCTATGCAAGTGGGAAAGTCAACACAACCATAAGTGAAGGGGTAAGGCAACTTGAAGGGATGTTGTAGCACCCTCAGAAGGCATGAGGAGGCATTAGTCCAACACCATTGTCAATTTCAAAAACAAAGCCGTCCATTCGCCATTCTCTAAGAAGAATCCATCCAACATGATCTTCAATTTCAATGGACAAATCCACTCAAGGTCAGCATTAGGGAGGGACCTGCCCCAACTTTATCTTCAATTTCAAAGGACAGATCCCCCTATCATCTGCGTCTGTGAAGGACCAAACCAAACATCATCTTCAATTTCAAGAGCCGATCCACCTGACACCATCCCCCGCAAGGGCTTGTATACAAAGTCAAAAAAACCATTTGGCTACACTCATCCCACCTTTCAATTACTTCCCATTAGTGCCATGGGATAGGCACTAAGCTAGGAGGGGGGTAATGTTAACCTCAGCATAAGAAAAAGTGAGAAAAAGTGGAAAAAGTGAAAAAGTGCAAGTCGGGACCTAAAAGAGGTGGTTTAGAAGGAAATCAGATACAAGAGAAGAAGAAGAAAGGAAAATGCCCAAAAGCGCAAGGGCGGCCTCAAAAGCTAAGGCAAAGGCAAAATCACACTTTAAAATACGAGGCGCCCCTAAAACTTCTTGTAAGAGAGCATCAAGCTCCCTCCTATGCAAACTGTAAAGGTAGATGGGCAGTAGGAAAGAAGCTAGGAAGATAGGAGGACAATGGGAAAAAGGGCCTACGGTCATGTAAAAAAGGGGATAAGGGGATGACTGCCCAAAAGGAATTTAGGGTTTTGTATATAAAGTTAAAAAGTGAACAAGGAGCTCATTGTTTTGTGTGTGGCAATGTGGACTCATCTTCTTCTCTCCTTCTTGCTTGCTTATGTATACTTGAGAGAGGGAGTGGAGGGAGTGAGTGTGTGAGGGTGAGGGATCAAGGAGAAGAAGCTTGCCATCATCTCCTCTCTTCTTCTCTTCTCTTCTCTTCTCTTGCACGCGGCTATGGAGGATGGAGCTTAAAGGTAGAGGCTTGAGGTTACTTAAGCTTGCATCATGAATTGTGGAGCTATCGGTGTGCTTGAGGGAGGAGGCAACTCGTTTGGGCATCAAGGTAAGCTCACTACACCCTGGTAGGATCAAAGTTGTGTCGGCTAGGTGAGAGATAGTCATAGGTGTTTGCTTGAAATGCTTGAACAATAAGCATTTCGTGGGACTTGGCGGTTGAGCATGAGCTTGCCACTACACAATTCATCTTCTAGGCTTGCATTAGAATGGACTTGAGAGAATTAAGCAAGTCAAATAAACTATGGTGACTTTTAGATGTTTTGGAGTTTTCATTCTCTCCATAGAATTTTTCATGTGATGCATCTTAATGCCCTTTATTCCAAGCAAGATGTCTCTAGTATCACCTAGTTTGATGCCCACCAACCATGCATTCATCACTTCCACATTGTTATTTGAGTCAAACATCACTGGCAATACCTTATTTGGTATTTGCTTGGTCTTGCGAAACATCGACTCCATCTTTTTTCTCTGCATGATTTCAAATAGAGGATCATCTTTGTGAATAGGACCTTCATTACCTATGTAATATATGAGAGAGAATCTCCTCATACATGACTAACCAAGATATCTAGGCTACTTGCTATTGAGAGTAGCATCTTGAACATGCACACACATATAGACAAATATGCACATAGAGTGCAATGCATTGATTGTATGACTAATTTCATGGATTATTTTGCAATCTATTTAGACATTAAATTAATAGCAAGGTTTTGAAGGCACTCACAACATGTGACATGTGGGATTGGGAAGAGGAATGGTATTTATTTCAATTTTATATGATACAGATTTCAAAATGAAACACACTTCTAATAAGCCCTTTGCCAAAAACTTGTGTATGAATCTTAATAAAAGTCAATACTTGAAGGCCCAAGAAATATAAGTGGAAATTAAACTCAAAAACATAATGGACAATTCTAATAAGACATATTCCAAATGGCTGTGTGCTAAGCTTTATTGCATGACATATAGAGTTTATGCTTGAGGAATCACATGTGATAATACATGATTTCTTCATGAAACAATAACCTTCACTTGTTTGTTCATATAAGGATCACTTGTTTGATTACAAGAGTATACTATCCACTACAAGAAACGAAGGATACACCAGTAATACTCTAATGGAAGTACATATATAAAAAATTCTAAAAGTATCATACCCCACCATCAATACAGCATGGAAATGTTCATTAGAATGAGCATGTCGATATAAGCATCAAAATTATCACCATTAGGACAACTATGGACTCAAAAAGATCCATTTGTCTTAGAATTTAATGACTTTCCTAATTCCAAGACATTTGAGGTGGTGGAGAAATGGGAGAGGAGGTGATGTATACACTTTTTTTGCTCTCTTCTTCCCCTTGGGCCATCACAAGTAGGCTTGTCTCCCTACCTCCACTTTATCCCCCCCTCCAACTTTCACCTTTGACAACAAGGGCCCCATAGGGAATCCAAAAGTGGAAGTGAAATTTAAATTTTCCCCAACCTCTCCCAAAAGGCCCCATTTTTCTCCAAAAACTCATTTCATGTTGTGCACAGTCAAAGAAAAGGTTTTTTAATGTGTTTCTCTAAGAATTGCTTCCTCTTTTGGCCTTCTTTTTCTCCACTTCAGAAATCCATTCATCCAATATTGCCCTACATTCTTCCATAGCCACAAAGTCACCATTGTATCTGATGCTCCATAGCCACCATTTTTCACTTTTTTATAGTCAACTCCTTGCCTTCTTCGTCCCAAGAACTACAAGTTCCTTCTTGCTAAAGTCATTTTGATGGCATCTGCAAGTCATCAATAATATTCTTGAGATTTCCTCCATATTATATGTGTTTATAACATAAAGGACAAGCATGGAAATGGATAGGAGAAATATTTAAGAAAGATTCATGAGCCTATATGCAACCAAGAGCAACATGCCCTCTCATTGAGTAAGATATCATGATGTATTCAAGAATTATTGGGAAGGTAGATTGCTTGAGTTTAAGGAGGTTAAAGATAATGGTCTTCTTGTAGTAGTATAACGTGTATATAGTGCAAAGGATATTATCTGTAGCCCCTAGAGACCTATCAATCCAATAGTTAATTGGATATGGGAGAGCCCTCTTAATACAAAGAACTAGATGCCATAAACTTGACAATGTAGCAAGAGTGTTAGTTAGCATCCATGCCAACACAAATTTCATGAGTGACACGCAAATGTTAGCCCTTTGAGTAGGTATATAAGGAAATGCACACACACACACACACAGATTGGACTCCTACTAGTTTCTTTAGATTGGGGTGGTTGGTATGCCAATGTGAAAGATCTATAATGTCAAGTGTACCAGAGTACAATCCTAACCAATTAACCTTCCTAGAGTCCAACCATTTTGGGAAATTTTGACTCTCCAACCATATGTATATCCTCAATGGCACATGCCTTGCTTCTCAATACAACCCTAATGATGCTACCATTAGTTTAAGACTAACACAAATAGTCATACTCACAAACATCCTTTCTGCCATTAATCAAGTTCAACTAACAATGACATTTTTGTAGGATAGGAGGAATTTTCAAAAGAGGTGGTCAAAAGGAATAAAAATTTTGAGAATGGGGTGGTATTGGATATCAAGAGTGGTGAGGTGTAAATTAATGAAGATTGATGCCATAAATATAATCTTTGAGGAGGAGGCTGGAAGGACAAAGGGATGGAAACCAATGTGCTTGTCAACATTGTGAATGAAAAAGGAAGGTGAAGAAGGTGTTGAGTTCAATGGCCATGTAGTTCATGAAAATAGATAAGAGCAAAGACAGGTGAGACCAACCAAGAGTGCATACATACAATGGAGACTTGAGCACATAGCTAAGTAGGATTGAGATCTTCTTCCTCTTCTTTCTTTTTCTTCCATACAAAAAGAACTTAGTCTACAACATGATAAAAGACTGATATGAAAGTACTAAAACATATGTACATGCAATTACTAAGTGTAAATTGCATTAAGGATAGATGAGGTAGCACAATGAATGTGCCATGACCAAGAGTGGACTACATGGGTGTAGTCCCCAACTATAGACTAATGGCACATCCTCCATGTTAGTCACCTAATGCACAGGTGAGTAAAATCTTGCCACTTTAGTGAGGCATGTAGTGGATGCTAGCTCATGTGGTTTGACAACTTAACACTTCCTCTCGAGCTTATCATGAGCTCATGTACTCCAAGCATAGTTCTAAAGTAGTAGAGCTTCTCATCTCCCAAGGCCTTAGTGAAAATATCTGATGTATCTATTGTTAAGCTATTTTCTATATAGCCACACTCTCATGCACATCAATCCCAACTATATCTTGCACATTACTATACTAGCTACTTATTTTATGAAAGACAACATCCCTATTAGCTCTCAACTCATGGGTAACATGATTATAGCATTTTTATCCCAATTTTTCAAGATAATATCCCATAAATATACATTTTTATGCCTTGAGAATCTAATTTACTATGTAATTCATAAAAAATATTCACATAAGCAATATATCCAAATACTTTCAAATGGGATAGGTTTGGCTCTTTACATGTATACTTCTCCTCACAAATCATACCATGTATAATGTATACATTAGTAGCAACTACTTAATGCCAATACTAATGAGGCAAGTCTCTTTCAAACAACAATGCTCGAGAAACCTCTACAAAATTTTCACAAAAAATAAAAAAACTCATTGGACAAGTACTGTCCCTCTCCATCTTACCTTAGGTATTTAATATGCAACCATATCTCCTTCTCAACCAAAGCTTTAAAGCTTATAAAGTGAGTGAACACCTTACTTTTCTCACATATAAAATAAAAACATACTTTTCAAGTTTGATCATCAATGAAGGAGATACAATACTTGCAAATCATTCATAGTTGCAATCTTTGTAGGGTCTCGTAGATAAAAAAAAATGTATCAACTCAAGTGGATTTTTGCATACATGATTTTCATATGGAAATGCATACCTTGTCTACTTTCTAAATTGTCATGTTGTACATACTTTATGCATCCCATCAACTTTGAACTTTGGTAAGCTATCCATAATTTGTTTCAACTACATATTTTTCAAATATTACACATTTACATGACCAATTCACTTATGCCAAATTTCAATCTTAGCCACACCACTTGAATCTTGTGCACAGTGTATCCATTTCAAGCAAACCTACATCAAAAGTAAGCAAATTACCATCATGCTTACCTTTTGCAATCAACCTATAACCATTTACAGGGTCCTCTATATAATAACCATTAGATGTGAGCTAAGCCTACAACTTGTGTTCCACCATTTGATCAATAGAAACTAGGTTCTTAGTAATGCTTGGTACATGAAACACATCAGCCAACAAGTACTTTGTTTTACCATCTTACATACTCAAGGGAATGTTTCTAATAAGAGTAATGGGGTGGGTTGTATCATCCTTTATCTCCACATAACTTGCAGAATTCGAACAGTATATCTCTCTAAACCACTCTCCATAAGAAGTCATGTGGCTAGATGCGCATAAGTCTATATACCATACAACATTCTTAGATGAGCCATCCACATTTACAATATTCATAAAACGTTGCATGACAAAGAGTTGCTCACTTCTGTTAGCATTATTTTTGAATGAAAGCATAATTATTATGCTAGTTTTTTTCATTTCTAATATTAGTTTTGTATTTGAAATAATTATTATAAATGTGGTCCTTATTACCACAATGTCAATATTTCTTACCGAAAATTTTCCATTACCAGAATTTTATTGCTAGTTAAAACTTGCAATTTGCCCTCTTTAGCTTTCTCTTCCTTGGGACTATTCTCCACTATTTTGTTGTCTACCATAACTTTGACCTTGACCACCATCTTGCCCTTGACCACAACTTCCATCTCAACTAGTAGAGTAATACACATGTTCAAACTTGCTCTTAATTTGAGAAAAAGAGGAATCCAAGCCAAGGTTCTTCTTCTCAAGTATCAATATAGAAATTAGATACACAAAGTTAGGGATATCATCTTTGGTATCCATAGATGACCTGAAGCTCTTATGCTCATCTCTAAGTCTATTTAAACATGTTCACACAATATCATTATTACCAACTACTACATTGATAGATCTAAGAGCTTCCACAATACTATTGATCTTTAATACATAGTCATTGATGGATAGATTCCCTCTTTTAACTTGAATTAGCTTTGACTTGAGCTGCAACTTTTGGCCTTTGTGTTTACCTCAAACAACCTTGTCGGGTTCTTCCAAGTAATAGTGGGGATTTTAGATTTTTACAACTTGGCCATTATACTATCTGTAATATTTATAAAATATCCAATACATTACTTTATTTATATCTACTTCCAATCCCTCTTAGCCTTTATTTGTTCTGCAAAAATATTTTGTTGAGCCACTACCATGTTTACGAGATTACCAAAATATACATACATTTAGTTACTAAGTGTGAACCTGTTAAGGATAGATGATGCTACACATTGATTGTGCCATAACTAAGATTGGATTGTGTGGGTGTAGTCTAACTATAGAATCACTGGTATATCCTCCATGTTGAACACCTAATGTGCTAGTTAGTAAAGTCATGCCACATCACCAAGGCATATAGTGGATTCCAACTCATGTGGAGATCAATAACTTAAGAGTTATTAATGACCTCTATGTGTGTGTGTGTGTGTGTGTGTGTGTGTGTGTGTGTGTGTGTGTGTGTGTGCGTGCATAAGTATACATGCATATGTATGCTATGGCTACACCCCAACCTTCTTGAAAGAAAAAGCATGACTTATATCCCTAAAAAAACTATAGTTACCCTCCACAATTGATTCATAGGGTCGAAGATTGAGAATGCATGTTGGTGTGCATATATGTGAGCAATGGTTTTTTTTTTCAAATACCTCCCTTGAAAAAGTGGTCATGCTTTGGTGATAAGTCCTTAACTTGATAGGTAACTTATCACATGGTGTTATATACTTTTATAGGGAATGTCTATAGATATATGCACTTTTATTCTATAGAAATAGCAATTTTTTGTTATCAAAACTCAACTTTTGTGTCAAAAATACCAATATTAGACGGCCATTATAATTTTGGTAGCTAAAAGATGACCCTACTTTTTACTTGGATTATTTTGGGTCTATATTGTAGCCTAAAAGACCTCCCTCTAGGGGATAGTGGATTGCCCCATTGATTAAGAACCCCATTCTAAGCTAGTGAATAATCCATCTTATATGCTCTCAAAATGTGAGTGTAAAGAAGTTGCTAAGCAAGTCAAAGAGTTGTTAGAGATGGGATTTATTGAGCCTAGTTCTTCTTCTTATGCATCCGTGGTCCTATTAGTCAAGGAGAAAGATGGTTCCTTTAGTATATTTATTAACTATAGAGACAATAAGATCATAGTTAACAACAAATGCTCCATTCCCAAGATTGATGACTAGCTTGATGAGATGAAAGGGGCAAAGTATTTCACCAAGATAGATATGAGATTTAGCTATCATCACATTTTCATGAGAGAGAGTGATGAGATAAAGATAGCATTTAGGACTAGTCAAAAGCTACATCATTTTCTTATGATGTTAGTTGGACTGACAACCACTTTCCAAAGTCTCATGAATAAAATTATTCACCCTTTTTGTACATAAAATAGAATAGGATAAGAAATAGATGCCATCTCATCCCAAGCCCTTCAAATTTCTTAGAAAGGAAAAATATTCCATCGAGAGACTTTTAGTGAGTAGATCTGCAAGTTCTCATTAGTCAAGATCTTGACAAGCTCAACGGACTTCTCCTCTACCACCTCCTTGGTGAAGTGATAGCGCACCTCAATATGCTTTATTGCCACCAGACAACCTAACCATAGGGCCTCCTTACAAGCCTCATTGGGATGTAACATACTCTACCTCAATAGTAAGTAAGGCCATTGATTTTAGCACCGTGGACAACCAAGAAACAACACTGGTAGCAAAAGTGAAGACATACCCAAAGTGGACTTCCTAATTATATGTATGTCTTATATAGTAAAGGTCAATGTAACCCACAACTGTAGTATCGTGGCCACCATAGCAAATACACATATTTGCAATGCCTTTCATGTACCTCATGATGCCCTTGATAGTGTCCCAATGTTTCCAGTTAGGTGTAGCCATAGGCTATATTAGGGCGAATGGCTATCATGGTATACGTGAAACTGCCCATTGCAAATGTATAAGGGATCTTGGCCATATCGGCCATCTACTCATCTGACTGGGGACAATGGACCTGATTGACCTTTACATGGAAAGGTAAAGGACAAGCAATGGGCTTAACAACTTGCATATAAATTTGCTCAAGAACCTTTTGTATGTATGCCTATTGTGACAGGTAAAGGAGCCCCTTACAAAGTGATCATGGATAATGCACATACCAAGGATATATGAGGCATGTCCCATGTCCTTAATCTGAAACCTCTTCTTGAGCTAAGTCTTCAAATCATACACTCTTCATTAGCTCTCCTAGTAATCAATATATCATCAACATAAAGTACCAAGATAACAAGGCTACCATCGTAAGCCTTCTACATGTATAAACATGGATCTATATCATTGCGAGTATATCTATTGAATTCATGAAAGCATCAAACTTATAATAAGATTCCCTGGGTGCCTACTTAAGGCCATAAAGGATCTTTCTCAAATATCATACTAGGTGTTCCTTGCCCTTTTCAATAATGCCTTTAAGCTGCCACACATAGATATTCCTATGCAAGTCCCCATGCAGAAACGTGTTTTTATATCTATTTGATAAATGTCTAGATCTAACTATACAACTAAGGCCAAAACCAATCATAGGGTAATCATCTTGACTACAAGAGAAAAGACTTCATCAAAATCAACACCATGCTCTTGCTTAAGACCCTTAGCACCAATCTAGCCTTATATGTTGGCTTGGGGTATCTAGAGGTACTCTTCAACTTGTACATCCACCTGCATGGCAATGCATATTTTCCACAGGGCAAAGAAACAAAATCCCATATATGGTTTTCTGCAATAAATCAAACTCAAACTGCATGGACCTCTCCCAAGAGTAACTATCACCTTTGCACATGGCCATCTCATAAGTAAGAGATTCAGTAAAATTTGTCATCATAACATAGTCCATGAAGGGTGCAAATCCATCCGGTTGACATCTATCTCTAGTAGACCATCTCAGAGCATGCTATGGGGCATGTACATCCTGTCCAACATCATGATGATGGGCCACTAGAACATTAGCTTTAGGCTATCTAGCAGATTGTACGATAATAAGAGGCTCCTCTTGAAAGATCACCCTATGTACCTAAATTACCTACTTAAGATGCTTATGCATTTTCTCTATTGGGGATAAAGGCACATGTGTCTACTGCCCGTGTATTAGTTATACTGATAGTACATGCATACCCACACACTTGTACACTGTAGGTGGTAGATGCCCATCACTCTCACTCCATTTTTTATTCTTTCAGTGCCATTTGAATAAGGGAAGATTGGTCACACATGGTGACTGTTGGAGTTTCCACATATTGTGTGTCTCTCTCTCTTGTTCTTGCTCCTTCCACCATAGATCTTGCTTTTTCTCCATGTTTCCACTTCAGGGCTCACTCCCTTCAACTAGTATCAAATCCTTCTTCTTCGTGAGCTGCTTGGTATGGCACTACCTTAGCTTGCATTCGAAGGTTTCTTTATTGGTAGCCATGGCTCCTCATTTGAATGTATGCTTTTGATACTTCTGTGTCTTCCAAGCTACTTCCAGCTACATTGAATCTCTTCTAGGCCTTCATTGGCAACCCTTGGGCTTGCCTTGCCCTCCATATTCCTCAGCACACCTTGTAATACCCCCAAGATAGGCTGTGTGATTTGCACTTGTTCATAGCGTGATCTCCCTAAATCAGTTGAACTGCTCCTTTGGCCTCTCTAAAGGCCCCTATAGCACTCTTGGCAACCTTGGTGATCATTGGCAACACCTCATATCACTTGTGTTCAGCATTGGGCATCAATCTTGAGCTCCACATTCACTATCTTTGCTATTCATAGTGTTGGAACAACTTGCCCTAAGTTCTACAGTGCCTCTATATGCTTATGCAATGCTTCTACTAATGCCCATTGGTATTGGGATCATTTGTGGATGTTATGTCAATCCATTGGAGATCATTTTGGGCTGATTAGAGCATTTCATTTGCTTAGTCTAGATAGAGATTTGTTACTATTTATAATAGGACTGAAGCTGATTTATCAGTGAAAGCACATGTATATTACTCCTGGGTGCTTTTACCGACTATTAGAGGGATGTACAGATGCTTATGGATGATGTGACATGCTTTCTCATGGTTTAGGAATGCATTTGAGCAATGATTGAAGCTCATTTGATTGCCATTGTTTGTCATTTGCTACATTAAGCATCGACTTGAGATAGTTTATGCCTATTATCCTTGGATGATACTCACGCTATCTGCTTGGATGTTAGATGTGTGATATGGATGCTATATGTCTTGGCTATGTATGATAGGCATTTGGGCTTTGTCTTGACTTGCATTGAGTTATTCTGGAGCTTTGAATGGTGAGATTGATTTATTAGTCATTGCCTCAGATGCTACGGTGGATACTTTGCTGACCATCTTGTTGAGATATTTGCAATCACACCTACTTCAGTCCCTTTGTGAGGAGCAATGAGGGCTCAGGACTAGAATCCCATATGCACAGTAGGAGAAAGTACCACCACTCAAATCCTATAAAGCATTGTACTTGCACTCTTTTTCTAATGCAATGATAGTACTCTTTTCTTTCCAATAAAGTGTCATGTCACTGTCAATACACAAGATTGTGTTTATGAGTCCAAGTCTCAATCTTGGAACCTAATTCACTTGTGTAACAATTTGTCCTAGTCAGGGTCAATGTCTTCATGAGTTTCTTTTTTCTCTTTCAACCTCCATAGCTTTCGCATTTTCCATGCTCTAGATCCCGGGTATTTCAAATGGTATCAGAGCTCACTTGAGCATGGCCCAACTCTCCTTTCACTCCTCTCAGCTCCTTTCCATCTCTGCTCAGCTCAGTTTGAGTACTGGACCCTATCTCCAACTTCATTTGCATTCCTACTTTCAATGAAGCTTCCATGGCAGCCATAGCTAACAGCACCCTGTCAGCTTGAAGCTTTCATATCTCTCTCCACAGGCCAAATCTCTTGAAATTCCTTCTGGAGAAGTGTTTCTCTACTTCTAGAGCTCCTCCTTGGCACCTCAATCATTGAGATTGGGCAACTATAGCTTCAGCATTGCCTCTTTTTAGAGTTGATGCCATCACTGTGTCTGTGGACAGCACCTACCTACCTCTGTTGGAGCAGCCATATCTCATCAACCAGGCCATATCTCTTCAAGCTTTCTTCTCAAAAGTTGTTCTTCAGGTCAAGGTGCAACTTCTTGGTACAAAAATCAAGGAGATTGATGCACATCATGCCCGGCATTTGCATTTTCCCAAATCTGGGTGCAATTTTGACAGCGACCACTTTGAAGGCTTAGATCTCTCAACTCGGGCAAAATGAGTACAAACCCTCTTAGGGCGAAGGGTTTGAGCAGATTCGACCTGTGGAGCTCGTGGGAGCTCATTTACCAGTCGTTGGTCCCTATTTTGACAAGATAGCCATAGCCAAACTTCACCAAGCTTAAAAATCTCATCATTTTCTCTCTTCTGCCATTGGAACAACGCACTGCCACTCAGACCTGAAGGTCCAAGCATCAAATCAAGAAGAAAAATATCTAGATCTGAAATAACTTGAAGGATTTTTGCAGGTTTGAAAGACTCAGGGAAGAAACATAGTGTCTATTGACACTCATTTTTAGTGATCTAAACACGTGTGTCTCTTGACACATCTCAACCAACTCTTCTGCTACTTAAATTTGATAATTCTGAAGCTGATTTTCTGTTGGTCTCTCAAGTCAAACATGGGCAAAGATTCTCCAACTGCCCGTTTCAAAGGAGTCAGGTTTCATACATGGCAGACCCGCATCAAACTGGTCATGATGAAGAAGGGCCTTTGGGCCATTACCACTGGAAAAGAAAAGAAGCCTCGTGATGTGGATCTTGCTATCACTTGGCAAAAGAACAATGATAAGGCTCAGGCCATTATCAAATTGGAGCTAGACGACAGCTATATCCACCATGTGGATAACTGTGAGACTTCACAGGATACATAGAAGAGACTTGACACTTTGTTCGGTGCACAGTCTAAATCAAAGTATGGTCTCCTGATTGAGTTTTTCAGGCTTGAAATGAAGTCCAGCACATCAGTTGCCACACATCTAAATTACATGGAAGGACTTCTAACCCAACTTGCAGGAATCAACATTAAAATGGAAGAAGATGTTTGCATCGGTGTTCTACTTAAGAATTTGCCTCCTGAATATAATAATGTATCAACAACTCTAATTAATATGCCAAACCCTGAACTTGTTGATATCTAGGTATCACTGTTAGAGGAGGAAAAGAAGCTAAAAACTAAGGAAGAACCAAGTACCTCTAGAGATGAGCATGCATTATATGTTGGCAACAGGTACAAAGGCAAGAAGGATTAGCTCTTCTGTGATTTCTGTAGAAGGACCGGACACACCGAGAATTTTTGCCATGCCAAAAAGAGGTCCCAAAAGGCCTATCTAGTTGCAGTCAAAGAAGAAAAAGAAAATAGAGAAAAGGAAGAAGAAGAAGAAGACCACCAGGAGAAGGACAAACCTCATCAGTCCTTCTATTCAGACAGACTTTTTTAGCTGTGTATTTCCTAGCCCTAATGCCTCAGACATAAACTTGTAAACTCCTCAGTTATCCTTGTACTACAACCTCTGTACACTTTGTGAGGCCCGTGCTACAGCCTCTGGATGTCCATCATGTTTGTGGTGCCCACACCTAGCCTTTTCTGCGACAACCTCTAGTGTTTTTCCATGTTTATGGTGTGCCCACACTTTGTAGGTGTTGCTTTCACTAAAGCCTCTACACACTTTGTACTTTTGGTTGTGATTGAGGAGGGTGTTGAGATATTTGCAATCACACCTACTTCAGTCCCTTTGTGAGGAGTAGTGAGGGCTCAGGACCAGAATCCCATATGTACAGTAGGAGAAAGTACCACCACACAAATCCTATAAAGCATTGTACTTGCACTCTTTTTTTAATGCAATGATAGTACTCTTTTCTTTCTAGTAAAGTGTCATGTCACTGTCAATACACAAGATTGTGTTTATGAGTCCAAGTCTCAATCTTGGAACCTAATTCACTTGTGTAACAATTTTTCTAGGTCAATGTCTTCATGAGTTTCTTTTTTCTCTTTCAACCTCCATAGCTTCCGTATTTGCCATGCTCAAGATCCCACGTATTTCACACATCTTGACTTGGATGCTACTTGGAACTTGGATGTATGGATGCCTTCCACATGATATTTTAAGCTTTGTTTGCTCATTTGGCATTCAACTTTTGTTCTAGTGAGAGCCACTACTTAACACTTGGATATTACATTGAGCATTTGGTTATGTAATTGAGCTTAAGGGTCTTCCTATGAGACTATGGATCTTGGTGACATGTGCATGCTCTTGTCATGCTTAAAGTACGTAGTTGATGCTTATTGGGCTAATTCAGCATTCCTCTTGGGCTGCCACCTATCTCTATCACGATGTTGTCAGTGATATATGCATCTTGGTTAGTTATGTATTGAGCTTATGTTACATTGGTGAGTCCATTGTTGTGCCTTTAGTTGGTCTCTTCTGTTACCTTGAAAACTATTCTATGCATGATGGTTATACCTATGGGATGTATCTCAATCTGATACACTAATACTTTGACCATTCGTGGTGCCAATCGCATATTCACTCTCACTGCTAGTTGGAGCTATTCTGTGGCAGTTACAGTTTGTCTTATATTAGTGATTGCCCATCTTTGGCATTGATTTCTTATTGTTATAGTTTCTTTTCAATATATTGTAATTGCATTTTACTGCATTGTTTGTATAAGCAGTCACCTCTATTTGACAATTCTTTGCATTGAGTTTGTGGATAGTTCATTACTTGGTCAGTACCCCTTGTTTTCAGCTTGATCTAGCAATGGTTTTAGGGCTATTTGCAGTAATTATAGTAGGTACTTTGAAAGTTTATGCACTTGTTTGCCTTCATTATGGCTAGTGGCTCAAGTGATAGTGCTATCTTTAATATTGATAAGATGTATGGCACCAACTATAGCTATTAGAAGGCCCAAATCTGGCAAGTTTTAGTGTAGAAAATGCAAGTTAGGAATTTGAAACATAAGGGTGTCAAGCCCAAACCTATTGATGGAGAGGATTGGGCTGAATTAGATGAGCTATGTAAGTCCACTATCATATTGTCCCTCTCTAAGCAAGTGTTCTATAATGTTGTCTATGATGGGCAGTCCGTATGGGACTTATGGGAAAAGAATCGCAATGTCTATATCTAGCAAAGCCCCTCTTCTCAGATGTATTAGCTGAAGCAACCCATGGACCTTCACAATGAAGGAGGGAACTTCTATATCAACTCACTTAAATGAGTTTCAATCCATTATCAATCATTTATCTTTGTAGGGGGTTAAATTTAAGGGTTCTCTACTCCCCTTGTTCCTCTTAGTTACATTGCCTAAATCATGGGATACATTTCATACTAGTATGTGTGCCAACATGCCTACTGATAGGATACAATTATAGGATGTAGATGATTCACTCTTGACTAAAGAGGATACTAAAAATAATGACAATGCTTCTCACACCTCTCATGCTTTGACAATTAAAGACAATAATGGTAGGAGCAGTAATGCCTGCTATGGGAGAGACTCTCAACAATCTCGCTCTTAGTCATGTGGAAAATCTTGCAATAAGTCCAGTGGCCATCAGTCCTCATTGACTTGCCATTATTGTGGGAAAGTAGGACATATTCAGTCGCAGTGCCATAAAATGCATGAAGACAACTGCATTTTATGGCACAAGACAAAAATGATAATGTACAAGACAAAAATGATAATTGTAGCATTGTCCCTAGCATGCCAAGTGTTAAGATTGAAGAGATTAATGTTGTGCAAACTGATTTTGATGATGATTTTATCCTTATAGCTTCTTCTCTTGATACTTCACAACTAATTGATGCTTTGTCAGGTTATACTTAGTGTTGGTAGATTCAAGGGCTTCCTTTTATGTGACCCCTCATAGAGAGTGATTTCACTGCTATCACAGTATGACTAGATTTGTCCATTTGGGTAATGACCTAGCATTGGAGATAGTTGATATTGGTGATATCCAATTGTAATTTGGTTCTAGTTGCATGTTTACTCTTAATAATGTACATCATGTACCAGCTTTCACAAAGAGCCTTATCTCTGCTGGCATTTTGGATGATGTAGGTTATGCAGTTTCTTTTGGTGATTCATCATGGAAGATTACCCATGGGAATCTTGTCATTGCACATGGTGCTAAGTCCAATACTCTCTACCCTTGCTTGTATCTAGGTCAGTTCACCATGTATTGGCATTGGATGTAGTTCCACATGTATGATCCGTCCCTTGATTATAAATGTTTTGAGTCTAGTGATCATTGTTTATATGGCAGGCAAACATGCAATATGCATAAAAAGTCTGGTATGATATGCATGGATGAGCCTTTGGCTTTTGTTCATTTGAATGTATGTGGTCCCATACCTTGCAAGTCATTAGATGGTGCAAAGTATTTCGTTACTTTCATTGATGACTATATGCATAAGGTCTAGGCATATTCTATTAAATATAAATCGAAAGTCTTGGCTACATTTTAGTGTTGGCTGCTTTGGTTGAGAACCAATCTGGGTATAAGCTGAAATGCCTAAGGTCTCATAATGGGGGTAAAGCCTTAGGAGGTTGCTGGGGGTAAAGGCACCTATGCCTAGCGGCCCATGCATTAGTTACACTGATAGTACGTGCATATCCACACACTTGTATACTGCAACTGGCGGGTGCCTATCTCACTATCAATTTATTCTTTATTCTTGCAATGATATTTAAATTAAGGAAAGGTTGGACACACATTGTGACTATTGGAGTTCCCACATCTTGTGCTCTCTCTCTCTCTCTCTCTCTCTCTCTCTCTCTCTCTCTCTCTCTCTCTCTCTCTCTCTCTCTCTCTCTCTCTCTCTCTCTCTCTCTCTCTCTCTTACTCCTTTCACCATAGCTCTTACTTTTGCTCCATGCTTCCACTTCAAGGCTCACTCCCTTCATTCTCCTCATGGAAAATAACATCGTAGTTGCATATAACCTTCCAAGCTTGTGGATTCAATAGGCAATATTCCATCTCATACATCCTCATAACCAAGAAAAATACATTTCAATGACTTGGGATCCTACTTTTTGCATTTGTCCTTGGGTACATGGCAGAAAGCCTCACATATAAAGGCTCTATGATGTGCATATGAGGTAGGTTTTTCAAACCATACCTTCTCTACAACTTGACCACCAATAGCAATGCATGACGATTTGTTTATCAAATGTACGGTAGTAATAATTACCTTAGTCCAAAAATACTATGATAAGCCTGCCTAACCAAGCATACTATGGAATCTTTCTTGAATGGTCATATTCATGCACTCCATAATACCATTCTGGGGTGGGGGTGTAGGGGGGCAATCAACTGATGCTTAGTATCCCCTCTCTCACAAAATTGCTCAAATGTCTTAGAGACTTATTCACCTCCATTGTTAGACCTTAGGCATTTTAACCTATATCCAAACTGGTTCTCACCAAGAGCAAGCAAATGCTAAAAGGTAGATAAGACATTTGATTTTTTATTAATAAAATATGTCCATACCTTATGCGAATAATCATTAATGAACGTAATAAAGTACTTCACACCACCCAATGACTGACAAGTCATGGGACCACATATATTAGAATACACAAGAGCCAAATACTCATGCATGCACAATAAATACAATTTTCACAAGAATAAAAATATTTGTAGTCAAGAGGCAGAAGATATTGCAAATGACTAAGCAATTTCATTTCATTTAAAGACACGTACCTAAGGTAATGATGCCATAAAGATGCATGTGGTATATCAACCACAGCCAAAACATGGATAAGAAATCCAAATACAAATAAAGGATAGAGGCTACTAGCCTTTGCACCTTGAGAAAATACAATATTCCCATGGGTAATCTTCTATGCAAGATCACCAAAACATGCATAATAGCCTGCATCATCCAATCATTTAGCAAATAGAAGGCTTTAGATCAAAGCCAATACATGGCATAAATTATGTAGAGCAAAAGAGGTGCCTAAAAGAAACCATAGTTTTACATCCCCAATACCAATAATATTCAATGCCAAGTAGTCTAACATAATCTATCATGATGCGATAGGATTGAAACCTATCCCTATATGAGGTAACATGAAAAGAAGCCCTCAAATCAAGTATCTAATACTGAAAATACATAGACAAAGAATTATTCAGGTAAGAAGCAACAAGAGAGAAATCTCCTAAGATGTACTCATCATCTAACTCAAGCAACACTACATTTATCTCTTCAATCTTTAAATTGGACTTACTAGGGACAGTGCTGCAATCCTTAGATTTTTCTTGCACTTTGCCCCTTACCTTGGTCTTTGCACTTATAATTGTGCTTCTTATGACAATGTTGCTAAATATGACCCTACTTCCCACAATAATGACACATCAGAGAGAACTTATTACCATGGGACTTACTCTGCAAGACTACTTGCGAGACTAAGATCTTTGTGAGTCTCTACCATTACATCTGTCCCAGTCAATGCATGAGACGTGTGGGAGGCATTCATATTCTTTCTATTTATTTCCTCTGTGAGTAAATCACCCTCAACATCCTAGATTTTCAAGCCATCCTTAGGCATATTAGCACACATGGCTATATGGAAAGCATCCCATGACTTAGAAAGTGTCACAAGCAAGAACAAGGGAGGGTAGGTTATCCTTAAAATCAATGCCCTGTGAAGTCAACTAACCGAAAATAAAATGAAACTCATTCAAATACGTGGATATAGTAGTCCCTTTCTTCATGCAAAGGTACATAAGTTGTTTCAACCAATACATCTATTATATAGGACTTTGCTTGACATAAAGACTATGTATCTTTTCCCATAACTACTAGGCATTATCCTCAAGTGCAACAACATTGAAGTAAACTTTTTTAGACTATCATAGTATTAGGGTGGATTTATATACCTCATCCAACTTATCCCAATCATCCTAATCCATTCCTTCTAGCTTTGCACTCTTGGTTTTCAATGGCCAAACCTACTTCTTTTGAACTAGTACCTGCCATATTTGCATTTTTTAACATGTTAAATTTGTACCATCAAGCTTTTCAATATTGAAATAGTACTATCATTTGAAGAACCAGTCATAATGATAGTATATCACTACAAAATCTAAGAGAATTCTCTATTGTAAATGACTACAAATTAGCCCCAAAAAAGGCCAAAAAACAAGAAGGAATACCAAAGTATAGAGCTATCCACCAACTAAAAGCAATAGACTGCCAAAGTACAATGTCTGCTTAGTAAGACAATGCTGAATATTATAATTACAACAATGCTAAAATAAAGACAACAAGATATGTCAATCCAACTATGGAAAAATAAGTAAGAAAGAAAACTCCCACTACCTGGGACATCTGAGTAGCAATTGGCATACAAAGAATGCAACTAGCAATGACTAAGCATAGACCACTAGTACTAAAGATTGTCACAGACTCAAAGTGTTAGTAAACCATATATCCCATAAGCATATATATCACTGACAAATTGATGATAGAGATAAGTGCCATTGTCCAAAACATATGGAATCAAATTAGTCCACAAGCGAGAGTAACTATATCCAATAGCATACAAGAGAGCATATACATGAACCAAGAGTCCCAATGTCTCAAAGAACCAATATCTACCCAAGTAACCACAAGCGTCTCCCACCGGAATTGAATCCAAAATGAAAAGTAAGTAAGAAAATCTAAAGACATATACATTAAAACATCTGGGAATCCCAAGCACACCAAAATATATCTGAAAGCATAAGAGCATGAACCAATCAAATGCTTACTATCCAAACCAAAACTATTCTCTTTTGTATAAAATAGAGAACTAAAAACTACACATAATTGACTATCTGAGTACTTATATCTATATCTCTTGTTGTGTTCTTTATTTTTAGCTATAGAACACTTGATTCTGGTATCATATGTAAAAGTTATGTGCAAAATACAAAATTGTTGTCAAGCTACCCTAGCTATCCACGACTTTTGCCACTTTCTCTGTATCCACTCAACATGGATAGTTGCTACTTCTCAACTCAATAAGCCCTTAATATGGCTCAAGTAATCCCTAGGAAGCTCCTGGACAAGTCAAGATCAAGCTGGAAGAAGAGAAGTTTCAATGCATACCTTGAGAGAAAGTGTGTATTCATGCAAATAGTAGTGGAGTACTTAAGCCACATTGTAAGTGAAAATGGATAACAAACTGACCCCAAAAAGGTGCAATGAGTAAAGGATTGGCCAACACCATCAAACATCATTTACCTACATGGGTTTCTTAGTCTCTCATTATTCTATTGGAGATTCATCAAGCATTATGTGGCCATTGCAATACCCTCGACAAATAGATTGAAGAAAGAATATTTTTTTCTAAAATGCCATAGGAGCTTATCATAACTTTAATTAATTGAAGAAATTGCTTACTTTAGCCCCCATCCTTGTATGCCATGACTTCTTAATGGAGTTTACCATCCAATGTGATGGTACTGGGAGGGATATAGGTGTTATTTTCTATAGGATCATGGTGTAATTTCTTTTGAGAGTTACATGGTTGATTAAAAGAAAATGCAAATGAATGTTTATAACCAAGAAATGGTAGCCATCCTTCATGCCATTAAGAACTAGCATCATTATCTCTATGATAGCCAATTTAGAGTAAAGACTGACCATAGAGTCCTCAAGTACTTCCTAACTCTATCTACTTTGACTCCCAAGCAAAGGAGATGGGTGGAAACCTTACATATCACTCACACCAGAGGCAAAGATAATGTAGTGGTTGATTCACTCTCACAAATGTGAGCATGCCAAATATCATCTATATTAGAATTACACAGCGATTGGATTGAGGGGCTTCACAAGGTCTTTCTATTGAATGAAGAATTCAACCACATATTTCAAAAATTACAACATGGGTTAATGGAAGAAAACTCCAAGTAATAGCTTAAGAATGGCTTCATATGGTCCCATGGCAAGGTTGTTATCCCCCACACCTCTTCATGTGACTCAAAAGATCATGGAAGAGGTGCATTCTTGCCCCACTTCTAGTCACATAGGTGTTTTCCAAATTTGTGACAAATTTGCTAGGAGCTTTTACTAGAAGGGCCTATAGATGGATGTCAAAGACTTTGTCTCCTATTGCATTCCATGCCAACAGAACAAGGACATCACTCTTAAGCCAACTGGATTATTGTAGCCCTTATGTATTCTTGAGGGGAAATGGATACATATTACTATAGACTTTATCATTGGCTTACCCAAAACCAAGAAAGAATGGAACATCATATATGTGGTGGTAGAGTGACTCACCAAAGCAACCCACTTCCTTTTCACAAGGATTGAGTATCCAAAGTCTCAAGTGGCTAATCAGTTTACAGATCATGTATTTAAATTGCATGGATTACTGCATGTCATAATGTATGATAGGGATGCTAAGTTTATGAGTAACTTTTGACTGGCAATTTTTAACTCTATGGGTGCCAAATTAGCTCCATCCATGGTATATTACCTCCAAATCGGTGTCTAAACAAAGATGGTTAACAAATGGATTGAGACTTACATGAGACACTTTTGTCATGATGTACAACATACTTGGGATTCATGGCTTCATCTAGTAGATTTTGCATATAATAACTCTAACTCATTCTAGCATTAAAGTTTTCCCCTTTGAGGCATTGTACGGGTATAAGGTACCCCTCCCTATGGTCATATTTAATAACAAGATAACCCCTCAGCAAAGAGGACTTAGAACATATGCATGCCCTATTTGAACATTGGTACACATATATTTGATAGTTTTTTAATTGGTACTCATATGATAATCAACCTTAAACTTACCAACCCCATCAATTACCAACATTTCTCCTCACTTTGAGGCTTAATAATGTTTGGAATACTTGTATGAGTGAAAAACCATTTCAATATTTAATGATTCTCAATTGATACTTGAGCTACACCATTCCACCAAATCTCCATCTCGGACTCGAACTTATGCACTGCTGCTTGATACCTGAGCCACACCAATCCACCAAATCTCCATCTCGGACTCGAACTTATGCACTGCTGCTTGACCCTCACCATTACTATAGTCCAATACTATGTTTATGATGTAGATATAGAAAATTATTATATATTTACTATAGCATGTCTATGGTTGCTGCCAGGAGGTATATTCCACTGTAGATTCCATGAGGTTTTGCGATGGATTTTGTAAAATTATATTTATTTGTCATGGCTCGTACATAAGGTGGATTCCTTGTGCGAAAAGTTGATGGGGACGCCTGTCCTTTTGGGCGTCACATTAATTTAATGTGCAAGTGGGTGATTCCATAGCGGGTGATTCCACAAAATACATATTTAAATTAATGGACGTTTATGAGTTTAGAGTGCGCACTCGTATTAAATTAAGGTTAGGACAGAGTTCCAACCTATTTATTTATTTTGTAGCTGAAGACTGCTAGGTATTCACTTTTGTCGATTTAATTTTATTATTTTCTAACAATTGTGAATGCTTCAGTTGATGTGTAGAGTAGGCGGTGGTGGCGCTGGGAAGCACTGGGTGATAGCATATATTCAAGTTATTTAGAAGAAATTATCATTTTTTATATGCGCGCGTCTTAGACGTGGCGCCAATATTTATTTTGACGCACTTATTTATTGATGCACTTGACATATATTTATTATTTTCTATGCGCATGGGCGAACGATTTAAATATTCATTATTGGTCATTGTATTTGGGCACATCCTCACTCTTGGGACGCCCAACCGCTTTATTTTTTATTTGGACAAAGCAAACACAAAAGCTAAAGCATTCTAATTCTAAATTTGGGCTATTTTTGAGCTTGGAGATGAATAAAATATTAAACACGTGCTTTGTGGAGCGCTCACAAAAGGCATGGGGGGAGATTGTACCCAATTGGTCTTCTTGCTTCTTGTCGTGCAAGTCTATTCTCTTGGATTTTGAGCAAAAAGTAGAGTTTTTTGTTCTTGGGGACTTTTCAGCGCTCGCTACATACGCATACAGCATCCGATTTGCGCACCAGTGCCTGGGGGTATGATGCCAGGAGGCATATTCCACGATGGATTCCGTGAGGTTTTGTGGTGGATTCCATAAAATTATATTTATTTGTCTGGGCTCGTACACAAGGTGGATTCCTTGTGCAAAAAGTTGATGGGGACGCCTGTCCTTTTCGTGCGTCACGTTAATTTAATGTGCAAGTGGGTGATTCTATAGCAGGTGATTTCGCAAAAAACATATTTATATTAATGGATGTTTATGAGTTTAGAGTGCGCACTCGTATTAAGTTAAGGTTAGGATAGAGTTCCAACCTATTTATTTATTTTGTAGCTAAAGACTGCTAGGTATTCACTTTTGTCGGTTTAATTTTATTATTTTCTAACAATTGTGAATGCTTCAGTTGATGTGTAGAGTAGGCGGTGGTGGCATTCGGAAGCACTGGGCGATAGCATGTATTCAAGTTATTTAGAAGAAATTATCATTTTTTATAGGCGCGCGTCTTAGGCATGGTGCCGATATTTATTTTGACGCACTTATTTATTGAAGCACTTGACATATATTTATTATTTTATATGCGCATGGGCGAACGATTTAAATATTCATTATTGGTCATTGTATTTGGGCACATCCTGACTCTTGGGACACCCAACCGCTTTATTCTTTATTTGGACAAAAGCAAACACAAAAGCTAAAGCATGCTAATTGTAAATTTGGGCTATTTTTGAGCTTGGAGATGAATAAAATATTAAATACATGCTTTGTGGAGCGCTCACACAAGGCATGGGGGGAGATTGTACCCAATTGGTCTTCTTACTTCATGTCCTGCAAGTCTATTCTCTTGGATTTTGAGCAAAAAGTAGAGTTTTTTGTTCTTGGGGACCTTTCGGCGCTCGCTATGTACGCATACCACGGCATCTGATTTGTGCACCAATGGTGGATAGATGTTGTCCATTGTCTTTAAGAGCCCACTATGAAGAATTGGCAAACCAAGGTTAAACTTAACAATATCGCATTAATATACACATAAAAAATATGACTCTATGCCCCATTTTCATCTGGATTTGAACTTCTCCATGCAATTTTCTCTCATTGTAATGTTAAATAGAGTAGTACTCTACAACCCACTACTGCACCATAGCAATAAGTCCTCTTTTTGTTTTTGAGGGCAAAAACCTTTGGGTTCGGGATGGAATGTAAAAGAGTGGGATAGAATAGGAAATATGTGAAATACTTGGTCACATTATGATAGATATAAAAGGTGTAAAGGAACTCGATGAGGGTATCCAAAAAATTAATGAGCTAAGTCTCTTCACCTTCCTCACAACTTCCATGGCTTTCCTTCCTTCTCTCTCTCTTTCTATCTTTCTCTCTACTTTTTATAGCCTTCTCTCTCCTCTCTCCTCAGTGCTCTTCTTTACAGTGACAATATGGATTATAAGTCTATGTGTGTGTGAGACCTAGATGGTACAAAAATACACACCTACAATATGGAACCTAACAAATCCTCCTTATAATGTAAGGCACATAACTATGGCAACAAAATATTTCTTCCTGCTCAAGTATCATGCATGTTACAAAAAGTACATCACAAC
Source organism: Lygodium microphyllum (assembly GCF_053477565.2). NCBI lineage: Eukaryota > Viridiplantae > Streptophyta > Polypodiopsida > Schizaeales > Lygodiaceae > Lygodium > Lygodium microphyllum. Next base: position 52,055,967 of record NC_141164.1, read on the forward strand.
TCCAAAAAACATAAATTTATTATCTTCTTTATCTTTGCCTTCAAATAACAACCATTGTTCATGACAATGGAAAGATCTCCATGAGGATGCACGTACTCTTCTCTACTCACTAATATGTAAACAAAGGATGCACTTGTTTATAGACATATGTAATATGTTGCTAGAAGCTAATGCATTCAAGTTTTTAATGATAAAGTGCATGAACCGTGCTTTACATTTTTAGGCATGCATATTTGATACCATTTAACCTAAACAATTCATGATGTATCTTTATGAAAGAAATGTAAATAAGACAACATAATCAATCAAAATCATAAGTACTAGATAAATCCTAATCACAAAAAGATACCTTAAGTTAAGTACTAGATCAATCATAAATCATAATCCAAAAGGGACATGCCTCCTCCATCAAGTAGATTGACATGGATGAAGGAAATATCATTTATGGTCCCTTCACCATTCATTTTTCAAATAACAAGAATGAAGAGAGAGAGAGAGAGAGAGAGAGAGAGAGAGAGAGAGAGAGAGAGAGAGAGAGAGAGAGAGAGAGAGAGAGAGAGAGAGAGAGAGAGAGAGAGAGAGAGAGAGAGAGAGAGAGAGAGAGAGAGAGAGAGAGATATATAATGAGTATGAATCTGAATGGTAAGTGAGAGAGAAGCTATTTTAGTGGCCTCTTGAACATGAGAGATAGCATGAGGATTCTGTCCCTTAATGAGTTTGCATGTGGAAGGCTCCAGAGGGTCTAGAGACTTAGAGGAGCATTGTATAAATTTAATTTTTTGAAAACAAAATTTCTAGAGATGCCATGTAGATTTTGCTACAATTTGTTGATTCAAGGTGTTAGCTTTGGTGCAACAAAATATTATGTATCATATATAGTAGAAACACATCATAATTTTGGGGGATACATACATACATACATATACATATACATATAACATTAAATTTTATTTTTAAAAATTATAACATTATCCTATATGTAACATAATAATATATCTGTTATATAACAATAATAATGAGGAGGAGGAGGAGGAGGAGGAGGAGGAGGAGGAGGAGGAGGAGGAGGAGAGAGAGGATATGAGGAGGGGGAGGGGGAGGGGGAGGAGGTGCAGAAAGGAGGAGTAATGAAGAGACACTAGATAGGCACATGATTAGGTGGGAGTCCCAAACGAGCTACGTGGCACCCCTCAATAGCTTTCATTAATAATTATAGAAAATAAAAGATAATTAAATAAACTATAGATTGATACCATCTATAAATAAGCTATTAATAACACAACCCTACTATGTTAGTGTACTAATGTTAGTAATCATAATAATACTTTATAGTAACACATTAATAGCATTAACAATTACATGAATAATGTTAGCATACTTGATGTTGCATGAGCATGATAACTAGACTTACAAGACTAGATGGATAAGGATAACTAATTGGGTGGACAAGTAGATAGATGAGTTGGCATTAAGAAAGGCCACATGCGATGTATTATAGTATAAACATTGCCTATTTAAAGAGGCATCAAATAATGGAAAAGAACTCTCTATTGTGTTCTATTCTCATATCTTCCCAAATATATGGCTCTCATTGTCTTTGACCCTCCTTAGCCTAATCTTGATATGGTATCAAAGCCACCACCTTATGGCTGTAAGGTTGTGAGGCATCCACCACCTTACCCAAAGTCAAGAGCTCCAAGCTAGTGAAGAGGTGCTATTTAAGAGATTATAGCCATTATCATCCAAGCAAGGTATAGTCTTCATTTAGCCCTCAGTGTTCTAGTTCTTTTTTTTTTCTTTTTTCTTTTCTCCTCCATTTTTTTTTGAATGAACAAGTTAAATGAGGGAGCATGCTAAGAAGCATCCCGTTGCAGAGTAGGGGCCAAACTGTGTGGTGGCTTGAGGGCTTTGCTGAGGAATGCCCTACTTTGTAGGTACCCCTTTAAGCTAGTTTTGACATTGAGCGGAGTAGATGATAAAAACGGGTGGTTACACCTGGTGAATCTACTGTCACTCATGTCCTCTAAGAGGTTCATACAAAATGCTGGCAGGAGGGTGGCTTTCATCATGAGGTGCACCATTGCACAGCTATCAATCCCAACATTGAGGTCAAAAAAGAGGGGTGGTAGCCACTCTTTCTTTGCAATAGGCTTTTGTTTTAATAACACTCACAATAGGCAGAGATAATTACAAGTGGTGATGAAGGCAGGATCAGGGCATGAGGAGAAATCATTGAAAAAACTTTTTATAGAGGGGCGGAGGTCCCTTTCGGTAAAAATCTGGCTCTTTTTAGGGATTGAGGCATTTACATTATAAATCAAAGGGAAGTCATATCTACCATGCACCTTCGGGTTGAAATCGACTCCAATTCTTCTTGGGTAGGGCATGTAAATAGGATCATCCCACTCATAAGGTAGGGTGCTAGAGAAGGAAATCTTTTGGGCCTCCAAGCTGGAGTCCCAGATGTTCTCGCACCACCTTGGTTGTGTCTCATATCCCTATACTTTTTAGGGTGCCTCCGCTACCTTGTCTTTCCAATAATTGGCAAGTTCTTGCTGCCACCTTGTGGGGTGCTTCCTTCGGTCCTCTAGCCATCGCCTTCCCAGACTAGGTGAAAGCTTAATGACATCTTCCACCACCCTAGGAGATAGTACCTTGTCTAATGAGCGAGGGAAGGTGAAAGAAAACTTGAAGGGGCTGTGGTTCTCCCATTTCTCCCACACCACAAGTTCCTAGCCGCCCCAGTTGATGGGATTGCACTCTTCACTTTGAGGGATGGCCACTTAAGGAACTTGCGGTGTCCTAGCTTGAAGCTTCCTATGGGCAATTTCTATTAGAAATGCGGGATCTAGAGCATGGCATAACCGGAAGCTATGGAGGATGGAAAGAGAAGTGTAGACTCATGATGGAATGGACATTGTTTGTTACACAAGTGAATTAGGTTCCAAGATTGAGACTTGGACTCATAAACACAATCTTGTGTATGTGGACAATGACATTGACACTTTACTGAAATGAAAAGAGTACTATCATTGCATTAAGAAAGGAAGCAAGTACAATGCTTTATAGGAAAGTAGGAAACTGCAGTAGGCACCATTGTGCATATGGGATAAGTTAGCCTGCATATCCTTGACCCTGAGACTCCATACAAAGAGGCTGTTTGAGTGTGATTGCTGATTCTCAACACCCCTCCTCAATCACAACTAGTAAAGGCACAAAGTGTGTAGAGGCTGTAATGAGAACCACCTGCAAAGTGTGGGCATACCACAGACATGGCAAAACACCAGAGGCTGTCGCAGAAAAAGCTAAGTGTGGGTACCATAAACATGGTGGACATCCAGAGGCTGTAACAGGGGCCTCACAAAGTGTACAGGGACTGTAATGCCAAGTTACATAAGGAGTTTACAAAGCTTATGGTAGGAAGCATTAGGGCAAGGAAAATACACGGCTATTAAAACAGTCTATCAGAATTATGAGAATACAAGGACTGATGAGTCTTGTCCTTCCGATCCTGGTGGTCTTCATCTTCTTCTTCCTTTGCTTCATTTTCTTCTTCTTCTTTGACTGCGACTAGATAGGCCTTTTGGGATCTCTTTCTTGCGTGGCAGAACTTCTCGGTGTGTCCGGTCCTTTTGCAGAAGTCACAAAAAAGCTGATCTTTCTTGCCTTTGTACCTGTTGCCAACATATAATGCATGCTTATCTCTAGAGGTACTTGGTTCTTCTTTAGTTTTTAGCTTCTTTTCTTCTTCTAACAGTGATGCCTGGATATCAACAAGTTCAGGATTTGGCATGTTGATTAAAGTTGTTGATACATTATTATATTCAGGAGGCAAACTCTTAAGTAGAACACCGATGCAAACATCTTCATCCATTTTAATGTTGATTCCTGCAAGTTGGGTTAGGAGTCCTTCCATGTAATTAAGATGTGTAGCAAGTGATGTGCTGGACTTCATTTCAAGCCTGAAGAACTCAATTAGGAGACCATACTTTGATGATTTAGATTGTGCACCAAACAGGGTGTCAAGTCTTTTCCATGTATCCTGTGAGGTCTCACAGTTATCCACATGATGGATATAACTGTCGTCTAGCTCCAATTTGATAATGGCCTGGGCTCTGTCATCATTCTTTTGCCAAGTAGTTGCAAGGTCCGCGTCCCGAGGTTTCTTCTCTTTGCCATTTGTGATGGCCCAGAGACCCTTCTTCATCAGGATGAGCTTGATGCGGGTTTGCCAAGTGTGGAATCCGACTCCTTTGAATCGAGCGTTTGGAGAGTCTTTGCCCATGTTAGATTTACGGGAACAGTAGCAAATCAACTTCAGACTTTATTAGATTTGAGCAACAGAAGAATTGATTGAGAGACACAAGTGCTAAAAAGCACTAACTGAGTGTCAATGAATACCAAATCTGCAAAAGTCTTTTACTCCAAGTGATCTTTCCCTTCTTGATTTGATGCTGATACCTTCAGATCTGAGTGACAGTACTTTAACGAACTTCAGAGAGTATTGCTCAGTGATTAAAATCACTGTTGATAACTTCAGTGAGAGAAACAGTGAAAAAATGTCAAGATTTTGAAGCTTTTGGCTATGGTGGAATTAGGGTTTCTGAGACAAGGGCCTGGTTTTTTGCTGATTGCAGGAGCTATAGTGGATCATTTTCAAAACTTTTTATATGCCTAGGAAGCTGATTTCATGGGCTACAAAAGCCCTATCATAATTGTCAAAATCGTGGACAGTATGCAACACCCAGGAGCCGCGAACAGAATCGGCACAGATCTGGATAGCGACAGCGAATTTCTGCAATGCTGGAGCCAGGGAGCAGCAATGTCATCGATTATCGTGCCAGGATGAAGCGCCTTGAGCAGAGGAACAACTCTTCAGAAGAAATTGTGGGCTGAAATGGCCTAGTTGAAGAGTTATGGAAGCTCCAAGCAAGGTAGGTCCTGTCTGGCTATGGCAGACATAGAGCAGAGATTGGGGATTTTCACAATGCTGAGCTCCAGATGGTCCAATGTCCTGGATTGATGGGAAGCTTTATGAGTTGGGGAATACTTTTCCAGAAGGAAGCTCCAAGAGATTTGACCTGTGGAGTGAGATATAAGCAGTTCAATCTGACAGGGTGCTGCTGGCTATGGCTGCCATGGAAGCTTCAGTGAGAGTAGAGTTGGGAGATGAAGTCATGAGCTGACATTGAGCTAGACTGAGGTTGAAAGGAATCACGAGAGGCTAGACAAGCAATGCCATGCCCAACTGGGCTCTGATACCATGTTAGAAATGCGGGATCTAGAGCATGGCATAACCGGAAGCTATGGAGGATGGAAAGAGAAGTGTAGACTCATGATGGAATGGACACTGTTTGTTACACAAGTGAATTAGGTTCCAAGATTGAGACTTGGACTCATAAACACAATCTTGTGTATGTGGAAAATGACATTGACACTTTACTGAAATGAAAAGAGTACTATCATTGCATTAAGAAAGGAAGCAAGTACAATGCTTTATAGGAAAGTAGGAAACTGCAGTAGGCACCATTGTGCATATGGGATAAGTTAGCCTGCATATCCTTGACCCTGAGACTCCATACAAAGAGGCTGTTTGAGTGTGATTGCTGATTCTCAACAATTTCCACTTCCTTCCTACACCTATGCCTTGCCTCCACCATTTGTTTGGGTGGCCCTGCTTCCTCCCCTTGCTCTTCTATTTGCTCTTGTGATGTCATAGGGGGGTTTGATTCCTGCATTTGCTCCTCCTCTTGATAATCCACTTCAAAATCAGGTCCTTCCTCCTAGACCACTGCTCCAGTGTCTCCTATTGCGGTGGATGTATTGGTTGTTCTAGCTCCCCAAGTCCTAGAAAAATGAGTTCTTGTGTGGTTAAGCTTGTTGAGAGTAGGTGAGCACGTTGCTCTTCTAGTCCCAAGCTAGTGCTAGTACTGGATGCCCTGTCATGTAGTCCATGTTGTAGAGCCCTCCTTGCCAATTCTAATTTTCTCTTGAGCTATTGTACCATCTCTTCTCCTCCTGACTGAGTGACATTCAACATTGTTCGGTAAGAATACACATTGTTGCTCCAACATTCTTGTCTCAACAGCCACGGCTTTGCTTTTTGCTAGGAGACACTCACTCTCGGCATGGGCAAGCTTGTAGGCCAAGTTTCTGACTCATTCTTCATTTTTGGCCGCCCATTCTTTTGCTCTTTCCTTCATTTTCTCTAATCCTTGGTTTTGGTATTGGGCTAGAGTGGCAATGACTTACTCTTGCTCTTGCTCTTGCCACTCATGGGTTTTTCTCATCACTTGCTCTTTAAGTATGCCTTGCTCATGAAGAATTGATTGCAAGTAGTTATGTAACTCGACTAGTCTCCTCTTGTTCTCCTCATCCCATTGGTTCCGTACATCTTACAGCTCCTTCGTAGCCTATTCTTTTGACCTCTTCAATTCCTTTATTTCTAGTTCTAGGTGCTTATTTTTGTGGGAGTTGAAGACACACATTTTTTCCAAGGAGATGCGACTTTCCCTTTCTTTCTCATATAACTCATTGAGACTCTCATCTTCCTCTCTTACCTTCAAGGCCTCTTTTAATGAAAACATTTCCCTATTAATGATTGTCATCACACTTGCTGGCTACATCCTGTAGTGTGCAAATGTAGCTTTTTCTTTTTCGAGCTCAGCAAGGACTGCATTTTTGTCCTCAATTGCCTTTGAAATTCTTTCACCTATTCATTTTGATCTTCATTATGGCGCATGGCTGAAGGTACAAAAGTGGTTGAGACTTCCAAGAGGGGTACCTTTGGCCCTTGGCATGACTCGGCATTAGCTGGTCTCTTGGTTCCTACAAGAGGGGCTCCTTTGCTGGGTGCAGGTGCAATCTCTTGTACCTTGCTGACTAGGTACTACACCCAAGCCATGAGGTTGCTTTCATTGACTATTCCCTTTGCAGCACCTTGTGTTAGGGTGATCGTCGGTGTGGCCAAGACTAGTAGGATGGGGTGCATTGGGGTTTTTCCCTTGCCTTCCACCACCGGTCTTGGTCCAGCTTCTTCTGTTGATGCACTTGTACTCGGCACATCCTCCCCCACTAGGCTCATTATTGCCAATTCCTGATATCGAGAGGGTTGCTCCACAAATCTCCAAATGGCAATAGCAATCTCCTCTTCTTCTTGTTTCCTAAGCCTTTCCTCCTCCTCTTGCCTCCTTCGATGCTCTTCTTCTAGTCTTTTTGACTCCTCTTCTACCCTTTGTAGCTCTATGTTCTCCTCAATGGTGGAGCGGGCCTTTCATATGGGCATCTTGAGGGCAATCTTCCTTCTTCCCCCTTGGCTTAAGCACTCTGAGCCTTGCTACTCACTAATTTTTCTTTCACTCGAGGCTTCTTGGCGTTGAGGTGGTTGGTCATGCCCCTCTTCATTAATGACTCTTGCCACATTGTCCTATTGCTCTTCACAGGTTTCTTCTCTCTCCTATTCTCCTCTTGAAATTGAGATGGTCGAGTTCACTAGGGTGGGGGAGCGGTGCTCCTCACGGATTGGTGATGGCTCTTGGTGAGATGATGATGGCTCTAGGGTTTCCTCTACCACCTCTCTCTTTACCTCTTGTAGTGCTTCTTGGATGACGACTGTTAGTACTCCTCCAAAACCTATGGTTGAGGCCTTAGAGGCAGGTTTCTTCCTTTCGAATTTTGCGGTGTCGCTGGGGACTCTCCTCATGCCACCTTTGGTGCTGCAGCTAGCACCCTTGTCGAGGTTTGTATCATTTTCTAGATGTAGGCATTCCAGTTCACCTCGTCCAAGGCATTGAAAGGGAGCAATGGATCGAAGGTTGGACTCGAGAGCTATGGCGGGAGAGCAAGAGCAAGAAAGGGAGAGACTAGAAATGGAAACTCCAACAATCACAATGTGTGACCAGGCTTTCCTTTATTCAAGCTGTCACTAAAAGAATAAATAATAAAGCGACGGTGACGGGCGCCCGCCACCTGCAGTGTGCAGTGGCGGTGACTGTCAGTGTAGTAATACACGGGCGGCTAGGCAGAGGCGCCTTTACCCCCAACAGCCTCCCACTAAAAGGCGAATCTGCCCCAGTGTGAGGAGTGAAAAGAAAAAGAAAAAAAGACAGTACAACATGTACACATGTACAACAGGATGAGGAAAGACGTCATCTCATCCCACGCCCATCAACCTCCTAAGGAAGGCAAAGCACTCTGTAGAGAGGCTTTTCGTGAGCAGATCTGTAGGATTCTGGTTAGTCAAGATCTTGACAAGATCAACAGACTTGTCCTCAACAACCCCACATATGAAGTGATACCTCACCTCAATGTGTTTCGTCTTCGCATGGAAGACCGGCGGATTCTTGGCTAACTAAATAGCACTCATAGAATCCGAATGCAGTGTAGGGATAGCATCAATACTAAGATCAACAACTAAACGACCCAACCAAATGGCCTCCTTGCAAGCCTTAGTAGCTACAACATACTCGGCCTCTGTAGTAGAAAGGGTCGTGCATTTCTGCACCCTGAACATCTAAGAAACAAGGTCAACAACTAAACGACCCAACCAAATGGCCTCCTTGCAAGCCTCAATGGCTACAACATACTCGGCCTCTGTAGTAGAAAGGGCAGTGCATTTCTGCACCCTGGACATCTAAGAAACAGCACCTCCAGCATAGGTGAATACATAGCCGGAAGTGGACTTCCTACTATCTGCATGTCCTGCATAATCAAAGTCAGTGTACCCCACGACTCCTGTATCCTGGCTGCCATAGCATATGCACATATCTGTAGTTCCCTTCAGGTACCTCATGATACCCTTCACGGCATCCCAATGGTTCTTGCCAAGTGTAGCCATATAGCATGCCACAACACCAACTACAAAGGCAATAACTGGACGAGTGGCTATCATGGTGTACATAAGACTGCCCACTACGGATGCATAGGGAATCTTGTCCATCTCGGCCCTCTGCTCATCTATCTACGGACAATCAGCCTGTGATACCTTCACATAAGAAGGCAATGGACAGCCAATAGGCTTTATGTCCTGCATGCGGAAGCGCTCAAGGACTTTATGAATGTACTCCCTCTGTGACAAGTAGAGGAGTCCCTGATGCCTATCGCGTCTAATGCACATACCAAGTATGTGAGCGGCATGTCCCAGATCTTTCATCTCAAAGCTCTTCTTGAGATGAGCCTTAAGAGCATCTAGCTCATCATGAGCTTTCCCTACTTATCAGCATATCATCCACATAGAGTATCAAAATCAATAAAGAACCATCACGGGCTTTCTTCGTATAAAGACACGGATCCATAGCACTCCGGTTGTAACCCTGTGACTGCATAAAGGCATCAAACTTATGATACCACTCCCTAGGTGCCTGTTTCAAGCCATAAAGACTTTTCTTCAATTTGCACACTAGATGTTGCCTACCAGGTTCTGCAAAGCCCTTAGGCTGCTCCATATAAATCTCATCATGCAAGTCCCCATGTAAGAAAGTCGTCTTGACATCCATCTGGTATAAATCCAAGTCAAGCTGAGCAACCAAAGCCAAGACTAAGCGCAGGGTGGTCATCTTAACCACAGGAGAAAAGACCTCATTAAAGTCCACACCATGCTCCTGCTTAAAACCCTTTGCTACCAATCTAGCCTTGTATGCCGGCTTGGGGTATCCAAGGGTACTTTTTAGCTTATACATCCACTTGCATGGCAAAGCCTTCTTGCCCATAGGCAAGGAAACCAAATCCCAAGTGTCATTCTTATGCAGGGAGTCTATCTCAGACTGCATAGCCCCCAGGAGTGACTGTCACCCCTGCGCATAGCCTCATCATAGGTGAAAGGCTCTCCTGCATCTGTAGCCAAGACATAATGCATCAAGGGCTGAAATCTATCAGGTGGACGTCTGTCTCTAGTAGACCGTCTCACGGCAGGCTCTGCTGCCTGCCCAGCTGCCTATCCAACACCCTGACCATGAGCATCTATTGCAGCTGTAGGCTGTCCAACTGGCTATGCGATAGCTCTCAGCTCCTCCTGAAATATGACCCTGAGGATCTCAACAACTCTCTCAAGCTGCCTATGCATTTTGTCTTCATGGAAGACTACATCATGACTGCGGATGACTTTCCGTGCCTGTGGATCCCAGAGACGGTAACCCATCTCGCCTGCATCCCCATAACCAAGGAAAATGCATTTGACACTCTTGGAATCCAGCTTACTTCTCTTATCCCTGGGCACATGGCAAAATGCCTCACATCCAAAGACACGGAGATGCGCATAAGAGGGAGGTTTTCCAGTCCATACCTCCCTCTGTAACCTGGAAATCCAAACCACTAGAGGGTGATCTGTTTATGACATGCACAGCTGTACTAACTGCCTCAGCCCAAAAGCTCTGTGGTAGGCCTGCATGGCTAAGCATACTGCGTACAGTCTCTTGGATGGTTCTATTTATCTGCTCAACCAAACCATTCTGGGGGGGGTATAGGGGGCAGTCAACTAACGCTTAATACCCCTCTCATCACATAACTGCTCAAAAGCACGTGAGACATACTCACCCCCATTATCTGTCCTTAGGCATTTTAGCCTATACCCAGACTGGTTCTCAACCAATGCAAGCTATCTCTGAAACATAGCCAAGACATCGGATTTCAGCTTAATGGGATAAGTCCAAAATTTCCGTGAAAAATCATCTATGAACGTAACAAAATACTTTGCACCACCCATAGACTGACAAGGCATGGGCCCAGACATCCAAATGTACCAATGCCAAGGGCTCACTCATGCGTGGCCTACCAGACTTCTTATGCGTAGACCTAGTCTGCCTACCATAAAGACAATGCTCACATGAATCAAAACATGCATAATCAAGGGGCGGTAAAAACTGCAAACCAGAAAGCATTTTCATTCCCTTCAAAGATATATGGCCCAAATGGGCATGCCAAAGAGATACATGTGGGATAGAACCCACATATAAAACATGATCAAGGGAAGAAGCTGATAAAATCAAGGGGTAGAGACTGCCAGCCTTGGCACCTCTCGCAATCACAAGTCTGCCACGAGTGATCTTCCATGCAGAGTCTCCAAAACATACATGATATCCTGCGTCATCAAGCTGTCCAACTGACATGAGACTGCGTCTCAAAGCAAGTACATGATGTACATCTTGCATAACAAAACTGCTGCCAGAAGGAAACTGTAGCCTAACATCACCAATGCCCACAATATCAAGAGAGTTGTCATCACCCAAGCGCACAGGACCCGAAATAGTACGGTATGAATGAAACCATCTCGGCAAGGTGTCACATGAAAGGACGCACCTGAGTCCAAGAGCCAACACTGTGCATACATAGAGTGTATCTCTGTCATTTGCGAAGCACTAGAAGAAGCTGCTAGGATATAATCATCATCATCAACATTCTCAGGCTGCATAACATTGATCTCTTCAATTTTAACACTAGACTTTGCAAGTACTATGCTACGATCAGAAGACTTATCCTGCACTTTGTCTTTCCCCTTATCTTTGCGTCTTTCATTGCTCAATTCATGGCATTGTGGCCTAATATGGCCCTTTTTCCCACAATGGTAACAAGTAACATCTGCATTCCTACCACGGGATTTGCTACGTGACTTTCCACGAGACTTGGACCGAGATTTCTGAGAATCCCGTCCACGCTACCACTGCCATGCTTTCCATATCCATCATTCCTGCCTCTAACTGTCATAGCATGAGACACACGAGAGGCATCCAAATTCTTACGGTTAACCTCTTCCTGCAGAAGAGCACTCTCAACATCAGATAATTTTAAGGTAGCAGTAGAGACACATAATGCATGGCGGAATACATCCCATTACTCATTAAGAGTACCAAGCAAGAAAAGAGGAGTGACATCCTTTGCAAAAGTGATGTCCTGCGAAGTCAAGTTCTTGAGTATAGCATGGAACTGGCTCAAGTGAGTAGACATAGTCACATTCTCCTTCATGCGTAGATCCATAAGCCGCTTCAGCCCATATATCTGACTTGCTGGACTTTTCTTGTCATAGAGATTTTTTATCTTTTTCCACAACTGTCATGCACTCTATTCTTCCTCAAAGACATTATAGTGAACATGTTCTATGAGAGACAATACAATAGTGGACTTGCATAACTCATCAAGCTCAAGCCATTCCTCATCTGGCATAGTTGCAGGCGGATGACCACTTAACCTCAAAGGTTTGATCTGCGATTTTTGCACCAACACTTGCCAAATCTGGCTCTTCCAATAAGAGTAATTCATACCATCAAGCTTAGTGATGTTGAAAATAGCATGATCAGCGGGACAAACTTGCCATAATGCAAGCTTGGAAGACTGTAGACAGTTCAAAACTACTTGCTGTTTACTGTAGAAAATGACCAAAAAATCACCAAAATCGAGGAAAAATGGCAAAGAAAGTGGAACCAAAGCTGCTGCCCACCAAGTACTGGTGAAAGTACATCATTTCAGAGTGTTTCAGTATGAAAAATGCATGTCAGTCCATACATATATGCTTGTTGTAATAAATTTCAGATTTCAGTAAAAGAGAGCTAACAGTGCCAAAATCGGCTCCCAAGGCAATCAGATATTGCCAAGACCAAAGCTGGCATCATGCAGGCATAGGATAAGCATATGACGGTCGATAAGCATGAATACAACACCCAAGTATGTCATACAAACATCTACTAATGAGTAGGCACATCCCCCAGGAAATGGGGCAAAGTGTTCATGCCACTACCAAAACTTGACACAATAGGTGTCAATTCACAAAGATACGGATCCAAAACTGAGACTTAGCTCATAAGTATACAATGAACCAAGACATATGATGTATCATCCCAAAAGTAAGAAGTCCCAAAGTCTCAAGTGTCTGTATAACTGCTCAATAGCATGTAACGGCTCAATGCATAAAAGTACCACCTGCTCAATGTCTCATAAGCATTCAAGAATGCTCTCACTGGCACAAAAGCCGTATGTACGAGCTCAAGAGCTCAATCCAAGGCAAGATACAGTGCCAATGACATAAGTCCAAGACAATACATCAATAGTACATCCCAAACATGTAGGCAGTAAAGCATCCGTATGTAGCATCCATAAGTATGTAAGACATCAAGTACATCACAAGATACAACTCTGGCAAGCCAATAAATAGCTCAAGTAAGCTCTGAGAATCCAAGGTCAAGCCAGGACCGAGCTCCAGTAGCAATAGGCTCCAAACAATATAACTAGCATGTAGTAATGGCATAGGTTAAGCATGTCAAGACCGGTCAGACATAAGCAATATACATGCCATAAGTACATCCAAGACGGAGCATCCAAATGCTTTGCAAAGCGAGCTCAAGCTCAACCAACGATCTCGAATCAAAACCAAGCTCTATGTCGAGTCCCAAGTGTCAATACGTCACCATATATGTCCGAAACATAGCCCGAAAAGCATAGGCATAAGTATACACAAGTAAAATGACTTCAGCCCAACTATGTACAGCAGTGATTTACTGTTCAAAACTGAGAATTTCAGCACCAAAATCAGCTCCAAATGGTTGCCAAACAATAGGCATACATTCCCCTAACATCCGGGCATCAAACGGGACCAACCAAGCATCAAATGACAATGCCAAACAAGCTATAGCATCAAATGTCAATGTAACACTGTCATAAATTGCTTGTGAACTGTTATGACAGTCCCAAAACAGTGTTAAATCAATCGAAATGCTATGCAACACATCAACCATCAAAACCAAGCATCAAAGCATATTCATATGCCTGAAATGGAGCCTTTCCAAGTGCCAATGGAGGGAGAGAGCTGTTGTTGTCACTGTCAATGCTGAAGACACATATGGAAGGGCTGTGTGATTCTGCCAAACAACTATAAATACTGGTCCTGGGGCTGCAAAAAATGGTGGCCATGCTTCGAAGGGGTCCGATTAAAGCCAAGGAAGGCCTCAAACAAGCTCCAACAAGTCTTGTTCAAAGGCAAGTGAGATATGAAGCAAGGGAGCTTCAATGGTGGCTGCCCCAATCTTATTTACAGCTTGTGAGACCTGAGAACTGAAGTAAACCCTAAACAAAATGATCAAATACCTCTGATGTAATGCCCTGAAGGTGCCCAACAATGCCGAGAAGGTGTTCGGGAAGCTGGGGAGTGACGGAAGCTCGAAGGAGTCGGATATGGCTGTCGGGAAGGAGACCCAATGCAAGTAGGTAGTCGATGGGATGCTAAGAATGCCACGAACCAAGCTCAAGAGTCAGAAAGCAAAGCTCTGATACCAGTTGAAAGGGAGCGACAGATTGAAGGTTGGACTCGAGAGCTATGGCATGAGAGCAAGAGCAAGAAAGGGAGAGACTAGAAATGGGAACTCAAACAGTCACAATGTGTGACCGGCCTTCCTTTATTCAAGCTGTCACTAAAAGAATAAAGAATAAAGTGACGATGACAGATGCCCGCCACCTGCAGTGTGCAATGGCGGTGACTGTTAGTGTAGTAATACACGGCCGGCTAGGCAGATGCGTCTTTACCCCCAACAGGCATTAGCTGCAAGGCTTTCCGGAAAGGGCACCCCGATTCTAGTCATATGAGCATTGTATCTTTGGCTCAAAAAGAGTGTATGAATCATCTTAGCCTTCAACCGATTGGTGGGATGGGGGATATCTACTAGGCTTATGTCGTCGTTGGTATGGACCCTTCTTTTGTCCATCCCTAGCACTCCATACACATCCCTTTTGGGTCTTCTTTCTGGCTTCTCTACTAGCCCCAATGCCTTTTCTACAATTTCTAGGCTAAGGAAGAACCACCACACTTCTAGAAATCTCACCTTGCTTGATGGTCATTGTGCCAATGTTTCTTTGGGCATCGAAGGTCCTCAAAATTTTGGTGTACTTGCTATGGTCTATGTCTTGTCCCACCTTCTCCAAGTACTTGTTGGTAAAGTTGCATCATTACACCATATAGGCCACCGTCTCTTTGACTGTCATCACCACTCCTTCAAGATTGTGGTTGAATGTCCTGATTTCCATGGCCAATTCATATTTTCTATGCTCCTTCTCCAAAAAGGGAAGTCTATTGGCTTTATCCTACTGTCTTGCCATTTAGGCTCCTGTTGCCACACAACATCCACACTTAGATCTCTTAAAAGGAAGTCTCTTGCACAAAAAGTAAGCTGACTAGAAATATCAATGTTTGAAAGTAAAAACTCTCATACAATGAGGAATATAACCCACAAAAAATAGTTAATAATTCACATACCAATCAATCCATACCTTCATTCTTTTCTTTAAAAATTCAATTCTCGTTTGAGTTTTCATCCATTACCCCCCCCCCCCCCCTTGAAAGGATGAAAATCCTTCCTAGGATTGTGGAAAAGCAAGGTGTATGGGACTTTACTCTGTGTGTGGTGTGTCTTACTATTTTCAAAACTAGTCATAAAACTTGGGGTTATATTCAAGGATCGTATAATGGTTCAAATCCTATGGACGAAGATTTCACGAGAGCCCAAGACCAAATGAAGACGTATGCATATGAGAAGAGGTGACCCTTGGAGTTCCAAGAAGGAGAATTAGTTTTGCTGAAAGTACCCAAGTCTTGTTATTCTACCTTGAAGGATGGATCCAGTAACAAGCTTGCTCACAGGTTTTATGGACCCTACAGGATCTTGAAGCATATTGGAGACTTGGTATATAGATTGGAACTACCCTCTTCCACTAAGATTCATAAGAGGTCACCTAAGTTGAGTCAACTTGCAAGTTGGAGTTTCTCCTCTCTGTTAGAATCTTATCCAAGCATGGGTGAAGTATGACATTGTCTTCTAATGGTTGATTCCTAGTTAATGGAGGTGGGGGCCACATACGTTGAGTCGTACTTCGAGGACTTGATGGCATGTCTTTGTTCTGCATTGGTCATGATTTGATGTCCCTCTTGGGCCCATGAAAGGCACAGACTATACCACTTATGCATGAAATTGGACTCAGATTCAACGAGCCATTGGAGTTCAGAGGGTTCCTGGAGTGGCATGGGAATTTTGCTTTTTTGATAAGATGGGATTAGACGTTGGCTTTCGTCCTTCTCTCATGAGATTTCATTGCCGATCATCTCATTTGCAATAGAATTTTTTTTAATGAAGATGAATTCGTAGTCCTCCCAAGAACACGATAAGGAACATACCTTAGTTGCTATAGGCTCGTCAAGTAGACCTAGGTCTAAATGTTCATAACTCCTAGCGAACAATATGAAAGTTGAATCCAACCATCAGATGCATGTGGCCAAATCATCCCCCGCATCCGTGGCCATGTTGGATGCCACTTCAAGAATAGATCATCGTAGTGGCGAAGGCTCAAGGTGTGCTTGTGGCTTCGGTTTGGTTGGGCAAGATAAGTTGTCTTGGGGCCCTTCCACTGGAAGACTTGTAGTGGTTATGGCAGGCTCAAATTATGAGGCTTGCAATTCTACTAATGCATAGGTGTCGAGGGTCTTGGTGATTATCTTAGAGCCTTTAGGTAGGACTACGTTCGGTTGCTCATGGACTCTAGGTTGTGCTCTAGGTCGGTAGACCATTCGTGCACTCAAGGATTGAGCACCTTCTGGCTTAGTTCCTCTCCTCCCTTGTTTCGATTGAGGTTGTGGAAGCTTAGTTCGTGGGTCTAAGATCGGGGATCCAAGTTAGCATTCGCCATTTTGGGCAACCACAGTGAGGTGTTGCCCTCATGGTATCCTTGGTCTCGCAACAAGGCCTTTGGAACCTAGCGCTGCTTAGTCACATGTGCACCATGGGAGTTCCAACTCCGCAGTTTAGGCCTAGAGTAAGAGGTATAAAAGTTATGCACATCTAGTGCTTGACATTTGTGAAACTGTGGTTTATGCTTGGGAATCCACTTGCATATTTGGCCCATGGTTCTTTGATGTGACAGGGTAGATACTACGAAAGTATGTCAGAACATACCACTCCCCTCCTTAGGGTGGACATTAGGTTTAGCTATCAGTAGCACTATAGGTTTTGGGATGACTGTAGTGCTCTTGGCTGAAAGCCGTTACAATTCTAACATGCCCAATGGCAAGGTGGATGTGCTGCAAGTCATAGTCTACATTACAATGAACTTGTTTTTTGAATGCTTGTCCTAGTTGGGTTTCCTTGCCAACACTTTGCTTGTTTGGTAGCATGTAGAAAATGAGTGGTAGACTCTCAGTCTTGATAGAAACCATCAATTTGCATTTTCCTAAGAGGGTAGGATTGCCCCCCAAATGGACTCAACTTTGCGTTGGTTGGTTGCAATTGGGGTTGGCCCAATGCAGTCCAGTGTTCATGTGTTAAGATATTTGCATCGTCTCCCTCATCAATTAGCGCATCAAAGGTTCACGTTGTTTGGGAGGTCACGGTGATCCGCAAGTAGGTTGGTGCTACTACTTCCTCATTTGCATCCTCGAGCTCTATGATGATCGCAACTCTTACACTCGACGGCAGGTCCTTTATCAGAGGTTCATGAAGTGGGTGTGATGGGGGGTAGTACTTTTTGATGCAGCTTCTGTTTGAAGAAACCTATACCCTTTCCCTCTAGGGTTTCTAGTTCCACATTCCCCGTTCTATTGACAACACGGACCTTGAAGGGTCCTAATCCCCTAAACTTCATTTTCTACATGTGTCCTTTGACAGAGTATAGTAAGACTAAGTCTCCTTGCCCAAAGTCTCATTGCTTGACATATTTATCAACAAACCAACTCTTGGGGCATGCCTTTTCGCAAATTAGAGCATGTGTTGCAATAAGACGGGTTTCAAAGAGGAATTCTAGCTCCACTAGATGATTTGTCTATGCTTCTTGGCCCTCCCACCGCTCTTGGGTTGCTATTCTTAAGCTGGGAACAAAAAATTCCATTGGCAAAACTACTTTAGTTCCGTAGGTCAGTCGGAATGGGGTCATGTGGCTATTTTGTATGCCATTCGGTATGCCCATAAGGTTGCCATAAGTTTGTTGTCACAGTCACTACATGAAACAGCGACTATCTTCGTTAAAATACCCACCAAGATCTTGTTTGTGGATTTGGCTTGACCATTTGCCTATTGCAGATAATATGGAGAGAACTTCCCACGGATTATTAGAAAAGTGGATAACAAGTGAGCAATCACTTCATTGATGAAGTGTGTGCCTTGGTCACTAACCAACTCTATGGGGCAAGTGAATCATGAGATTACCTGCTCCCAAAGAAACTTGATTATGGTCCTTGCATCATTTTTGTGAGTTGCTCAAGTCTCTGCCCACTTGGTGAGATAATATGTGGCCACAATGATGTATTTTGGCATGGGAGTATTGAGATGTGATTCCTCACTTCTCGAATGGTTGGCGCACAATCACTAGGGTCAACTCCATTTTATCCTTACGAGTAGGGATTTTAGTTCGTTGGCACTCATCGCAATGATTTACGAACTTAGCTACATTGTGGAATAACATTGGCCACCACAATTGGGACTAGAGCACCTTGTGTGTGGTAGTATCCTCGCTGAAATGCCCCCTAGCTATTCCCCATGTGCTTCCTTGAGTACATCATACATTTCATGCTCGTAGACACATCTCCTCAATGGTCCATCATGTCCTACCCGATACAATTGACCTGCAATTAACTGATACAGGTTGGATTTTGAGCCTTTTTAATCTAGCTTTCTCTATTGGTCACTTTCGGAGTCCACTTTTGAGTATGTGGACTATGTCATGTACCCAATATGGCATGAAGTCTACGCTAAACAGTTCTCGTTCGCCAAAGTTTTGAAAAGGTGTGCGTCTGGTAGGTTGTCATTGATCCCTTGTCCAATAGTCTCTCCTGTGGGTATGTGGGACATATGATCTACCATATAATGTTGTTTGCCCTTGTGTACAACCACGAAGAAGTCAAATTCCAAAAGTAGAAGTAACCATCGAGCAATTCGTTCTGTAGCGCAAGGTTTATTCACAAGATAAAGCAATGCCTGATGGTCCATGAAGAAGGTGAAGGGTGTTGCTAAAAGATAGTGTCTGAACTTCTTAATGGTGAACACCATGGCCAACCCTTCCCTCTTCATTTTGGAGTAGTTCATTTATGTTTCCGTGAGTTGTCTACTCGCAAAACTCACGAGATAGTCTAAGTTATGTTCACAAGGTTGGCAGAAAACTACTCCCACATCAAATTTTGGCACATCAATGTGCACGTGAAACGTGATGGACCAATCTGGGGCTCTTAAGATAGGAGCTAACGTTAGAACCTCTTTAAGCCTTTCATAGGCATGTTGACATTCTTGGGTCCACTCGAATACTATCAATAGCTTGTACAAAGGTCTAGCAATCAGTGCATAGTTCAGTACGAACTGTCAATAATATCATGTGTGGCCCAAGAAACATTGAACTCCCTTAAAGTTGGTTGGAGGGGGAAGATCTACAATCACCTTGACTTTAGAAAAGTCCATGGCTATCCCATTCTTTGATATGATGTGCCCTAAAATACAACCATGCTTAACCCAGAACTAGCACTTCGTGGGGTTCAATGAGAGATCATATTGCCTACACCATTCAAAGACTATTCATAGCTTTTCCAAGTGCTCTCTCTAGTAGGTGTGGATACATAGGTCATCGACAAAGAATTCTAACCATTTCCTAAGCATGTCCTTGAAAATGGCACACATGAGGCATTGGAAAGTAGCAAGGGCATTTGTTAATCCAAATGGCATGACTATGTAGGCAAACACCCCCCATTCAGTGGTGAATACTATCTTGTGCCTATCTCTTGGATGGACTTGCACTTGGTCATAGCCTAAGAAGCCATCTAGAAAGTTGTAGACTAACTTCTTGTAGTTCACACGCACTCGAATCTTCTCATTCTTCTTCATGACTATGACTATGGGTGATACCCAGTCTGTATGCTCTATCTCATAAATGAATCTTGCCTTCAAAAGCTTATCAATCTCTTCCGTCACAGTGTGTGCATGCTTAGGATTCATTACATATGGTCGTTGCCTAACTGGTGTTGCATCAAGGGTCATGGGAATGTTATGAGTCATGATACTCAGATCTATTCCCTTTAGTTTATCTAAAGACCAAATGCAAACATATCAGTGAAATCCCTTAGGAGATGTGTAAGATCATGCTTTTCCTTCTCGGTTAGGTCATCTGCTATGTATACAGGTCGAGGCTTGTCCTCCCCTCTCGCTGCCAAATTGACCTCCTTAACTCTGGTTGGTCCTTCAATGGGTTCACTTGCTTGCCCCTTCTATTTCACTTCTACCAGTACCACTATTCTGTCGCCCTTTTCATACCTCGTGAAGCGTTGGGGCAGGTCCTGGGGTTTCTTCTATTGCTCAGCTTTTGTCAACCACAATCGTCTCCTCTTTTCCTCCTTTAGCTTCCTGCACTGTAGGTGGACTGGAAGGTCCCCCTTGGTGTGTCGGGTCCCAAGTGGTTAAGGTATCTCGAGGTCACTATCGGAGCTTGCCTGTGACTCTGAATTGTTCTCCCCCACCTCATTGGAAGAATTTGTCTCCCCTAGTGCTCGCAACTCTGAAGCTGTCTCAACTCCTAATAGTGGTGGGGGGAAAGGACAAGATAGTCCTACTTACTTATGATTTACCACCTCGAGACACTCTAGCCAAGCTCGATTGCAGTCTGCCTTGGCCACTCCTTTGCTCACTCAGAACATGCTCATCTCTCGCGGTTTGTAGTCTATCTTGATCTGTTCAATTATCATTCCTTCTGAATCATATTATATGGTCTGTACTTCCTCCTTACTCTCCTCACTGGTGGAGCAACAGTCCTCGTACTCATCATCGAAACTTTCAGATTGGGTTTGTAGGTTGCTTACAAGGTCCCTACACCTGGATGGGGTCTCATTTATCAAGAGGGCCCAATTATATAACAAATTTAGGCCATGAACCTTGGTCCATTGCCACTCCCTACTCTCCATAGAATACGTAAGGGGCTTCAAGTTGGTAGTTGGGTTGCCCGCTAGCTTTCTTGATAAGTGCTTGAGGATTCCTTGAAGTTCAAGTTTGTTTGCTCGGACATGATATGTGTTAACGTTGATTGGCCCGTGGGACTTCCGGTCATCATGCACACATGTACTGTGGTTAGCTCAGAAATGTTGGCACTGTTAAAGTTGCTAATGGATTTCATTCGCTAGGGTTATATTGAACCTTGCAGTTTCTACTGGTGGATTTTCCCAAGTTTGCAAGACTGCATGAGTAAGTATACTAACCCCTGCTCCTGTGTCTACTATCCCCTTTCGTGTAGTATCTATTAAGGCAATGACAGGTAAGACTATATGCATCTCAGTGCCCTCCCAAAAGGCATTTATTTGTGGGGACTTAGACATGGGATTCAGTGTTAGGCTAGGTATGTGTGCCATGGAATCATGGTTTGGAAAGTCTTGCGGTTTATGATCATTATTGTGTTCTACCCATCACTTCAACTCTTGCCAAAGTGCGGGGATTTGTCTAAGTAGTTGCCCCAATGACATTGTCACAAGAGTCGTTATGAGTGTTTTTACCAAGCCGCTACCCCTCTTTCCCTCCTCAGTTTCATGAATTCCTGGCCAATGTTCTTGAACTATTTGTGTATTCCTGGTCCGCCCATGCAGCTGCTCATGCGGTGGCGTTATCTCTCCTACCCTGAAATATGTAGGTGAGGTTGGTGGGCTCATGGTTGAGAATTCCTCAACCTCTTCCTCAACTATAGGTTCAGCATCATGAAGGTGTGCATGTGCTTCTTTTATCCACTCCTTGACCTTATCTGCAACTTTCAGCTCTACTGGTTGGGGTTAGGGTACTCTCCAACCTTGGCGCTCCCCTTCTCTCTCATCTTAGGAGCAGATGCTTCTGCTTCAACATCCATAACTTGCTTATCTTTGGATAATGTGGTCTCACTCTCAGTTGTTTGCGAGTGTTATTTTTTCCTCAGTTCTTTTCTTACGTCATCGTTGATTCTTCTTCTCTATAGAGGATGCATCTAAGTTGCTAGGCTTGGGTATAGTGAGACATCGGCTTGCTTCCTTTGAGCTCATGTCATGAATTTTAAGGGTATAGGTGTGGTATCAGTGTCACGTGACTCGACACAAAAAATCCCAAGTGGCACAGATAGTACAATTGCCAAGCTAGTGGAGAGATTCCACCTAGGGTAATCAGCAAATAGATGAGTGACTCCGCATTCTCTCTATTCGGGGCACCTCAAATCATCCTTCTATTTATTTGCTTGCTCCCTTTCAGGCCAGCGAGATGAGATATACCTTGGATGGCCACATGTGGAACATGCTATGGGTCCTTGATTGTGAGTTCCTCCTAGGCCAGTGCAAACACTTCTATGGGCTCGTTTACGAATTTGGGTTCTAGCTAGATCACTGGTCAGTTGGAGCAGAGCCCTAAAGAGGTTGAAAATCTCAATCAAATAGGGTTCTGGTCATCTAGTCCGAGTCCCAAACTTGGATGTTCAAGCAGTCGGACTCAGACGGGGGTACTCATTCGAGTATCCAAGGGATGGCCGAGTTTTGGTAGTCGGTCGTTTGAGTACCAAACTCGGCTCGTCTGAGGCTGAGTTGTCTAGTCCGAGAGTGGTTGTCCGAGGGTCGAGTCGTCCGAGTGGACACCTAATGGCTCAAACGTCCAAGCCCTCGGTCGTCCACCGAGGCCTATGGTCGTCGTCCGAGCGGTACGAGAAAGTCACCGAATGGTCCAAAAATACTTCTATTGCCTTCAATACATGCTAGTTAATGCTATAACGATTCTAGAACAACACATTAGATTGCAACAGGGATCCCGAATGTACCTGGTAAGACCAAATGTGTCAAACCACTGATTGTAAGCAATGTAACCTGCAACATGCAACTATCTGTCTCTCTCTCACAAGCTCTCTCTCTCTCAAACTCCTTTAATGTAAATGAGCTCTCTCTCTCTCTCTCGTGCCCCCTTTTGTGTTTTCACCTTCCCCCCTTACCTCTGTTTTTCTCCCTGGATATGCTAAAATCTGATTTTGTTAATTCCCCTGTTTTCATGTTTCCTAGTTATCCAGAGAGTTATCTTTTTCCTTTTTTTCCTTATTTCCCAAACCTTAGTGCCTCAAATCTGATACAAAACACACAACTCCTATTCTAACCAATGCATAGAAAGCTTCTTTCACCTAAACTAATCCGCAAAAGAGATTGAACGGCCTCTAACTCCACTTGCCTTCTACCTAAAACCAAGCACCATTTTGGAGTTGAACTCCTACTTCATCACTCAATTTGAAGCACACAAGCTCTCAAGTTTAAATTCGTTGGTCCTGAAACAGAACCAAAATGTGGAAGCTTTCGCTCAACTGCCAAGACCCACGGACCGCTTATTGCTTAAGCATTTCAAGCCGAATGCTAATGGCTATCTCTCACCTAGCCATACACACTTTCAATCCTACGAATGTAGTGAGCTTGCCTTGATGCCTGATTGAGTAGCCTCTTCTCTCAAGAACTCCAATAGCTCCATGATCTGAGATGCAAGCTCAGAAAAGCTCAATCCTCTACCTTCAAGCTTCATCCTCCATAACCGCGTGCACAAGAGAAGAGAAGAGAAGAGAAGAGAAGAGAAGAGAATAAGAGAGGAAAAGATGGAGAGCTTCTCCACCACAGTCCCTCATCCTCACAAACTCACTTTCTCACACTCTTACACTCCCTCTCTCCATCACAAGCACAAGCACAAGCACAAGCAAGTAGAAGAGAATGAGAGCCACTTTAGCCACACACCAAGAATGAGCTATTCCATTCACTTTTTGGTTTTTATACATGCCCTTATTCCTTTGGGCACCCATCCCTGTTTTACATGACTGGGCATCTTGCCAAGGTCCCCTTTTCCTATTCCCTTCTATTTACCTTATCCCTTTACTTATGCATGTCTATTGATTACAATTTGCACACGAGGGAGCCTGGCACTCTTTTACAAAATTTGGGGGCGCCATTGCATTTTAAAATACACCTTTCCCTTCTACCTTCTTTGAGATTGCCTCTATGCCTTTTGCCTTTTCTTCTCTTGTTTCCTCCGTTGGGTCCACATTTCTAAATTTTCTTGGATTTCTTTTTTGCTTTATTTTTCCTTGTCTTGCACCGGGGTTAACATTTTCACTCATTTGAAGAAAGGGGCCTGCTTAAGCCCAACAAGCTTAAGGAAGGGGGCACCTTCAGAACAAAAGCTCAAGGCCTACTTTCTACAAGAAGCTAAAGGCATGCTTTGAGCTTAACAAGGGAAGAAAGAAGACCAAAAAGAGTGGAAAGAGAGGAACAATGTGCTCCATATTTGACTGCGTGTACAAGAGAATGTTCATCACTATGACAACTCAATGACAATATCTTGCAAGGCTTCCAAATCTACAACTGTCAACAAAACAACACTTGCTCCAACATTTTTTTTTTCTCTTCTTTGTAGAAGCTTAACACTAATGTTAAAAAACCCTTCTCCAAATCTTCTCTTTCACATTAGTATCAAGTGAACTAGTTATCTTAGAGCCTTTATTCACAGATAGATCCTTCTGTTAGGGACATACAATAGGTGATGACTTCCCCCCGAACACAGCCTACAACTTTCACTGGGTATATTTACATCAATTGATTCTCAACCTTGTTCTCATTGTGTTTGCCCAAACTATATTCAATTGTATTGTATCAATACACCTAAAGGGCTACTTATATGTGAAATTTCTCATTGACAAAATTGATTGTAATCTCTTATTTTTGTATTAAACATTGTTGGGCATTTGTCTATAAGCCCGATAAGACCTCTCCATTGATCATTATGTCAACTCAAGATATCATTGATAAATTCAAAGGATTTAGGTTCCACACTTAGCAATCCAAAATTATGTATCTTCTTAAGTGAAAAGAGTTTATGGGGCATCATCATTGGGAGAGAGACAACAAGAAGCTTGGAAGGAGTATGAACAAAGCAAAGAGAAAGCATTGGGATACGTAACAGTAGGCTTGGGTGGTGAATGCATCCATCACATTGATGATATTTTTAGCACAAAGACAACATGGGAAGAGTTCAACAAAGTTTTCAACAGTAAATCCAAGCACTCCAAGATGGAACTACTAATGCAACTCTATAATATAAAGTTCAACCAAAAAGATCTTATAAGTCACTTGAATAAATACAAGGGTAACAAACGACAATTGGTTGTTTTAAAACGCATACTTAATGAAGAGGCCAAAGCTATTCTCTTAGCAAGTTGTGATGTAGATGCTTATTAAAATTTTGTTGAAACACTACCTAATATGGATGATTTGATGCTACACAACATTGAGGCATCCTTACGAGAGAGAGAGAGAGAGAGAGAGAGAGAGAGAGAGAGAGAGAGTGTGTGTGTGTGTGTGTGTGTATGCGCGCGCGCAAAGTTAAACATATTGGGAACACTTCAACCACTACTCGTGACAATGTCTCCATTACTATAAGAAACTCAAGGATCAAATGCAATCATTGTAGATTAACTAATCATGAATAAAAGAACATCAATGCACAATCTGTAGATACTTTGGTAATTTTGGGAGAGAGTGCTATTCCAACCAAGCAAACTATGCAAACAAACTCCTTCAAAATCATGATATATCTAATTAATTCAAATTCGTTTTTATTTTTACAATAATATTAATAAGTAATATTTATTGTAATAATAAAAACAAAACACGTTCAAACATCGAACATTTAAGAATGTTAATTCCTCTCTCTCTCTCTCTCTCTCTCTCTCTCTCCTTGACACATGCACTTTCTCATGAAAGAAGCTTTCTCTCTCCACCCACATTGGTCCTTCATCGACTCTCTCTCCTCATTGTGTTGCACATGTACAAGACCAAAACCTCATTGCATCACCTCGTGTAAAGAGCCAAAACCTTTCGATTTTGAAGGCTCTTGTGTACTACTACCTTTGGTAGCACTTGTTCACTCCACAAGGCTATTAGCAATTGCAAAAGTTTTGAAGGGTTAATTATGACCCACAATACCTTGAAAACATCCAACATTTCTAATATTTAAGAAGTGCTTAACATTCTACCAATCAAATTCACACATTAGCTCTACAAATGAACAACATCAACCAATCTTTTGCAAGATTCTAACAATCATACATCACTTTATTTGCATGTGAGATTACTAAGATCATTGCAAAAGATTCTAACAATCATACATCACTTTATTTGCATGTGAGATTACTAAGATCATTGTGCTTGCCAAAACCTTAACTTTTTTTTCAATGAAATGTCAAAAGTATCTTGAATTAAAATAGAAAAAAGAAGAGTTTTTACATATGAAAATTATGTCAAGCTTTTTGAATAGGGAAGCTTAACCCTTGGCCTTGCTTTGCATGCCCAATCTATGATGGGTGGGATAAGGCTCTAAGTTCTATTAAACTAGCGCAAGGCTCTAAATACTATCAAGCAATGCATGCCTCGTTTGTGTTGGATGGGACAAGGATCTAAGTTTTATCACGTAGTTTTATCGCGTAGCAGAAGGCTCTACATTCTATCGAGCAACCTTTGCCAAACAAAATTCTCCTCCAAGACTCTATTTTGAACATTGTAGTACCCTTTCGAAGAGGGTTTATCCTTCACAACATGGGTAAAAATGGCTCAAAAATTTAAAGGTTGTAGTACCCTTCAAATGGGGGTTTATCCTTCACAAGGTAGGTAAAAATAACGTTGTCGTTCAGTTGGCATTAAAAGAGTAGTGTAACCTTCCAGTCTGTTCAAAATAAGTATACAATTGGCATTAAAGTAATGTAACCTTCCAATCTCTTGATAGAAAACTGGGTTTTGTTATACCCCTCAAATTAAACTTTTAGGCTATCCTTCACATTCCTAGCATTGAGAGTCCCCTCCTAACAATGACCACGTGCATCCATGCACCCTTGCTATAATTGGGGGTGTGAGTTCCAATAAATCAGACCAAAGAGGGCAATATGTTTGATCTAAATGGTTGGGAATCTTTAAATTTGTATGAAGTTTCTTTCATTGTAATACCACTTTGGTTTTTAAGTTTCAAAGTATACCTCTTCCTTGGAAAGACTATAGTTCGCCTAAGGTACATTTGAACGACAGTCCAAATGTATGAGGACTTAGAGGGATTATCAACCCACACATGAGAGCAACCAAATTTCAATCTAAACATGTTGCCTATGTAGTTCAGGAGACACAACAGATCTCAGAGAAGTGCATCATATTATTGTACTATCTGTAATAAGGAGCCAAAATCCATGCAAGGCATGGCTTCTAGTTGCAGAGATGAAGTACTTTCCAAATGCAATCACAAAGCAGACAGACAGCATGGGCACAAACTCAAACCTAACTAACAAACCCAATTCGCCCACAAAACTATATGTATCAGTGAAGGATGTGGTCAAGGACATGAACCAAGCACAAATGGGGGAGCAAGGACATGAACCAAAGATAAATTATCAGTGGGACAGCAAGGAAATATCATAAGCCTATGGAATGGGACAGAATGAATACCTATACTTACATACATATGCACGAGACCTGTCTTACCAGTTTATGTCATTCCCACCAATAGGTGATGGGCTATTCATATTCAGTAGCTGGCTCAGTCAGCATCAGCATCAGTATCAGCATCAGCAGCCTCATCATCCTCCGACAGTGGGAGCAAGGCACATGAGCCATTCATGTGGCCATTAAGGCACACAAAGAAGCCCACATCATCGTTATAGGCGGCAAGGCGGAGGGCGGCGGAGGGCGGGACCATGCGGGAAGCTGCCATTTGCCAGCCCCTGGCACGGCAGAAGGGGCAGGAGGCAGAGGGGTCGAGCTGGGCGGAGCGCTGCAAGAGGAGGCGGAGCGTGTCGGACTGGCTGAAGGAGCGGAACACGCCGCGGAAGAGGCCGACCGCCTCCACATCGTCATCCCCTCCCTCCTCTGCTCCCGCACATGTGATCCTTTCTGCAGCTCCCTCCCTCTCTGGCACTACCTCCACAACATGCTCACATGGATCTGTCACATACAGGACATCCCTTCTGCATTCTGGTAGAAGAAAGCTTTTGCCAGAGGTTTTCGAAAACCTAGATTTATGCACAAAATGCCCCTGCACATTCCACCTCCTCTGTCTGCAATCCCCTGCGCAATACAGCAGCAGTTTTGCGAGAGCCTGCCATCCCCCTTCTATGTGCCCATTCCTCACCCCCTCCAGCAGACCAGGCAGCATTTTGGGAGCCCTGGACAAACAGAATTCCCTCCACAGGACCCTCTTCACAATGGCATCCATCTTCTTGCACACGCATGGCAACACGCAGAGCAGGAAGGGGTTCCAGTTTGTCGCCTTCGAGATGAGTACCAGCACAGTCTCGCTGAGGAACTCATTGTGGTCGGAGGCCATGTTCGGGAGGTACCACTTCGGCCGCCATTGCTGCGGCTCGCCGCTGGTGGCAGCCGGGGAGAACCGTTTGGGTGCACGGCATGGCTGCTCCTGGCCGTGTGGCGGCTCCTCATCGCTGGCCGCGGCCAGCCATAACAAGGGTGTCGCGGTGGCGGTGGCGGTGGCACCATGTTTGGTCAGGGCAGCAGGGAGGTTCTGGTCGGGCCGATAGATTACTGTTTTGTTGACTATCTGGGAGGCGGGTGATATTTCCATCATCGGATCAGGCAAGCTCTGGCAAAACCCTAGCTATGGCGATGGGCTGCAATCAGAGGGCGCTCAGGGATGACAGCCTGTGTGTGTGTGTGTGTGTGTGTGTGTGTGTGTGTCTCTCTCTCTCTCTCTCTCTCTCTCTCTCTCTCAGCCTATCTATAAACTATTATGTATCTGTGTCTCTCATAGTGTCTCTCTCTCTCGAGTGTCTCTTTCTCTCTCTGCTCTGCCTCACAAAGATGTGTGTAACAGTGTCTCAAACACGCGGAAAAGCCAACAAAAAAACCAATTTTGAGAAACTGCCCAACACGTGTCGCCTCATTACTCGTCACAGGATGCATCTCTGCCGCACACGTGGACCGCCAGGATAAGCCTGCGCAGAACCTTTTTGGCACCCGGCGGCGGAAATATCTTTCAGCTAGTTCCACGTTTCGAAGCCTGATTGGCCCGGACCTTCGCAGTTGACAGCCTGACACGTGGTTCGCTAATCCAGGCCCCGACAGCCAATCGGAACCCACAATCAGATCCTTTCCCAAAACAGTCAGACAAGTTACAAAAGTCCAAATCTCTCCCCAAGTCGCTGTTGCTATTCCTGGCTATCCAGATTCCACTTGTCACCATGGCAGAGAATTCAAGTGATTTGCGTATGACTCTATGAGTGTCCACTTAGCACACTAGAGAAACCACTCGACTCTTCGCTGAAAACAATTTTTTATGGCATTAGAACTAAGGTCTAGGTCGCACCAGCACCAGCACGGGCAAGACAGCCATAGTGACATGCTAGGCTTCATTCCAGTTGCACCAACAAGTGGGAAACGTAAAGATTACCACCGGCATTAGAAGTCAACCATCAAAGCAATAGACTCTAGCTTTCATTCATTCATCATTGATAGGCTTTGAAACTTTTTGGGGTTCTTTGTTTCGTTAGCACTACTAGCCCGCTGCTAAACTTGCCTTTTTGCCTAGTCTTATCAGGGGCTCTGAGGGGTTTGGCAACTACCCCCAATCCCTCTCGGCACGATCAAGTGGGAGTGGGGTTATTTCAATCCCACAACCACCACTTCCTTTCTGCGCGACATAGCTCTTAGTCTCATGGGTATTCTTTCAAGTAGTAAGAGCCATGTCACACGATGCAATAATGGGGCCAATGGAAACCCCATTCGAGCCACTAAAACATTGTCCAACAACCAGTGCATCGAAGTAGCAAGGTTTATCGATCGCCGCACAACCAGTGCATAAGAGTAGCAGGGTTTCGATGAACCTAACGAGCCCTTACTAAACCCAGCAAAAATGGCCATGCTAATAATGCTAGCGTAGTGCTAAAGAAGAAATCAGTTTCTTATTCGTAAATGAGCCCAAAAAATTTTAATGCACCAATAGAAAAAAACAGCTTCTCACTTACAACATTAACGGTTGTATTCAGCCCCAGATTCAGTGATGCATGTCTTTGGGAGACCAAAGCATTAGCAAGGGGTGGTTAAACCCTCACTGCCCCCCCCCCCCCCCCCCCCCCCCCCCCCCCCCACCCCATATATATATATGCCATTTTTATGATTAAAAATTTTTAAAGGTTCAAGGTGTTAAATTCTCTTCTTGAACTTTTGAAGGTTTGTTTGAAATTTTTTCCATTCACTGTACATTAAACCTCAGTTCCTGTGAACACTCAAAAGAATTGAAACTGACTTTAGTAGCACAATACAAAATGATAGCCAAAAATTTGAAATTTGCTAGTGGCTCTGGCCAACTTGAAAGAGCAACAAACTGAAGAAGTTACCACATTATCAACAAAAGAAAGTTTCTACAAAGCATCAAGTAAATTTCAGGAGAGTTATATCAAAATACATTAGCACATTATCAATACAATAAAGTTTCTACAAAGAATCAAGTAAATTTTAATGGTAAAGAACGTGCAACTCCTATGATGCAAATTATTGAGTTCTTGAATAGTTGAAAATTACATTATCGATAAAAGGTCTTAATCCAAAATTCAAGTTTAACTACATTCCCTTTTGTTCTTTTGTCTCGTTAATAAGTGACATGATTTTTGTGTAAGCTTTTGAAAATGAAGTTTGTTAATTCCTTCACATTAGATACCAAAAAGTTCAAAAATGTGCTTCTACTAGACCATTTTTGTTGCAAGGGCACTTGCATGTTTCAAAAATGTCCCGAATAAACTCATTCAAGGTGCCTATTGAGGACCTTCTTAGTTGCAAATAAACAAAAAGCATAAAATAAAAAAGATGAATAATTTCTTTCAAACCTCTCTCTCTCTCTCTCTCTCTCTCTCTCTCTCTCTCTCTCTCTCTCTCTCTCTCTCTCTCTCTCTCTCTCTCTCTCTCTCTCTCTCTATGTATGTAACAATCACTTATTCTTGCAAGTAAACCAAAAGCAAAAAATATCTAAGATTAGATGATTTTGGATAATTGGCTTTAGAGGTGGTACATCTTCCAAGCTTTGGGCTATTCAAGGTTAGAGGCCTAAATTAGGGGTACTCCATAGGATAATAAACTAATCCACATAGTATATCTTTTAAGTACTAAGATACTATTTAAAATACTATTGCTTTTAAGTGCTAAGATATTGTTTGAAATACTATTGCTTAGCATTGACCTTCACCCTAGACCTTTGTCCTCCTCTTCCAGTATCACCAATCTGTAAGAGCCCCTTTTCCATCCTACCATCTCGACCTCTAAGATTCCAATGGTCACATCACTACCTCACAATGAGGCTTGCACATGGTTGATTCCCACATCATTGGATCACTATCATGAGAGAGAGAGAGAGAGAGAGAGAGAGAGAGAGAGAGAGAGAGAGAGAGAGAGAGAGAGAGAGAGAGAGAGAGAGAGAGAGAGAGAGAGAGAGAGAGAGAGAGAGAGAGAGAGATTGGCATGGAATGTGCCATAGGCTCCTCCATCCACCACCATCACCCACACCTTAATCTACTCTTCATCAAAGAGATAAATATGAGTGAGAGAGAGGAGAGATAAGAGAGAGAGAGAGAGAGAGAGAGAGAGAGAGAGAGAGAGAGAGAGAGAGAGATGTGATGCACTATGTGCCAAAAACACATATGAGGCTCTAGCCCCTAGAGACCTATCAATCCAAAGTTCATTGGATATGGGAGAGCCCTCTCAATATGAAGAACCAAACACCACCCACTTGAGAATGTAGCAAGAGTGTCACTGGACATCCATGTGAGCCCAAAGTCCATGAGCGACATGTGAATGTTAGCCCTTTGAGTAGGCCAATAAGGGGGGGAAGGGGGGGGGGGGGGAGGAACACACACACACACACAAATTGGCCTCCTATTAGTTTCTTTAGATTGGGATGGGTGGTATGCTAATGTGAAAGTTCTATAATGTCAAGTGCATTAGAGCACTCTCCTAACCAATCGACCTTCATATGGCGCAACCATTTTGGGAAAGTTGACCCTCCAGCCATATATACATCTTGAATGCCACTACCCTTTCTTCTCAATACAACCCTAATGTCACTTTCCTTGCTTCTCAATACAACCCTAATGATGCTACCATTAGTTAAGATCAATACAAATAGTTATACTGCAAATATCCTTATTGCCATTAAGCAAGTTTAGCTAACAATCTCATTTTTGTAAGAGAGGAGGACTTTTCAAAAGAGGTGATGAAAAAGCATGAAGGTTTTGAGAGTGGGGTGGTATTGGGTACCGAGAGTAGTTAGGGATAATTTAATGAAGACTAGTGTTGTAAACGTAAGATTTTAGAGGAGGTTGGAAGGACAAAGGGATGGAAATCAATGCATTTGTCTACATTGTGAATGAAGAAGCAAGGTCAAGAAGGCATTGAGGTTGATGGCCATGTGGTTCTTAAAACAAGACAAGAGGAGAGAGAAGTGAAGCAACCAGACGTCAGCACATAGAGAAGTAGGGCTGAAATCTTCTTCCTCTTCTTCCTTGCTCTTCCACACAAAAAGAACTTAGTCTATAACATGATAAAAGACCAATATGAAAGCACTAAAACATATATACATGCAATTACTTGGTGTGAACCTGCTAAGGGTAAACGAGGTGGTACAATATGAATGTGCCATAACTAAGAGTAGACTACGTAGGTGTAGTCTAGCTATAGAATCATGGTAGATCCTCCATCTTGATCACCTAATGTTCCAATGAGTAAAGTCTTGCCACACCACCAAGGCATGTGGTGGATACTAGCTCATGTGGAGCTTGATAACTCAATACTCCCCCTCAAGCTTAGCATGAGCTCATGTACTCCAAGCATAGTCCTAAAGTGGGAAAGCTTCTTAGCTCCTTAGTGAAAATATATGTAGCTTGATCCTCTATGCTAACATAAACCAAGCCAATGTCACTTGCTAGAACCCACTCTCAAATGAAATGGTAATGGACCTCTATGTGTTTAACCTCCATATGCTACATTGGATCTTTGGCTAGCTAAATGCTACTAAGGTTATCATAGTAGATGATAACATTCTTGTCCACCTATAGCCCCAAGTCACTAAGTAGCTTGTATAGCTAAGTTGCACATGCTACAGTGAAAATTTTGGCTAGGTGAATGCTACTAATGTTATCACATTAGATTATAACATTCTTATCCACCTATAGCCCCAAGTCACAACTTACATAGCTAAGCTGCCTCACATGCTACAACTGCATCACCCTTGTACTCTACCTCAGTACTACATAGTGCAACTATAGGTACATAGTGCAATGTGCACAACATTGCATCCAAATGTGGCTTCTACGAAAGCTAGATAAACTAACTATCCAAACCAATTGTGACATTTAGATCTAGCCTAATAATCATCAAATATATAAGGTTTCCTATAGTCTCTCTATGCATAGTGACATCCTCAATCACATTATCCTCATGTGCACTTATCTTAGCATCGATATCCAGAGATATCAAGATTGGCTTATAATCATCGATACTATATTTTTTCAACATATCCAAAGCATATTGTCTTTATAACAGCCATATATCATTTGGAGTCCTAATTAGTGCAACTCTCCCAAATCCTTCATTTCAAACTCAATCTTGAAAAGACTCTCCACATGGTCAATCTTTATCTCATTATCACCCACAATATTCAAGTCATCTACATATATAGTAATGATCACAAGATCTACATCACTCTCATATATAGAAAGTGAGTAATCCGCTTGTGCTTTGGAGAATTCAATGCTAATAAGATATTTCACCTCCATGCACATGTGTGTAACTTAATAACCTTGCAATTTTCTCCATAGCCACTTGGTGCCTACAGGAAGGTTTCATTATGTATGTGTAATTGATATGTTGCTTCAAAATCTTGTCAAATATGCACATTAGGCAATATAGAGTGCAAATATGAATGTTTTCACAATCAAATAGGTATGCTTATCAAGACACAATCTATTGGGTAGCACCTCTCTATTAGGCCCTATGCTACTCCGTTCCATGTGACATGTTCCAGGGCTTAGAACAGTTATTTATTTTCATATAATATGAATAAGGTAGTGATGCCAATGCCTTAGTGTTGCAATTCAATATACACTTGAGTGTCTTAAGATCTCCCCCTAAGTGTTAGTTGTTGATATTAAATTCTTCAAGTTGTTCTATATAAAGCTTCTCACCACTTGCTTTCCTTGAAATTATGTCAAGATAAGGAGTTCATTAAAAGATCCATAGCATTGCATTATGCATCTCTTAGGCACTGTAATTGCTATTAGCCACTAAATTTCATTTCTTGATTTTACACTAAATGGAAGAATAAGCATTTTGTATTTAACATAGACCATTGTGTAATTCATCAATGTAAGACCTACTCTCTCCAACTTACATCCCTTCATGATTTGGCATTTATTTAGCTTCACAACAACAAACTCCAAGGTTGCAACAATGTGTCTCGTAAACGTAGTTTGCATAAACATATTACATATATTAGATTATCAATATTATGTTATAACAAGATAATATCTTATATTATCATGTTATGTTATAACAAGATAATGCCTTTTATGTATTACATCTTATAGAAATGAACCATTGTGCACTACAATTTCATTGGATCAATGAAAATATTTTTGAACTCATCATATTCATAAGAAAAAAAAATCCTAGTTTAATTCCCTTTGACTTCGATGAGAAAGTATGCTCCTATTCATTCTAATTGATACATTTTGTGTTTGTCACACATAGATCTAAGTCCGAATGGATAAGGCAAGATCATATGCTTTATGTTGTTATAAACTAGTATTGTTATCGGAGTTATATATAGCCTCATAGCCTTGTTAACTAATCTTGGTTTCATCACAAGCTATATGAACTTATTCTATTGATAAAATATTAAGGACCTCCATAAGAAACTCTTTCAAAGCAACAATGAGAAGTGCTTGATATCAAGGGTCTCTCAAAATTGTTACTAGATACTTCTATTTTAAGAATGCCTTTAGAAGCTCCCATAGTAGACCCTTGCATTGGCCTCCACCATCATAAAAAAAGTTCCTTAGAAAATCATATATAATATTAGGAGATGTAGTAATTTGGCATTGTCTATCAATAGGGGGCTAACATTGCTTGCGCATATATTTTTCTACTCAACTATTCATGAATAGTGATAAGATGTCATGAAGGAGACTAGGGAGGAGAGAGAAGAATGCAGATGAGAGAGAAAAGAGGAGAGAAAAAAACTAAAAGGAGAGACAAACACTAGAATGAGAGAAAAGAGGTGAGAGAAGCCATGAAATCTTGGAGTTGGAGAGATAAAGAGATTATTTTGTGTATTGTTGAATAATGAAAAATTACAAGTCTCTTACATCTTAATACTTTTGTTAGTGTGACATGGCATTATTTTTCCAAATGTACTAAAAATATAAATCACTTCCCATTTTTCTATATTCCATACTTGTCCTAATGTTTTTGTCTGCAAAAACAAAAATGAGAAGCTATTACAATGGCTAAAAGTATGAACATAACACTGTACTACTCTATTGTACATCCTTATAAATGATACAAAATATTTGGAAAATATTAAATATTGGGCTAAGATGAAGACTAGGGTAGAAGAATATGCAATGTACAACGTTTGGATGTCTTCAAGAAGAAGTTTGAGCCATAAAATCTTCATGGAAATGTGTCTACATTAGTTAGGAGATAGCTTGCTATAATAACACACCCTACTAGACAAAATCTGCTATAACTTTTCAAAGGCTAGTCCAGACAAGGTGTACCATATATCAAAACAAAGCTCTCAAAGACTACTTTCAATGTATGTAAGTGGCACTTTGCTAAAAATTAGACAGAATAAAATCTGGTCCAATACAAACTGCTATCTAGATGTTGTCTGCAATAAATCTAGCCCAATTGTGACTATGTCTCAACTAATAAAGCATCCCAAAGATATGAAAACTCATCCAATATAGATACTCTTTTCACACTAACATATGATCTCCTTAGGGACAAACTGTATGAGACCTTCTTCATAAATGGGGAGTAACTCATCCACTGTGTCAACCTATGTGCCAAAGAGCAGGTTGGCATGAAATACCATTGTGAATCTGAGCAGAAGTGGAAAGCTCCAATATATAGGCCAATTATCCTATGCACTTAAGAATCTTGTATGGCCCATAAAACATGTGAGCAAGCTTATTGCAAGATCCATATTTCAAACTAGAGTAGTGAGACTTGGGCACTTTCAACAACACTAACTCTCCTTTCTGGAACTGCATAGGATGCCTCTTCTCATCAACATACATCTTCATCTACTCTTGAGCTTTTCTAAGATTCACTTTACACCATTGAAGAAGGGTTTGTATCTACTTTAACTATTCTTTCCCATGAGGATTAATCTTCTCATTAAAAAGACTATGGGAAGGGGCACTTTGTAGCCATATAAGACTTCAAAGGGAGAAACTCCAATACTTGCATGGATATAATTATTATAGGCAAACTCAACCAAGTATAGCCAAAAGTCCCACACATGTTGCACATCATGAGTGAAAAAAGTCTAAGATAGGTCTCCAACCACCTATTGACCCTTTCTATTTGGCCATTAGTTTACGGATTGTAGGCTATAGATGGTGCCAACTTAGGACCAATGTGTTGAGAAACACGGATCTAGAGCTAGTTGGCTATGGTGGACGAAAGTCAAACACACGATACATTATCAGAGTGAGAGATTGTAACTCAAATGAATTAGGTTCCAAGATAGATTAGCTTGGACTCATAAAGACAGTTTTGAGTGACTCAAACTGATAGTGTCATTACATTGAAATGAGTGTCAAGTACATGCCTTTATAGCTTTTTGGATAGCACCACTGTACCTTACTGTGCATATGGGATTTTGGACCTCTCTTCTTAGAGCTTACATCATTTGTCTATTTCTTAACACCCCCCCTCAAATGATGAGTCCCTACACTTGCTGGCTTTTGCCCCCCCTTCATGATAACATGGCCCGGAAGACTAGCTCATTGGCAGCCTAGTCAAGTTAAAGCTTGAGACTTTACATCTTGGCAAGGGTTGTACAAATCAAATCCACTAAGGAAAAAAAACATATGAAAGGTACAATGAAAGTTCTTCAAAACAATCTGTCAGAGTTGTTGATGGTAGCGGAAGCATATTCTTCTTCTTCTCTTTCTTCCATGTATTGGTTCTGATGATGATCACTTTGCAATTGTTGGGCTCTCTTCTTGTGGAAACATTCACTGGCTACATGGCCAGTCTTACCACAATAGTGACATGTAATCCGATCCTTGTTATTGTTGTTGATGAATCCTCGACCTCTTCCTTTAGGTCCAGCAGCTCCTTTGGTGTACAAAAGATTTTCCCTAGATGATGAGACATTGTCTTTTGCATTCTTGGTTTTTACTTTGCCTTCTTCGTCAAGTAGTGAGTGCTCGATATCTTTAAGTGTGAGGCTTGGAACATTACTCAAAGTGGACACAAGATTTTCATATGGATCCTTGTTTACACTTGCAAGCAGTACGGCTATTGCTTCATCTTCCTCAATATTCTTTTTAAGAGATGCAAGTTGAGTTTTTAAACTCTTAAACTTATTAATGTGTATGGTCATAGAAGCACTGTCTTTGATATCCAGTTTATAAAACTGCATGAGAAGCTTTACCTTTGAATTCTTTGCTTGAGTACCAAACATTTTATCAAGTTCCTCCCATGCGGTTTTAGCATTTCTAATGCCAGATATATGATGTAGCACATCATCACTTAATCCCCAAGCAATGATGCCTAGTGCCTTATTATTCATCTTCTTCCATTCTTTGGATTTGAACTGGTCTTCTTCAACGAACCCGTCTTCATCATCTTCCTTCTTGTTATCTGCATCATCTTCAAACAAGTCCCATAAGTCTTTCCGCATAAGATGGTACATGGTCTTCTCCTTCCAGGCATGGAAGCCTTCACCATTAAATTTTGCTATATGTTCCACTTCAGTCATTTTTAGTAGGAGGTCTTACCACGAGAACTCTCGGGCAGTGTCTATCCTTTTTACAAGTGCTTCAGATATTGAAGAAATGGCACAAAATGCTAGTGTCTAAAGAAACTTGATGGAGTAGAAAATCAGTATTAAAAACTAAAATCACTGTGAATAGCTTAGAGTGTGGGAGAGTTGGTTTGAAACAAGAGAGTGTTAACAGGGGTATTTGAAAAAGGCTTATTGAAGCCTTAGAGATAAGGCTCTTTAAAGCCTTTAAAAATTTTGTCGTGAATTGCTAGAAGAGCCCGCCGATTCTGCACACGTCGCTGTGAAACACCAGGCTATAGATTAGCCGAAAGATCTCTTGCTGGCCGCAGACTTGTTGCAGATTGTTCGAGCTGAGTTGAGTTTAAGGAACGAGAGGATGTCGGTATCCTTCGAAATAGCGAACGAATACCTTAGGGAGTTGGAGCATTTGCGGAGGAAGCAGGAGGCTATCATCGCCAAGATCAATAAAATCCACTCCAGACTTCAGAAAACGTCTCCAGATGTAGCAGAGAAGTTTCAAGAAAAGCCTAGTTGCACCAGGACAAGTTGCCACTCATCGGAAGAAATCAGGAGGTGAACAAAAAACAGAAGCGGATGAAAGCAGATGCAGATGGCTCACGCCTAGCGTCTCTATCTATCACTCTACGGTCACCTTATACATGCATAATTCCTTTTCCAAAGCCTTCAGACCCTTCAAGTGCTCCAGACTTTACCACAGGCTCTTGAGGTAGTTCTAGACTCTCCACCTAACATCCCAAACACCAAGTCTTCTCAACTTGAGCTCTCTTCCTTCCTCTCTATTTCTCTGTTCCAAAAAACAGCCCCTGTGCTTTATGGAGTAAGCAAGCCCTTTGGTAGTACCTCCTTCCTTAAGCTTCTTCTCCTTGTACACACAATGGATGTTGGATGGTTTGAAAGATTGGGATTGGAATGAGCTTGTAAAAGGAGAAGAATGAAGGAGGGAAAATCCTAGAGCATGCACAGAAGAAGAGATTCCACCTACTAGCTTCCTAGCTCAGCCATGGCTCTGATACCATGTTGAGAAACACGGATCTAGAGCTAGTTGGCTATGGTGGACGCAAGTCAAACACACGATACATTATCAGAGTGAGAGATTGTAACTCAAATGAATTAGGTTCCAAAATAGATTAGCTTGGACTCATAAAGACAGTTTTGAGTGACTCAAACTGATAGTGTCATTACATTGAAATGAGTGTCAAGTACATGCCTTTATAGCTTTTTGGATAGTACCACTGTACCTTACTGTGCATATGGGATTTTGGACCTCTCTTCTTAGAGCTTACATCATTTGTCTATTTCTTAACAAAATGGAGCTAAATACCACCTATCAAAAGTTTCTTATGAGCTTAAAATCCTTGTTAAGTACAATGACCTACAATAATCCATCCCACTTGAAGATATGTTGTATGAGCTAACTAGCCATCTATGATACAGTAAACTGCGTGTTCGTGGGAATGAAATGGGCTACCTTGATGAGTCTATCCACCACCACATAGATATTGTTCCATCCTTTTATTAGGCATAGGCATGCTAGCAATAAAATCCATGGTTATATGCATCCACTTTCAGGAATGGGTAAGGGTTGCAACAAACGACCTGGCTTATGAGTGTTTCGTTATTTTGTTGGCATAGAATGCACCTAGCAACATAATCTTTCACATCCTTCCACAATCCTTTCTAGTGAAAACTCTTGGGGATCTCATCCTAGGTTTTGAAAATACCTAAGTTTTTGAAGAATTTATCTCCTCCACAATTTTTAGCTTGAAATGAGAAAACAAGGGATGAAAATCGTGTCACTAAACCAAATGAGGCTATTCTTAAGCTAAAAATGAGAGTTTTCCTCGATAAGCCCTTGCTATAATTTCTCAAATACATGGCTGAGCTCTTCATCCAAAAGATAATATTCCTATAGCTCTTCAATCCAATCAATATGAAGCTCAGTGATGGCTGAGACTTTGCATACCCACATCCTAGAAAGAGAATTAGCTATTATATTGTCTTTGCCCCTTGTATGTGTAATGTTAAAATCATAATTTTGTAGTGTAATCACCCACCTACACTTCTCAAGAGTGAGGTTTAATTGAGTGAGGAAATACTTGAGGACCATATAATCACTCTTGACTATGAATTGGCTATCATACAAATAACAGTGTCGCTTCTTGATTGCATCGAGTATAGCCAACATTTTGTGTTCATATACATTCATAGCCATCTCTTTCTTTGTAAGCTTGTGACTCTAAAAAGTAATTACACTATGCCCTTGTAACAATATAGCACCTATACCTCAGCCACTAGCATCACAAGATATAGTAAACTCCTTAGAGAAATCTAGGCATACTAGAATAGGAGCATAAGTGAGTAGTTCCTTCAGTTGATTAAAGCTTTTATCTATATGTTAGTCAAAGGAATTGTTATGGTCGCATAATGCTTAATGAACTTGTAGTAGAATAAGGATAGACCAAGAAAACTTCCAAGAGAGATAGTATATGCAAGTGTTGGCCAATCTCTAACACACTGCACCTTTTTAGGATCAGCCATGATACCTTTCGCACTAACAATATGTCCCAAGTATTCCACCGATATCTATATAAAGAGCACTTCATCTCCATGACAAAGAGTTTGTGGCATTTCAACATATCAAATACCTTCCTTATATGCAAAAGATGGTTCTCCAGTAACCTACTGTAAATATCATCAAAGAACACTAAGGAAAATTTGAAGAGGAATGGTTGTATTATAATCTTCATAAGACTTTGAAAAGTGGCTGGGATATTGATTAATCCAAATGGCATAACCAAGAAATGGTAGAGCCCACGATCAGTCCTAAAGGTTATTTTCACCTCATCACCCTCTCTCATGCAAATCTGGTGGTAGCCTAATTTCAAGTCTATCTTCATAAAGTACTTAGGCTCCCCCTTGAGCTCATCCAACAAGTCATTACCCTAAAGGTTGTTTTCACCTCATCACCCTCTTTCATGCAAATATGTGGTAGCCTGATCTTAAGTATATCTTCATAAAGTACTTAGCCCCTCATCCAACGAGTCATCCACTCTAGGGATTGGGTATCTATTTTTCACTGTGATCTTGTTAAGATCTCCAAAATCAATGTACATCCTGAAATATCCATCCTTTCTTTACTAACAAGATCAATGAAGCATATGGTGGAGAAGTAGGTTCAATAAATTCCATCTCCAATAGCTTGTTGATTTGCTCGGTAACCTCTTCACACTCACATTTTGACAACCTATAGGGCGGCTTATTAACTAGCTTAGTGTGAGGCTCCAAATCCATAGGGTGATCAACTACTGTCTTAGGAGGTAGTGCTATAGGCACTTGAAGCAAATCCCCGTACTCCTCAAGAAGAGTCTTCAATGCTAAATTATCCATTGAATATTTGGACTAATTTGCTACATGTTTATTCAGGCAAAATACAAATATCTAAGAGTGCTTTTTGAACTCCTTGAGTTTTTCTATACTAATAAGTTGAAAATCAAATTTGCTATGGATTCCTTGTAAATGGATAGACTATCCACCATCAATGACAAACTCCATATACAGCTACGATAAATCCGTAATAAGCTTACCCATCCTAGTACCATATCTAAGGGCCCCATTTCTAAAGCAATCAAGTATACTTTTGTTCCATAAATTTTAGCCAATTGTATGTGAACTTATAAAAACATTTGGGTGATGATTTCTTCTTCACCTGCTTCTTGCGCCCTAATGGGTTTCTATAAGCTCAAAGTCCTCATCATGATCTTCAATTTTAGCATGTCCAACCACATTTTTATCCTCGACTTCTTCTTCATCAACATCTTCAAGGACAATCATGTTATAATTCTTAGCCTTAACATTATTAAAAGTGTACTTTGAAGCATCATCAGTGTATACTTTTCTTCACATGTAAAGCATAATCTCTTTTCTTTTCTTTCTCTAAAGAGACCCATGGGTATGACATTTAATCCACCATTTGCTAGATTATTTTGGGATCTATTGTCACCTTGCTTGTGCTCAAATTTAGGGTCAACTGATGTCTTAGAAATAGTATGTTGTCTTGAAGCATTAAACGGTGGGTATATAGGGACTTTAGGGCTACCAAATGACATGCTAGATCCACCAACATTTCCCCCAAAGTTGCCGTACTTTATTACAGACTTATTCTATCCAAAAGTAGGCTAAGTAGGAGCATCCTTCTTCTTATACTTGTGAGCATACATTTGAGCTGATCCAATTTCCTGGAATAGTGTTGCTAATTTTTGGGCCATAACATCACTTGAAGGGTAGGCTCCAATCCATAAATGTATTTGTACAACTTTTCATCCTCACTCACACTTTCCACAAACATGGAAAGATTTAGTGAAGGGGATGCAATGGCAGTGGAGAAGGAGAAGAGGAAGATGCGGGAGAGAAGAGCACACACCATGTAGGTGATGTCCAACTGAACTGACAGCCTTATTGCACTATCATATTATATATGAATAAAGAATGGGCAGTCACAATGTACACGGGCAGGCCCAGAGGCCTTTTACCCCAATAACCTCCCAGTAAAAGGCCAATGTGACTGGGGAGTGAAAACAAAGAAAAGAAAAGAAAAGACAAGGTGAGGAATCATGACATCTCACCCAACGCCCAATCAGAAAGCAAGGTATGCAAGAAGTGTTGGGAACCTCTGCAGACAGAAGAAGAGTCAAGCATCCCCGAGTCCATGACATCCAGGAGATAAGCGATCTCGCAGCTCCATACAATGGAGCAATCCAAGAATGCTTCTCATGAAGCAAGCACAACTCATTAGTGCACGGCTGTAAAGCATTAGAGTCGCATATAGCATCACCGTAGCGCATACAAGATAGTGGAGAGCAATCAAACTCTCCAGAGTCAATCATTGAAAGAGAGTCAACATCCTGGACACTTGTCCAACGGGGTCTCAAGACTACATGTGGCCTCAGCGAAGCGGAAGATTGACATATGGCTGGCTGTCCAGCCTGCAAAACTACAAGAAAATGGCTCTCATGAGCCTACAAGGGGTCTAGCAATTGACCACCAACATCCTAACCCTGACTGCTATGCATAGCTATGTCATCTGCCAATAAGTGCCTCATTTTTAGCATAAATAGCTTGTTGTTATGGCACTGTAGTTGCTGTAAAATCAGTCATAAAGCATACTGAACACTCATCAAGAGGCCTAAGAGGTGTCTGCATCTCATAGAAGATAACATGATGACTGCATAGATGTACGTGACATAGGCTCATGTGGCATATGTATAGATGCCTGGCAACCAAACATCCTCAAGTAATCATAGGAGGGTTGCATGCCACTCCATGCCTCATGGGGTATAATACGATCCAAGGTCAAGCACAGTGTCTTGTTAACCAAATAGACTGCCGTCATAAGGGCCTCAGCCCAAAATCCATAAGACAATCCAACTATGGTAAGCATAGAAGCAACCTTTGCATGTGAGGTCAAGCACATGCCATGAGCAATCCCATAATACCGTGGGCACAAGAAATCAATGCCATACTACTGACAAGAGGTCTAAAAGCTAGGAGAGAGAGCATGACTCTCATAATCCATCTGCAAGCACCTAGGCCTGCTACCAGCATAATCCATAAACTTGTCAAGCATAACTGCAGCATCCTCAATCTTCAACAAGGGAAAAGCCCAAACATGGTGGGTAGCATGATCAACAAAGGTCACAAAGTATGACGCTCCACCAAGTGACTGCGAAGGCATAGGTTCATATACTGCACAATGGACAAGATCTAGAGGAGCATGCCTCGTACGATCGCCATAAGCCAAGGGGGATCTGCAAAGACCAAGAGTACAATCAGGGCAAGCATCAAGATCTGTAAGTGACATAGGAGGCAATAATGAGTCTGAACGAGACAAGATCTCCATCTCTTTGTGGTGCATATGGCCTAGGCGATAATGACATAACAATGCATGTGGCATTTGGATAACTGCAACCATAGAATCTCCCACATGAGAGACATGCACTGGGTAATGAGAACCAACTCTAGAACCATTGGACAAAATCAAGCAACCACGATAGATCTTCCATGACCTATCCTAAAGAGAAATAGAGTAACCTGCATCATGCAACTGACTGACAGAAACAAGCTCTTACTAAGCATGGGAACATGTAGAACATCCCTGAGCATAAGGGAAATCCCATTAGGCAAAGCTAGGTGTATGCCCCCTATACCAACAATAGCATAAGTCTGCTCAAGGCCAAGATCAATACATCCATCAACCTCCCTGTAAGAAGAGAACCATGCTCTATGAGGGGTAACATGACAAGATGCCATAGAGTTGAAAAGCCAATCAAAGGCATAGGCCTGATCATTGAGCAAGTAAGTTGTAGGGAAACTAGATGACAGGAGGACATGCTCAACTGCATCATCATGGGTAACTGTATGTACCTCACCACTAGAAATAGTGGTAATACCTGCTGCATCGCTGACTCTTTGCTCATGTTGAGTCCATCTCTGTATCTGTTGCTCTTTAATCCGTCTAAAAAATTTTCTTTTAACATGCCCAAGCTTTCCACAATGGAAGCATAC
Source organism: Lygodium microphyllum (assembly GCF_053477565.2). Classification (NCBI taxonomy): domain Eukaryota; kingdom Viridiplantae; phylum Streptophyta; class Polypodiopsida; order Schizaeales; family Lygodiaceae; genus Lygodium; species Lygodium microphyllum. Next base: position 52,100,567 of record NC_141164.1, read on the forward strand.
AACATCTATAACTAAAGAACCTGTGGAAGACGATAAGGAATCCAAGTCATTATGAATAGGGCTATCCATAGCATCCACGGAGCTCAAGGAGTCGAGGGCTATCCCAATAGAGGGAACCTGCTCATAAAGACAATCATCTGCAAGTACATCAGTGGTAGAAGCATGCTGCAAAGGCTCATGAAACCTCAACGGACGGGAGGACATAAAGGCATCAACCAAGGATGTGAAAGCTCCCACATGAAGAAGAGTTGTAGCCAATTGCATGACATAACCAACCACAGTACGGTAAAGCATAAGACATCTGTCATAAGAGCATATGGTATTTAGCCATGAAATCAACCCATAACCATACACATATGCATAGCTCTGCAGTACATCATGCCACCTAGGAACATCCAAGTCAAGTAAAGACTGACAAGTGGCAAAGCATCCTGCAAGAGTCAAGCTCCAGGAGAAGCCAAACACCTGTACAACATCATCCATACAAGTGGCTCTGTAAGGTATACAATAGTAGACCATGTGTATAGACGGGTAAGCATCAAGAGCAACTGCTCTCTGACTTGTATGGGCAAAAGTAACCCAACTAGCATAGAAGCTAGGCAACACAAAAGCAACAAATCCATAACTGCTAAACCCAAGCATTGTCAAGAATTCCACTGATCAAGGAGTAACCCGCAAAGAACCAAGCATCAATGAGCAATGAAAGCTCAATAGCCAACTACCAAGACAATGGAGCAAGCACTGCTCAAACATGTATCTGCATCCAAGTAAATCTAAGATCCATAAGCGAGGCATTAAGGGCCAAATAGCATCCAAGCTGCATAAGTGATAAGTCAACCAAATGCAAACTGCTCCACAAAATTCTCAAATGCAAGTCTATTCAAGCCCAAACATCTGCCATACTGTAGCTGAACCCACAAGCATCCACATCAGACATCAATCCCATAATGGTTAGCACGAGGCATAAACCTTGTTAAGTGAAATGCCAACTACAAAGAAAATGACAGTGAAACAAGAATTGGGCTCTACTATTTGCTCAAGAAGCATCCGGGAGCATAAACGTCAAAGTGCCATCATCCAAACACATTAACATATCATCCCGAGTAGTCGGGAGCACCGTAGACCATAGGCATAACCAAACTGGAGGTAAAATAACCTGTCAACCAAGGTAGCATAAATCCTAACCTACAACAAAGTGTCCGCATCCAAATCAAGGCTCAATAGCTCTCAAATAGCATATCTGGGCATAAACCATGATGACCAAGCATCAATACATCCAATAGGACACCCGAATGTCAACAAAGAACATTATGCATAAGCCATCCCTGATAAAACCTTGCTGCCCAAACAATGTACAATAGTAAATCCTTGCATAAATCAAGCTATGGAAGCTCAAACCAAGTCCCAAAGTATCTCAAAACATTGGGCAAACATTCCCAAAGCATTTGGGCATCACAGCCTCGGGAGCATCACATAAGCTAAGAGCATGACATTTTCTTGCTGTAAATCAACTTAGATCTGTTATTTAAAATTTTGTGATTAAAATTTGGCAGATCTGACATCACCATTTCATCCGGAGCATGCCAAAACCCCAAGTTAGACTCTTACATTGCCTAAATCGGGTTTTGGATGCCCGGCATATGAGAAAAAATGGGATTTTTGAGCCAGATTTTGAAACAGGCGCAAAAAAAAGGTGAGTTGCTACTATGGGGCATGCTAGTTATGTTGAGGATAAGGAGACAAATAGGGGACATACAAGGTGCCCAATGAAGCCAAGGAACACCTGCAAAGAGCCTATGAGGGCCGAGGAGAGGCGGGAGATGAAATCTTACCTCAGGGGAAAGAAGCCATGGCTGGCATTGAAGCTCCAAGCTCTAGGTCTTCAATTCGGGCTGAAGTAATGCTTGGCCAAGCTCCATGATCAAGCTCTGATCCAAAACTCTGATACCAGTTGAAGGGGATGCAATGGCAGTGGAGGAGAAGAGGAAGATGTGAGAGAGAAGAGCACACACCATGTAGGTGCTATCCAACTGAACTGACAGCCTTATTGCACTATCATATTATATATGAATAAAGAATGGGCGGTCACAGTGTACACGAGCAAGCCCAAAGGCCTTTTACCCCAACATTTAGAAATTGATTGATATACTCTCTAGCAACCATAATTCTTTGTTTTAATTGATACCATTGCATGACCAACTTTTTCTTTTCAATAGGGGACACAAACACTTAATCTTTGCCTTGAAATCCTCCCAACTATTAACTTGCTGGTTTTTCCTCTTGACATACCTCCACCACATATGAGCAAAGCCCTCTATGTGAAGAGTAGCAAATCATATCTTTTGATCATCTAATCTAGGGAAGATGTCAAAATATGACTCCAACTTAGATATTCACTCCTCTAAATTTGAAGGGAAAGATGAGTGCCCACTGTACTTGGTCAAAACTATCTTATCATGTAGTTATCTGTCAACAAAACCTTGCTATCCATTAGACATTTGGGGACACATGTCCATGTAACCTCTCACGGGGATTGAATTATTTGAAGCACTCCTTTGATAATATTCTTGAAATCTACTTGGAGTTGGAGGTGGCTAAGGAGGATTAGATGCATGAATGCTCAAGACTAGCTCTTTATTCCTAAATTATGGTTCCCCTATTTCATAAGTGGTATTAGGTGTTCCTTTTCTTCCAATAATCCGAGGTTTTGAGTTGAGATTAAGGGCTAATATGACTATTTTAATTCAAATATATCCCTACTTTCTTTATCATCCATTTGTGCTACCACAAGATGATTTAGGCAATGAGCTTGTCTAACGAATCCTTTGTACAATTCATGAACTTATCCAAAGAACCTTTGGTAGAATGAGCCATTTTCTCAATTGTTTCCTTGGTTTGGGCATTATATTGTACTATCTACTCAACCATCTAATCCAATTTTGAAACAAGCTCAAGATGCCTAATTGAGTGCCTATAGTCTCATGGTTGCATAGAGTGACATTTAAAATGCTATATGCCCCATACTCTTAATGATCCTCCTCCTCATGTTGTTTCTCAATCATTGCATCTCTAGATTCCTTTATTTATTGTTGCACATCCTTGTTTGCCTTGTTCTTTTCTCTATTCCTTGCCATTTTTGTGGGCCTATCCGAATAGACCACGCCATAAAAATGGCTATAACTTTTGACTTTGGTATGCAAATGTCATATTTCTTGATTCAATCAAAGCCAAGGATGAGCTCTTCAAGATGAGATATCAAGCACTCTGTTAAAATTGGTATAGAATATTCTAGGACTATTCATTTGTGCCTCTATAGAATTGTCGAGCAACCTGTAAATACTATGTTTTAGAATTCTAACCACCCATAGATCCAAACTAAGGTGTCTAGACCCTATAAGAACCTCTATATGACCATGGGGACTAAAAGCATCTTGCAATGACATGTAAAAAATCTATATATATCCTATAATACCCTGCAACACCTGTAAATGAATGGGAATCACACCCAAATTAGCCTAAAGTGCCATCACCCTATTTTCTACACTTCAGCTCAAATCTTCAAGGCTCCTCTCACAGTGCCTATGTGAGGAATATAATAGTATTTTTCATGAAGGAGATTAGGGAGGAGAGAGAAGAGTGTAGATGAGAGAGAAAATAGGAGAGAGAAAGATTGACAAGGAGAGAGAAACACCAGAATAAGAAAAAAGAGGTGAGATGAAGAGACTAAGCAGTGGAGTATCAAGTTCTTCAATAACCACCTCTTGTGGATCCCAAGTACTACATAAGTGGAGTGTGAAAAAGGTACATTAGTTTGGAGACATTCTAATAGAGTATGAAAATTTATTTTTTAAACATGCAATACAATTGGCCACCTTTTGAGATTTAAAAATCTATTTTTGTGCAAAAATTTAAAAATCATTTTTTGGGAAAAAATTAATCATCCTAAAATGTGGCACTTTTAGAAGAGTGGTAAAAATATGTAACTCCTATGGTGGATTCCATTTTGAAGGATGAAAAGAATAGTTACCAAGATAGTTACACCATAAAAAGAAGTGTAGAGTCCAAGAATGTAGGGGGGGACCAAGGGATAGAAAAGCACTCAATGATGACCATGGAGAAGGGGCTTATCTAAGTTTGGGTTTCCTAATCAATTCCTTTAAAGGACCTCTTTGAATTCATCTTTTTCCTAATGATTGGAATATATGTTGCTATATACCAACTGTATATTGATGCATATTTTGAAGATAATTTGACCAGTATTTTGATATGTATTGCAACTTGTATTCCAATGTGTGCAAAGAAATGTTGATGGACATATTGATGCTTATAGCAAAAACTGTAGAGAAAGTTTTAGCAAACATCTAGGCTAGATCCCTATTTTCCATATTTGCTATACTATCAAACAAGCATTATTTATTGGACCTATATAAAATCCTAAAATTGCAACAAATATATACAAGGCACTTGAATGTATGCAACAAAGATATGACAAAGCCCTTGAAAGTAGGAATTAAATGCAATGAATTCCAAATGATACAATTGAATGTCTATAAACCATAAATCCAAGTGACATAATTAGATATCTATAAAGTATAGATAGATGAGATCCCTATTTCAAGATCGCATCCTCATGCAATTCCTCCATGACCCAATCTTGTAACAAGAAACAAACACAAATTATGGCAACTCTTGAATGAAGCTTTCGCTCAATACCAACTACTTGCCATATCTAGATGGAAAGATGCATATTAGATCATACACTCTCTATTGACCGATCACTTGCAACCTCTCACCCTACAAGGTCTACTACCATGTGTTTCTACCCATTCAGATTATCGTAGACAAAATTTGCAACTCTACCAAGCAATGCATACCAATTTAAATCGATAGTCAAAGTAAGGTAAATACTCATTGATCATTGTAGTCCAAAAATTGTTGAAGAGTTCCCAAGCTCTGACGATCCCACTAGTCGCATATCCATGAAGCTTTGCATGTGTCAAGCCACAAGCTTCACACAAGACTACAACTTGTCACTTGTCCCTCCAAGGCGAGCAGGACCATGCACACACACACACATGGATGCTCACACACGCACGCGCACACACACACACGCACACACACACACACACACACACTCTCTCTCTCTCTCTCTCTCTCTCTCTCTCTCTCTCTCTCTCTCTCTCTCTCTCTCTCTCTCTCTCTCTCTCTCTAGTTCTTAGACTCTGTGTAGCCCAAGAAGGAGAGGAGAAGGATGAAGAAGCTACCACCAAAGTCAAGAGGAGCACATGCTTGCTTGGATCAAAGAAAACATGCCCTATTCTCAATGCTTCAAGCTAGCATGCAATATCGAAATCATGATCATGAAGTCACGATAAAGAGAAGAAGATAAGCCTGTATATTTGCAATCTTAGGAATAATTTGATTAAGGTTTTTCCCACTTTAAATTTGGGCTTCCTTTTTATAATTGGATTGGGCCTATTTTTTTAAATTGCCCTTGGTCAAGAAATCTATCCATGCATGTGTTTAAGGCCACCAATGACCCATTTGGACCTCCTCACTTAATTTTTCATGCATCAGTTATCTCTAGAACTTCTAAATTCACATTAAATTTGAATTAAAGTTGCATGGGTGCTCGAAGTAATTTAAAATTTTGAGTTTTTATCATTTGTTTTACAATTTAGTATATTTGTAGGGCCTTTGCTATTTCTAGTCTTTTGAACTTTGGTAGCTTCCATCTTAGGCTTTCGATCTTCATTGTATCCCTACTTCTCAAACTTTGAATTTTTTAAATGAATGTTTACTACTCATTCTTTCCTAGTTAGACTCCCTTCTTTTAAATTTTCTATAGGCTCTTGATTGCTCTTTCCTTTGTTGAACCTGCATCAACTTAACATTACCTCCCTCCCTAATTAGTGCCACTCCCATTGCACTTAGAAAAATGCTTAGTACTTGAATGAAATGGTAGTTGCTGGTTATGCGACAACGAAGGATAGGTGGAGGTTGGTAGTTATTTATAGCACTTAGAGAGTACCTACAAGGAAAAGTTGTGCATAGTGCATGTGGTGAATGTGAGCACATGGTGTGATTGGGAATTGGGTCTAAACTAGGTAAGTTGAGGCCTCCTAGGCTTGTCCCACACTTGAGGACCCAAACATTAGAGGATTATTTGAGTGGTGTTGTGATGTCATACTCACTCAGAGACATGGGTCTAATAATTCCTTGGTATGTGTTGTTGTTGAGGACCCTAAATGAGATGTGGGGGAAAGGGCTAGAATGTTGAGGATGGAGCTAGCCAATCAAAATCACTTGACACCCTCAACTTGAGGACCCCTAGGTGCTATGCATGTGCCACAATTTTCTAGTTCTTCTTTTCCCTACTCTTTATTTTTCCTTTGTCTTTTCATGGTGTATAACTAGTCCTTTCTTTTCCCTTGTCTTGAGTTGATAAAAGGAGTGACTTTAGGGAGAACTCCAAGTAAGCCTTGCTCGTGAGATAGCTCCTCAATGCCAGTCGAGTTGCCAATGGAGTAGTGGGTAAGAGGGGGTGGTTACATCTCATGAAATGGCTCTCATTCATATTCTCTAGCAAGTTTAGGAAGGAAGTAGGCAACATGTTGGCACAAAGGATGAGCTTTACCATGACATACTTGTCTATACCTATGTTTACATTTTTTTTAAAAGGATGTAGCCCTTTCTCCTCTACGACTCTTTTCTAGTTCAACAACAGGATAAGCAACATGAGATAGTTGCATGTGGTGACATAAGCTAGATTGGTGGGCAGTTTAAGAAATCACCCAAGACTTTTTTGAATAATGGCACCAAATATTTTTCTTGGAATTTGAGGTTGTCTTCTAGCTTCTTAGCTTTGATCTTATAGGTAAAATGGAAATCATATCTATCATGGCTATCTTCAACCCCATATCTTCATGGGTAGAGTAGGTGGATGGGATTGCCTCTCTCTATAGATATGGCCTTACAAAAAGCCATCCATGTTGTATTGTTGACTTCTAAGGTTTGATTTCTCCAATCTGGTTGTGACTCAGATCCGCCTACTTTCTTGGGCACTTCCATGACTTTTGATACCAATACCCTTCCTCTTCGTGTTGCCATGACCCTAGGTTTGTATTTCCTGATCAATCCAATCTTTTCCCACGGTTAATATGTCTCTATTACTTGTTGCACCACATTTGTGGATAGCACTAGTTTGAGTTTCTTAGACAAGTTGAAGTTGAAGAGCATGGGCATGTCCTAAGATTCCCATCTTCCTAAAGCTAAGATTTTCCTCTCAACGAATGGCCACATCTTCCTTCTCTTTTTGAAATGGTAGCACATATTGGGGGGATTCCTTGCACCTATCCTTGATTTCATCCATTTTTTCCTTCCTTCTATTAGTATTAGAAAAAGTGGACTCCCCTAGTGATTTCCTAGTAGTAGGTGGTTGTTGTGGGGTGGGGGGTGTAGGTTCTAGAATGTCTATCATATCCCTCTCTCCTACATCAAGTGGTGGTGGTGATAATAGATGATCTTCAATGTCTAAGAATCCTAGGTTTCTCAATTCCTCCCTCAAGAACCCTTCTTCCCTAAGTTGTTGCATTGCATCATCTCTCATGGGTCTAAATTGAGGTGGTTGTTGGCAATCTGCAATTTTCATTTTAACTCTTCAGTTGTGTCTTCTTCCCTTGGATCTGTGATATCAGTCAAGGTTAGGTGGTTGTATCTTCATGAGCTTGTCGATTGCCTTGGCTTTATCAATAGCTATGTTGCTTTCATGATCTGGTCTTGCTAGTCGAGAAGCTAAATCCTAGATGGTTTTTGAGTTTGCTCCTCCATCTAGTCAATCTTCCCCTTTGTGTGCTCTAGGCCCTTGTCCTACCATCTTATTAGGGCTTTTAAGATTGTGAGAGATGTTCCTTCTTGACATGTTGTAGCTCCTCATTCTCCTTTGTTAGTTCTACCACTTTTTTCTTGAGATGATTCTAGTTTTTTTTCACCTCCACCCACTACTCAACCACCTCAAGCAATGTGTGCTTCATCTATGATTCCTCCTCTTCTTTCTCCTTCAACTACTTAATTTGTTGAGTTTGATTGATTAACCCCTCTTCCAAGCAGGCTATAGTTGTCAAGATTGTTTCATGTTGGGCCTTTAACTTCTCGCTTGTCTCTTTTTCCTGCTGGTATTGATGGAGTATTTCTTCATGCTTAATAAGCCCTCTCTTACAAAAGCAACAAGACTATGGACCTTCACTACATCACCTAATCCCTCCTTTCTACAATTCAATTTAATTCTTTATTTGATTTGAATGACCTCTTCTTTATAGCATGCCATTTTAAGGCACTATAGTCATAGAACCTTAAACATTATCAAGGAAATCCCTCCACTCCTTCTAGATTCAAATGGGCTCTTGTGATCCAAATGTTGGTTTAGAGAGTTTTGATGATGACCCAGTATTGCTTCAATTTTGGTAGAAGAATGCAAAACTACCATGGGAATGCCCTGTGGTACAAGTTACTGTGTCTCTTGATAATGTTTCTTGTTTGGAAGGTAGAAATCTAAAGAAATATGTTAATTAAAATTTCCATATGTTTTAAATGCATGCATGTTGAGAAATGGGCTTCTAAAAAATGTAGGATGAGTGCAATCCTACAATTTCAAAGGAAGAGTCGTAGTTGAGGGAGTTGCAATTGGTAGATGCCATTTCAAAAAGAAAACAATTCATAGAATAGGAGGAATATAAGCTTAAAGATAGGGGTTGTAAATATCTTGCCATTTCCAACCCCACTCATGGGGAGGACTTTTTCTCAGTGCTTTATGAGGTTGGTGGAAAGAGAAAAACATGATGGCGATCACGAAGGACAAATTGTATGCCATTTACCATGAGAATGTTTCAAAAAAAATGTGAAGATTTATAACTACAATGAATGTTGAAATCTATTACAATCCTAATGTATCAAGTAATGTCTAGCTTGCTTACTCAATGTTGTGTGTTTCCAAATAGAAAAAAAGAGATTTTATTGAATTTGGCATGTGTGAAGACAAAAGACCCTTCCCTATCATATATGGATGACCTAAAGAAATTCTGGGTTTGCTTGCACTAGAAGGTGTACTAGTACCACCTTCTTGGCAAATCATTGTTACTTGTCAAGTCATTGTAGGTGGATGGCATTGTTTTGCTAGAGAGGCTTGAGGCTTTCTTTAAGGTACAAAGATGCCACCACGTTCTAAAGGCATCCTCCCATTTTTCAATGAATATAAAGATTATTGCAAAATCTGACAAGATACCAAAGTTAACAAAATCTAGCAAATGCTTGGTGTACAAGTTGACTTTGATTCATGTAGTTGTATGATTATTGTTTTTTTTGTTGGGTGCATGTACATGTAAATTGGGTAGATGTTTATTTGGTGTAGATGGTTGAGAGGCCTCCTTCAAATAGATTCATTGTGGTCCTACATCCTCATTTTTAGAGGGTGGTTGGATCTTTATAGTGACATTTGCATGTATTTCAAGATAGTGCTAGAGCGAGGGCTAACACCATGGGAGTGCCATGAGTGCCCATGGTGGTTAGAGTACCCATTGGGTGATACACCCAAAAAAGAGTTTGAGCTTTGGGAAAGTAAGCATAAGACCATGTAAGTATTGGTTTTCTTTCACTCTTGGTGATAATGATGTGATTGTTCATTGACAATTGTGTTGATGTTTCATTGTAGTGTTCAAATTAGAGACAAGCCAACATATCATGCCTAATGACACAAGAATGTCGAAAGACGAGGGTGCAAATGCATTAGAGGTGTATATTAGAGGTGTATAGTGTAGAGAAAGCCCATGGACTTAGTGGATGTTTTCCAAATTAATGTCTTGAAAAACCTTTTTCAAGTTTTTTATTTTTTAACAATAGTAACAACATATGTTCCTCCAGTTGAAGGAGAGTCACCTGATGTTGAAAGAGTAAGTGCAATGCTAGTGCATAACATTACTTCAAAGACAGAGACTACCAAAGATTGACAAATGTGTGTCTATGCCATGTTGGTGGTTGCTTTTGATTATTTAGAAATCTTAATGCGATGTGTGGTAGGAAATGGCACTAACATCATTAGCCTGGACATGTCTTAGAGAGTGAGGAATAAGGAAGCACAGGAATGTCTAGCAACTATACTTGGATCTATCTTGTTAAGTCACAATTTATTTCTTGTTTCCAATGTAGGAAAAAGAAATTTCCAAAAAGAAGGATAGCCATGGTACACACAGCAAGCTAGGGTTTCATACTCCATCACTGGCTCGCTCCTTGGTGTCCCTGACTTCCATGCCATTTGAAGAGTCCGCTAGACACCTAGCCAAATAGAAAACATGTATTGCTATTCTTTCTTATAGACAATAACATCTAAAGAAAGCATGATGACTTGCTAAGCATGATAAGTAGTCATGTGTCTAATGCAAATGTTATTTTTTTGAAAGGCTTGCAATACAAGAACATTTTTGATGCATTGTTGGTTGACTATGTGCATTGGAAACATTTGCATGGAATATGTCACATGTATGGTTGTGAGGAGGGAGAGAAAGTTGGACCATACAAGTGCCTTATGACACGAAGCTTCTTCCTAGAGTCAGATAGATTTGAGCATACAAAGGTGGATGGAGCCTATTGTAGGGATGGAGCAAAATGGGCACTAGATTTCTTTAAGCGTCTTGCCTCTCTTTTTTGCATTAATGCATTGGTTTACAATGGGTGCTAATGTATTCTATCATCTTGCATATGGTGCTAGCAACCTTCACCACAAAGATGGACTATATCTCGATGTTGTGGATGACTAGGAAAAGCATGTGCAAAATTACACCACTATTGCATGTGCCTAGAGGGAGACTTTAGTTTGTACAATCAGTGCCTCATAGATGTAGCACATCAACCACCTTTTGATCGTAGCGATGATGAATAGTACCATGAAACAATGTATTGGTGATAATATAAATTACTTTGCGTTTGAAAAACTACCATTAGGGTGCTAGTATGTGAAGGATCATGAAAACTTAACTAGTCTATATATTTAACTTAACTAATTCAAGAACTTAACCATCCTTATAAATAAAAAGAAGCATGTAATTAAATTGAATGAATTATGAAGGGATGTACCATCAATGACACTGTAATATCTCCCCCCGTACCTTCCCCATAAGAACCCCCCCTTAATTTTTTTAAAAATTTAACTCAAATTTTTTTACTCTCCCTCTCTCTCCCCGCCGATAGCATGTCGAGGGGGGAGAGAGAGGGAGAGGGAGTAAAGAGAGAGAAGGGGGCATGCACCCCCCAGGTGGAGGGGTGGCGGCTATGAATAGTTGTCTCCCCCCTCATAAACCACCCCCTCCCCCACTATAAAAGGGAGCCCCCCCTCCCTCGTGGCTCAGGCAGTGCCCCCTCCTCTCCCCCCCCCCCCCCCCCCCCCCCGTGATCAGAAAATGCCACCCTTGCTGCCGCCTACACATCACGCCCCCCTCTGTCTGACACACAGCCCCCCCTCCTCATCATCATCGCAAGGAGACGCCCTGGCACGCTGCCCTGACGGAGAGAGAGAGAGAGAGAGAGAGAGAGAGAGAGAGAGAGAGAGAGAGAGAGAGAGAGAGAGAGAGAGAGAGAGAGAGAGAGAGAGAGAGAGAGAGAGAGAGAGAGAGAGAGAGAGAGAGAGAGAGAGAGAGGGAAGCTTTTGGAGGGTTCTTCTCTCCCCACCTTAAAGAGAGGTCATACACCCCCTCTAATATTTCTGAAAATACACCCCCTTTTATCATCTTTTCTCCACTCAAGGAAAGGCTGCAAGAATTTACTTAAAGTTGCATAGGAGAGTGTGAGAATTCTATTTCTCGTACGCGCATCTTCGAGTATGGCCCCAAAGCGTAGATCTACAAGGATAGCCAAAAACCCCGCAAGAGTGGATGGCGGCTTGAATCAAGATGGTACCGAAACTACGAATGGTCTATCATCATGCATAAATACCATTGGAATCAAGACATCACTCCAAACCCAGGTTGCTCTATTATTAAATCATAGATTATAATTATCATGGTAAAAATCATATTCACATGCATCACATTGATTGCGCGATTGATGGGTAATTGCCTTGGTATGAATTTAGTTGTGATGTTTATAACAAACAAGATAAATTTCGTTGAAAGATGACATCATAATAGGTGAAATTGATTAGGTAATTGCATTGTAAATTACCCCAAAAAAAATTGTTGCATGAATTCTTGCATAAAGTGCATTGCTCCTTGCACAAGTTCTTGCAAAATACATTTCAGAGGACATTGAAAGAAGCAAAGTGCATCTCAATATCGCAAGATGGATTCTAAGGTACATGTAATAAACTGCAGAAAAGGTTAAAGTGCAGCTAGACTCATACACTAATCACATAAAGTTATAAAGATCAAATCATTCAAGAAGGTTATAGATCGTGTAAATAATTACATAGAGGATAATGTTAAGATTACATGCATAGAAAATACCCTCGCATGTGTGGCATAAAATATCATATGGATTATATCAAAATTGTAAGCATTGAAATGAAGGCATGGCATTACGTTGTGTGCATTAAAGTTGTTGGGAAAATTCAACATTGTTTGTAATTTACCAAATGGGACTGAGATCCATGAGTCCCATGTCAAAGTCCTTGGTTACTTCAAGAGGGATAGGTAAAAACTTAGTGCATGTGAGCATTATTAAGAGGGCTTAAGAAGATTATACTTAAGACGGAGTAGGAACTGTTCTAATTAGAACCATCTTGACCAACCATGGTCAAGGGGATAGACAATCTTGATCAATTAAGATCAAAGATAAAGGTACATAGGTACTTCAAAGGATCTAGGAGATAACCAGCAAGTTGACCAACCGAGGACGACGGGGTTGTCCATGATCTATTTCACAAGGAGACCTAAGGTAAGGATAATTAGGGTCGGTAGGGTACAAACCCTGACCCAAAGAAAAAGGGGAAACAATCAACCTAGCTTGCCAAGCCCTTGGAATCTCACCAAGTCGCGAACGATCCAGGACCGAATGCTGGGAGCATTCGGGAAGAAGGAATCACCCCTTAGCAGTTGGTCATACGAATGACCACTGAAATGATCGTGATTGTACACTTAGGTACATTGTTTGAACTTCTTTGCTCGAGGAACTAATTCAAGGCAAAACACTTAATACTTCAAGTTAAAATCCTGGAGGGAGAGGCATGTCCAGTTACCTCCGATTGCCTGCCTGGCCCTATCCAAGGGGGTTGTTAGCCGCGCCAGGTATATGGACCGAACCTGCCGCGAGAGGTCTCTCCGTGGGTGCTGCTTGGAGCGAGAGGACGCTTGGGTGCTAGGGGAGGCTCTGACTATAAAACCCTTGCCTCCGGATCCCGCACAAGAGGCCGACTGTCACAACTCTATAGAAACAGAATTTGTATCCTTTTTCATTAATTTGTCTATATAATGATTTATTAAATTTATTTCCTTTGCACTAATTAGATATAAAGAAAAGTGCATTGGAGCTGGCCACTGATGAGTGGTCACAGGTTATGGTGGACCCACGCGGTGGGTTAGAGAAAAGATAGTTCACACTTCCACCTATATGACCCGATTGGGCGCCTGTGACTAGAACTCACGCATATCAGGGTTAGACTCGCACACAGAAAGGATTGATGCCTTGAAGTGTGGGCTAGATCCACCAGAACAAACAGTTACAATCAACAAGATGGCATGATCATGAAATACTTGTATAATGTGCATGTGTAGGCTGAAAGCTTGAAATTCACATTTCTTTGCAAATATTTCTTGTCTATGTTTCATTTTCAAATTATGTACACTCCAGGGAAACAAAATGTAGTTGCTGATGCACTTTCTAGAGTGCCTCGCATTGCAACTATTACAGTGGCTCATCATGAAGATTTTCAAACGATGAAGAATACTTATGATGAAGATACCGATTTTGCAGCAATTTGGTCAAATTTACAGCAAGGAGGTTCTCATCCAGATTATTCCATCAAAGACAGTTACCTTCTCATGAACAATCGCCTTTGTGTCACTCTTCCTGTTCGACAAAAGGTGCTTGAAGAAAGTCATGAACCCCCTTATGCAGGGCATAGAGGGAGGGCAGCCACTCTAAGTGCAATTGAGCGCTACTTTTATTGGCCAACATTACGAAAAGATACACATAACTTCATTGAGGCTTGTCTGGTATGCCAAAAATCCAAATATGATAGGCAGAAGATTCCAGGATTGTTGCAACCTCTTCCAGTGCCCAAAGATCCATGGGAATCTATCACAATGGATTTCATCTCAGGTTGATTGTAACTGAGCTCTTCCCTAAGGGACTTGGGTTGAGCAGAAATACATTCCTTCGGAGGGGGGGGGGGGGGGGGTTGCCCATCTTCAACCCTCAATCTTGTCTCCATTACTTTTACATTTTCATGGCTATAATTTTGTGAGTAATTTTCATTTTTAGCTTTAAGTGTTCATTCTCTTTTATATTAAATCTTGAAAACAAGCGAATATCATAATTGTTAAGCATACTACGTTGTTCGGGGCGTTTACAGTGGTAATAAATTTATTAAATCATTATATAGACAAATTAATGAAAAAGGATACAAATTCTGTTTCTATAGAGTTGTGACACCGACGTGACTCGAGATGGGATCTCGAGGCCCATGTACTAGTCTACGGGCGAAACTTGGAGCAGCAATCCTGTTAATTGCTGGGATAGCCTTCGGGCATGATACTTGATGTATTCCAAGACTATGATAAATAAAGATAAGATATTTGAAAAAGGAACTTGCTTGACATTGTTTTTGTGTCAGTGCCTAAGTTGCGTGAAGGAACTTGTGTTTAAATTGATTAATTAAGGAAGCTGCTTTTGCATGTCAAACATAATGTGGTAGGTAATTAGATAACTAAGCAACCCGAGGAAAGTGCGGTGGACGCGACTTGGGTCCGTCCTACGGAAGGGTGGTCTTGGTTAGCTGGGAACTTTTCTCAAAAGACGTGATAACAATACTGTGAAGACCTAGAGTCAGCTGAGTTAGAATCCCGATTTATGATGTTTTAGGGGAGCAGAATGGGACTATGCCTTATGGGCAGAGAGGTTGAGCTTCACATCCCTCTCGTTTCCCATTCTCCATGAACCAAGTGCAGCATAAATCCACTTCAACTATGTTGTTCCTACGCAAAGTGGTTCATCTGGAGCTTGACGCTAGCTACTGCCTAGAGACTTGGTTGATAGGAAATAAACCTTGACTTCAGGTCGGGTCCTAAGTGGGAATGGCCGGATACTTCCGCTTCGGGGCAGACTCGGGAAAACCTAGATCGCAAACCCTGTGACATTCCTTGCGAGTGCCAGGTGACGCTTTCTAGACTCCCCTCCCGATGGGCTACTAAGACATGTCTCACAAGTGGACAAGCAGACACGTTATAGACACACCCAAAAACTCTAAACTTTAATGAAAAAACTCCAATGTACCCATAATGCTTCCAAAAAACTCCAAGGATAGTTGGAAAAACTCCAAATGAAAGGCTTGCAAAATAATTGCACTCTATGAAGTGCATCAGTTTGGTGCAAAGCAAATGAATTCAAGGGGGCACTTGGCACAAATTCATATGTTTATGCTCTTCAAGAGGCACTACTCACAATAGAGCAAGGCTATGGGAATCGGCAAATGTCAAAGCATGCTTGGATAAGACAATACGAAGCAAGTAAAAAAAGAGAATGTTGTCAAAAGGTACAAGAGAGAAGACTCCAATAGGTTACAAGTGAGGTCAGTGAAGAGGAGAGGAGGGTGGCTAAAAATGTGGCTAGGTTCTTTGCCAAAGAGACTTATGGATGAAGTAGCAGTGAATGATATTTTTAGCCACTTTTGCCTTCTTCCATCAATTGAAAAATTCACACATTGGCTGCATGGATCATAGACCAAAGCAAATGAGGTGCCTGTTTTGAGAATGAGGTGTATACCTTGAACTCAATAGAGCAATCCGGGTTTTCAAGTGAACTATTTGTCAAAAGGTCTAGCATGCTAATTCAAATGAATGCACCCTCAAATGATACCATAAGGCCTTCTTTAAGTATTCGAGAAGCATCCCGCAAGAAGTATCTCAAGCTTTAAATATACATCCCATGAATCTTTATGGAGCAAGAACAAGATTGGCTACCATGGATGATGAAGATCTTCATTGGAATGTATGCAAAAGAAAAGGACGAACAAAGCATCATCACCAATTAAGTAAAGGAGTTAGTTTTCCAATATTGGGCTGCAAACACACGAGTCTCTCCAAACAAGAAGGATGTATGCAAAAAGCTCATTGGAAGAAAATCATACATAAAACATCTAGTTCACCATCTCGAGACATCTCAGATTGAAAATTCCAAGTGATTAGATACATGTTTTTTAATTGGTTGGCTATATTTTATTATGTTTGCAAATTGCAGTAGCCATGATCTCCATAAGCATCATCTTCACTTCTTGAATAAAAAAAATATGATGGTTTATTGACAATTAGTAGAATGCATGCGTTCATATTTAGGGATTAAGAAGTGTATGTGCACTATCATGCTTATAAGAAACCACATGCTTGTTTTCTATTGGCCATCCAAAAAAGTATGTGCAAACACCACCTGCACAAATAGAATAAAAGTAATTGCTATCCAATAAAATCGAGAAATATCTATTCAAGTTTCATTAGGCAAGTGAATGCTACATAACTAATGTCATGTTTCATAACATTTGTTTTGACTTTTGGGGTTGGAAGAACTTAGGCACCTACCTACTTGTCTTGTAGCTAGGTGAGTTCTACACCAAAAAATATATTGGCTTGTGTTTCACCTACTTATAGGGATGAGGCATGACTAGGTAGCCTGCACCACAACCAGATCACCAAGTGACTACTTAGTCATCAGGTAGATTTTTAGGTGATGACTTAGCTAATTAGCTACAATTCCAATGAAAGAAATACTTGAAAATTCCAATTAAAGTTAGAATACCTAGCTTGGCAGCTACAATTTGAAGTGTGCAACTAGCTAGTTAGTTTCTTGGACTATCTAGGTAGCCACTCAATGGTTTTCAAGTTGAGGGCTACTTAGGTTGCTAGTTAGGGGATGGCTATGCTAGGGGATGCTTGTTCAACAACTTCTTTGTAAGTCATGGGATGCTTAAGTCAGGGATGATTAGTTGAAGGCACTACCTAGTCAGGGGATGGGAACTACCTACTTAATAAAGGGATGCTTGGTTCAAGAACTACCTACAATTAGTCAAGTTATGCTTGCTTTAGGAACTACCTAGGTAGTCAGGGGATGCATGGGTCAGGGATGGAAACTACTTTGTTAGTCAGTGGAAGGTTGGTTAAGGAACTACCTAGCTATTCAAGGTATGTTTTGTCATAGTAGGTAGTCAAGGGATGTTTGATCAATAGCTAGTCATGGAAAGCTTGTTTTAGAAACTATCTAGTTAGCCTTTTGATGCTCAGGTCATGGATGCTCGGTCAAGATACTACTTAATTAGTCAAGGGATGCTTAGGGTAGGGGATGGTAACTACATAGTTAGTCAAGGGATGCTTAGGGCAAGGGATGGAAACTATGTAGTTAGTGCTTGGTTCAGGAACTACCTAGCTAGTCAAGAGATTCTTAAGTCAGGGGTGCTTGATTCAAGAACTACCTACTTAGTTAAGAGATTCTTAAGTCAGGGGTGCTTGTTTCATGAACTACCTAGTTAGTCAAGGGATGGTTTGTCTATAGTCAATTAGGGGATGCTTAGGTCAAGAAATATGTTTCAAGAACTACCTAGTTAGTCAAGGAATGCTTTATAGGAGACGGTCAAGGGAAGCTTGTTTTAGGAACCTAGTTAGTTGGGAGATGCTTGGTTAAGGTACTACCTAATTAGTCAGGGGTTGCTTTGGGTAGGGGATAGAAACTACATACTTAGTTAAAGGATGCTTGGTTCAAGAACTACCTAGTTAGTTAGGAGATTCTCAAGTTAGGGGCACTTGTTTTAAGAACTACCTAGTTAATCAAGGGATGCTTTGTTTGTTAGGTAGTCAAGGGATGCTTTATCAATAGCTAGTCAAGGGAATCATGTTTCAAGACCCTAGTTAGTCACAAGATGCTTACTCACCAAAACACATTGGAGAACTAATTAGGCCGCACCTATATACCCATTGAGTCAAGATTTGCATGGGTCCAATAGGAAATGTACTTCATGTGTGCATTGCATCATTTTGTCATAAGCTAAAGAAAGAACTAGGAAGTGCATTTCATTCATGTGGAGGTTTAATTGGGCCCACAAAATCTAATCTATCCCCCACTTTTGGAAAGGCTCTAAAGGCAAAACTGGATGATCATGGATGCAATCCCTTGGTTGAGATTGGCCTTCCTTAGCAAAAATCATACATGTTTTAGCAAACCGATAAGAATCCTTCAAATTAGTAGGCCATCATATTTCAAATTGCAATATCTTTTGACTCGTTACTTCTCTTGAAAAATGTCCTCTTGAAAGTCTAGCATGAGCCTTTCTCAAGGACTGCCCATTGTTGTTCTTTAAGTACACCTTAGGTACACACTATCGGAGAATATCATCAAGACCTCTTTTATAAAACACTACCCAAAAATCACCTAAAAAGATCTACTACGTAAAACTAATTTCCTCTACTAATTAGAACTTAGTGAGTCATGCATACTACGTGAAAGCAAGAACTTTAGAAGTTGATCATAATACACATTAGTATTGTACACCTATATTTCAAATAGGTTTGCGTTTGATAGCTAATCAATAGTTCCAACTTGTTGCTCTTGCCCATCCAATTTGCTCAAGAAATTAGCAATGACATGCTCTTTACCCAGTGTATGAACCACAAAACAATCAAATTCTTGCAACAACAAGATCCATTGAGCCAAATGACCAATTAGCTTGGCCTATTTAACAAATACAACAAAGCTTGATTATCCACATGAAAAATGACTTTAGTAGGCAACAAATAAGGCCTATAGTTTTGTTTACACTAAGTCTTCTATTAGCATAATAAATTGGACATGATACTTCATCCCACATTAAACTACATTGATTGCAAGATTGGATGCATCCACAAAGGTATGGAAGGGAAGGTTCCACCAAGGAGGTTGCAAAATATGTGCTACCACAAGCATTTTCTTCAAGGCCTCAAAAGATTTCTTTTGAGAGTCTCTCCAAACAAAATGCACCCCTTTTTTTGTTAATGTGGTAAGGGGAACACAAATATTTTCCAAGTATCAAAGGTACGTGCTATGCCATTTCATCTAGCCTACAAACTGCATCACTTTTAAAATTGTCTTTAGAGGCCGAACTTTGGTCACTACCTCAATCTTTCTTGAATCAAATGTCCATACCCTCTTTAGAAATAACATGGCCAAGTAACACTACTCTCCTTGTTGCAAAAACATATTTAAAAGGATTCTGTTAACCCCAACATGAAGAAAGCAAAAGGAAATAAAAAAGACGCAGGGCAAAGGCGGAAAAAAGGTAGCCCGACAGAAGAAAGAAGAGGAGAAAAGGCCAAAAGCACAGAGGCAACCTTAAAAAGCCCAAGACAAATGCAAAAGGGGAAAGGTGCATTTTAAAATACAAAGACGCACCCTGAAGGTGCACCCTGAAATCTTGTAAAAGTGTGCCAGGCGGTGGAAAATCTGGAAAGCTAAAACAGAAGACAAAGACAAAGGCCAAGGCAAGGAGAAACGAAAGACTAAGGCGCACGAGGAAAAGCGCAAGTCAAAACTTTTGTAAAAGAGCGCAAGCGCATCATGGTTTAATTCAAGGAGTGCCGGGCTCTCACCCGTGCAATTTGTAAATGTAGACGGGCGGTGGAAAGGAAGCTAGGAAGATAGAGGGACAATGGGAAAAGGGCCTAGGCCACGACCGGCCATGTAAAAAAGGGGAGAAGGGGATGACTGCCCAAAAGGGATTTAGGGTTTTGTATATAAAGTTGAAAAGTGAATGAGAAGCTCATTCTTGTGTGTGGCCAAAAGTAGCTCTCCTCTCCTCTTCTTCTTCTTGTTCTTGCTTGCTTGAGCTTGTGCTTGAGAGAGGGGGTGTGAGAGTGTGAGGGAGTGAGTGTGTGAGGGTGAGGGACCGTGGGGTGGAGAAGCTCTCCATCTTCTCCTCTCTTCTTCTCTTCTCTTCTCTTCTCTTCCCTTGCTCGCGGTGATGGAGCTTGGAGCATGGAGCTTGAGGATGGAGCTTGCTTGAAGCTTGCACTTGAATCGTTGAGCTACCGGAGTGCGAGGAGAGGAGGTAACTCAAACGGCATGGAGGTAAGCTCACTACACCCGTAGATATGGATGGCGCATCGGCTATGTGAGAGGTAGCCATTAGTGCTCGGCTTGGAACGCTTGAAACAATAAGCGGTTCATGGGTCTTGGTGGTTGAGCGAGAGCTCCCACATTTTGGTTCCGTTGCTAAGACATACGGATTCAAGCCTTGAGCACTTGCGCGCTTTGAATTGAGCATCGAAGTAAGGGCTTTCCCCAAACCGGTGCTTGAGATAGGTAGGAAGTGAGGGGGGTTGAAGATGGTATTCGATCTCCTTGGCAAGTAGGTTTTTTGCTTTTTTGAGATTTATGTTGTGAGATAGAGTAGTGTAGGTATTCTTCTTATAATTTTTTCTGTATTTAGGAAGGATAGGAGCAAAACCTGGAGCAAACAGTAGGGTTTTCTATTGCTGTATAACAGGTTGAAATAGGGAAAAGAAGGGCAAGAAATAAAATTTTGGGTTAAATGTTAGTGAGGGAAGCAATGTTGAGGTGAGTGCAGGCCTGGACAGGGTAATAAGGGGCCAAGAGTGGCAAGAAAGGCCATATTGTGCATTGCAGGGTTTCAGGAGAGCAGGAGAGAAGAAGAAAGCTTCAGGCGTGGATCCGCTTCGATCTTGCCATCCGAGAGATATTTTCCCAGCCCAGGTAATTCTACATCTCCCTCTACATGAGTAGGTTGGATCTGGAGCTGCTTGACTAGGGGGAAGGCCTCCAACGCTCGGCACGGCGAATTTTGTAAGGTCCAGCGAAAAAACGCGCCGTGCTTGGTGTGTCCGAGTGACAGCAATTCTGGGCCGAGTCCCAGAATCGGCCCTCGGACCACTCGGCTTGGCCCTCGGCCACTTGGTCCTTAGACCATTCGGCCCACTATCACTTGGACACACACCGCTCGGCCTGTCCGAATTGAGCATTCAAACTAACTTTGGAACTCGGCCCTCGGACCACTCGACTTGGTCCTCCTGACTCAGCCCTCGGCCCACTCGGCCCTCGGCCGACTCGGCCCTCGGCCGACTCGGCCCTCGGACATCTAGGCTCGGACTGGCCGAATCTGACGTTCGGACCAGTTACATACGGCCCCTTCTACTCGGCCCTCGGATGGTCTGAATCATCCATTCGGCCCCTATAATTCGGACATGTTGCACCGAATTTAGATTCCCTCAAATTTTTACCTGAAGACAGTGAAATTGACCAAGAGACCACATAGAGCCGAAACCCTATCATAGATCGATCATTAGGTTGAATCTTAGAGCAAGTAGTCCAAAATTTGGCTATAAACGGTCTCTCAAATGGCCGGGGAGGGGACTGCCCCCCGGACCCCTGCAGAGGGGGCTCTACCCCCTCTGCACCTCCCCCAAGAAGGTTGGAGAGAAACCGCTTGCCATGACAGGTCCTCCAAATTAGACCCTAGTGTAGTGATGGCTCTACACGAACATGGATTCTCACTAACAAAAGAGCAACCAAAATCCCATACCCGAACCGAGAGAAATAGAGACCCTACAACCTTAATGGGCCAATCTAGCCAACAAGGGCAAAAAGGCCACACTGCAAAAACACATACGTGTTGTATTTGGACTGCATCTAGTCAAAATG
The DNA here is from genome assembly GCF_053477565.2 of Lygodium microphyllum. NCBI lineage: Eukaryota > Viridiplantae > Streptophyta > Polypodiopsida > Schizaeales > Lygodiaceae > Lygodium > Lygodium microphyllum. The sequence continues at coordinate 52,122,440 of NC_141164.1, forward strand.
GAAAGCAACAACATCAAGCTACAATAGCGAGAATGACTAGATATGTCAGTCCTGACAATAGATGCTCCTTGAATAGCACTACACTGATGAGCCAAGACATCAGTGGAGAATCCACATCTGGTCGTGCAGTTGGGGACTCAAGGGCATTTGTCAGAAAACTTAAATTTACAAGCCAAGACCCGGAAGATGAAGACATAGTACCACCTACTTATCTTAGGGTCAAACTCACCGCGAAAAGAGAGCATACTATTGATGCTCTGATTGATGAGGGAGAGGATTTTAATGTCTTGACCTATGAGGCATGGACCCTACTAGGCCAACCAGATCTAACACTGACTAATGCAACTTTTAGCCCTTATGGGGGACCTCCACAAGCACTCATAGGGAAGTGCAATATTCTTGCCACAATTGAAACTGAAAGCTTGCCTATCCTATTTCATGTTCCTCCAAATAGTGCTAAATATGGTAAGGAAACCCTCATGGGAAGACCCTTCAAAAGGGCGACCAAATGTGAGGCTAACTATGTAGCACAGAGGATACATCTGACACTACCGGGTGTGAGGATAGTCACAACCTTTAGCAAGGGTGACCTCATCGAACCTCGAGGGAAAGGCAAGGAAGGTGCTGACATAACAATCAAGCCTACTAACGAGAGCAAAGACTTGTTGGAAGAGTTGATACAAGCATAGGTCGAACAACGAGAACCAGTGAGTGAGGCCATACTTGAAACAAGAAGGTCAAGAGACAATGCCAAGGACGGGCTTTAGACTTACAAATATTGTAGAAGACCCCAAAAGAAGCCCAAGCCTTATAGATGAAGGCATTGATGGAGGGTCAGCACAATGCCACGATGGATATCCAAAGCGTTACTACGTGCTTAAGGGTATTATGCAGGTAACCGATGGATTTGGGTACCAAAATCCCCTGCTAAACCATCTCTATCAGCTGAAGGCAAGATTGCATCAAAAGCAACGAAGCACAGGAGGAAATCTAAGAGAAACTCTAGGTCTCGAGGCAAGAAACCAGACATGAGTGTTCGAAATAAAGAGCCTCAGCCTAGCATACTTAATAAGCAGATGTCATATGTAGCCATTGAGCGTGCACAAAAGCCATTAGTGCCCAAAGAGCCTTTGATTTTCCAAGAGGACAACAGGCATCATAGGCACAACATTGCTCATGGAAAGGCTGATCGCTCAACAAAGAAAATGGCACAATCATCTAATAGCCTCGAGCAAATCATTCAGCCAGTGCCAAGTCCACCTAAGAGTCCTAGATCTCCTACATCCTCTTTTTCCAAACGGACAGTGGAAGCACAACAGCGGTCGTCAATGGCGGCTGCTCACTCCCAATCTCTATCTCCATCAAAGCTTCCAAATATCCAAGAAGGGGGACATGACACTAGCCGTAGCTCTCAGCCCAAGGATATGCATGTGCAACCCAATGTGACCAGATCAACTCATGCTCAATCTACACAGATGAATGCTCAAAGGGCAACAAAAGACGCGACCACTTCCGATCGCCCTAGGGACCTGACACCGCAATCCACCAAGAGTAGCTAGCCCACTGGACTAGCCGCTACTACTTCCAATCAGGGATCACAGCAGTCACAGCCCTTGGCTATGACAATGCACCTTGCGGAACGTGTCCTTAGCAGTTTACCTGTGAAGGAGGTGTCGCAACCAACTTCCTTGACAACTCCAGCACTTCCAAAGTGCCTAAAGCCTAGGCTAGAAGAGTTAAACACATGGGAATTGGCTGAAGAGCTAGACTCTCCCAAAAGGGAGATAGTTGTACCCTCACAACCTGGTGAGGCTATTTAGCAGGCCATAGCTATGTCCCATGAGGACACACTAGAGAAAGGAAATGCTGAGGCCCAACCAAGCACATCAACGGTTGACCTAGTCCAGGGTCCTGCGTTGTTGAGAGATGCACCTTCACTGACCAAGAAAAAGAGGAGAAAATAGCGAAAACAACAACAGTTGCAGGTGGTTGTGGACCCCAAGAACATTGAGACGAAGAGCGCTAGAGAGCTGATGAATAAAGCATCGAGTCCATCCACCAATGAACCCATTGATGCCTCTCCTAATAGTGGTAAAACCTCAGACACATCCGTGTGCTCTGAAAAATCAAAGTAGTCGTTACCATTAATGGCTGCTTGCAACACTCAATCCACCGACAATAGAACTTGCATTGACCAATCAAGAGTGGATATAATGCTGTCATAACAGGGTGACAAGCCTATACCAGTCACATCCAAGGAGAACCATGACCAAATCTCTTAGAGTTAGAGCAATTAAAGCGACTACTAACAGAGGGCCGAAGTCAATTTGAACAGCGTTGATGTGAGAACCGCGTTGCAATGGCCGAACTAGGAGCCCAGATCATGACAGTCTCCGAGGAGTGATTGGCCAAATGGCGGTCTCAAAGAGACCCAACCTATGTGGCACCAACTTCCCTTCGAGTGCTGACTGCCACTCAAGGTATGGACTCAGCTGAACCTAGCCAAGAGAACTTGCTATTTGATAAGGTTCTCACTGAGGAGGGGTTACATGTTGCTAGTAGACTCGGACAAGGTTCCATGCTACTCGATGTTGCAAAATATCTATCAGTATTGAGTAAGCTGCCATGAGTACTGGATGCGTGTGCCACGCTCCAATACAATCCGGAGTTCTATAATTGGTTTTTATCCTCAAAAAGCGACATGGATCCATGGATATGTATATGAATAAATAATAACTTTTGTCACCCTATATGGACACTATCAACACACACAAGCAATAATAGTCAAGTGCAGACAGAAAAGTTGGGGCCAACAGGTTAGGTTCGTCCGGTCCTCCTCTCACCGCATATTCAGAAGTGGCATGACCATTCCCACCTCCGGGCGGAGGGCAAGCACCCCGCATTGCTACCATAGGAAGCCCTGACCAACATCTCTAATGATGTAGGCAACATGCAGTCCCTTTCTATACACCTTTCATCTTTCCGGTCTATCCTTCCGAGGATGAGCCTTGCCCAAATCCATGATCGCTAGCCGACGTAACTCGGCGTGAGCCAAGATCTGCTAATGATTGGAGGCTAAACGGACATCACGGGGCCATCTCTCTACAACGAGCACATCGCGTCCCACCCCTCCTCTTCTAGTCATATGCGTTTGATAACCCACACTGTAATCCCTCCCATGCGAACGGTCTTATTTTATATCAAGGTCTAACCCTTGGGTTGCATCTTCCAGGTCCCCCTACAAGAAAAACATGGAGAACCATGGGCAGCTGGCTTGCAGAGACACTCTCCGCGGACAACGGGAACATGCAGCACATGCCCTCCACCGGTGCGCTACGTGCCCACTCTCAAAAGGTATGCAAAGAAATGAGGACCTAAGCGACACCGCCTCGGATGAAGGCCGAAGAATCCCCGGGCCAAGAAAGTCGAAGCTCAAAGAAGCACACAAGACGTGGCAACGCCAGTTGCACAAACCTCCAATGTACACTTGGGCACCAGGTGCTCAAGGGCAGAAAGGGCAGCTCGGGACAAGACAGAATTTAATGAACTGTTCAAAGGCATTTTGGAAGTGGTGGTGGCCCGAGACTACACCATTCATGTCCCGGCCGACATGTTCCCTGCCCAATCTCACGGGAGCCCCGCACTAGCAGAGCCCAAGTCGCCTAACCACCCAGACTCACCCCGCCTAGTGCAAATCGACTAAGCCCCTATGATGTACAAGTAGCTTGACAAGCCATCATGCCATGACTTTTTGTCTTTTGATGAGTAAAGGGGCAAGCTCCCCACTTGTACACACTTCCTTTACCTATCGTTAATGTATGCGACCTTAACAAGCAATGGAATAGGCATCGCAATAAACATCATAGCATTCTGAAAAATTATGTCTTAACATGATTGCATTTGTTCGATGTACTTAACGCAAGCAAGCATATACTCTCACGAAGTGACAAGTGGATGCAGGATGACATAGATCTTCGTGCAAACATGTTCAACGGCCAGGCCACCGCAAGACCACCAACCGCACAAAGAATCGCAACAAAGCCACGTTGCTGAACGCGAAAAATCACCCTTGCGAGTGCCCACATCTCACGAACCAAAGCGTAGTCATGGGCTACACTCTCTTCTTGGGCTAAGCTCTACAATGAGCTCACGATGGGTGTCACCGCAATCACACCAATATCGCGACAACGGCTCCCCTAACAATGAGGCTAGGGCACAATCATCACTGTCATATCCATTTCCTGAGCCTTCGAGGCTTGACATTTCCCAACCCATTGAAAGGCTCATAGCCTCAGTATATTGCAATGGTTGTACCTAGGTTTAAAAAAAAACAAAACAAAAGAATGAAAAAATAAGAAGCACCCACGATCACAGCACCGCACCTAGGGGTCCTCAAATTAGGTGCATCCAGTGCCCTTGGTCGGCTGGCTCTGTCCCTAGTCCCCTAGCCCCCTAGCACCCCCCACAATAGTTCCGGGCACATCAAGGGCATGACAGACCTATGGAGTTTGTCTCACCTATGGTTAGACCTGTCACCCTGACCCATTCACACAATTCCCTCTTACACTCTGCCTTATTACCATGGCAATCAATTGGGGTATGCACCGCACGAACGGCCATGAACAGTACACCACCCTCATCGCACAGGCCTAATGTCTACCACCTATGAATAGTACACTATCCTTGTGTTCTATCCTACTACGTCGTGCAATCACAATGCATAGGATGTCGCACCCACCTTCACGTGTACTTCTTCTCACCATGGACCACTTTGCTTCATCCACACGACGTTATGAGAAACCAGCCCGTGGTCTTCTACCTACGTAATATCTAAGTATGCACGAGCACTCACATAATATCTCCACCGAAGTATATACACAGTTTGGGTCCTCAAGTGTAGGAAAATACTCTCAGCTTGCTTAGAGTTCGACCTGTCTCCCAAACTAATTGAACTATGTCTTGTGCACGATAAGAAGACTAGCACTATCCCTTAGGGAGAGACCACATGAGAGGTTTTCCAATTGCAGGTATTAAAGACTCCAATGAAAGCGCCATCAGCTCTACATCAACACTCAACTCTAAAATATTGTCCTTTACTTCATCATGCAAGACCATCAGAGAATCATGACGAGCAGAATCCACCATGAGCATCACAAGAACACCAACACCCGTGCCAGCTATGAGTGACCATTCCCAACAAAGAGTAGCCCTATCGCCACCTACAACAAATCATATCACCAGCCAATCAGAACAGCAAAGTGCCACCAACGACCTTCATCCACACCAACATCAAAACTCCTCCAAGGTAAACCACAACATTCCCTTCCACCCATGTCTTCGGTGCAAGCTCCGCATGCTACCTTCGACGAAGAGTGCCATGGGATTGGCACTCGTCTAGGAGGGGGGTAATGTTAACCCCAACACGAAGAAAGCAAAAGGAAGTAAAAAAGACGTAGGGCAAAGGCGAAAAAAAGGTAGCTTGACAGAAGAAAGAAGAGGAGAAAAGGCCAAAAGCACAAGGGCAACCTTAAAAAGCCCAAGACAAATGCAAAAGGGGAAAGGTGCATTTTAAAATACAAAGGCGCACCCTGAAATCTTGCAAAAGTGTGCCAGGCGGTGGAAAATCCGGAAAGCTAAAACAGAAGACAAAGACAAATGCCAAGGTAAAGAGAAACGGAAGACAAAGGCGCACGAGGAAAAGCGCAAGTCAAAACTTTTGTAAAAGAGCGCAAGCGCATCATGGTTTAATTCAAGGAGCACCGGGCTCTCACCCGTGCAATTTGTAAATGTAGATGGGCGGTGGAAAGGAAGCTAGGAAGATAGAGGGACAATGGGAAAAGGGCCTAGGCCACGGTCGGCCATGTAAAAAAGGGGAAAAGGGGATGACCGCCCAAAAGGGATTTAGGGTTTTGCATATAAAGTTGAAAAGTGAATGAGAAGCTCATTCTTTTGTGTGGCCAAAAGTAGCTCTCCTCTCCTTCTTCTTCTTCTTGTTCGTGCTTGCTTGAGCTTGTGCTTGAGAGAGGGGGTGTAAGAGTGTGAGGGAGTGAGTGTGTGAGGGTGAGGGACAGTGGGGTGGAGAAGCTCTCCATATTCTCCTCTCTTCTTCTCTTCTCTTCTCTTCTCTTCCCTTGCTCGCGATGATGGAGCTTGGAGCGTGGAGCTTGAGGATGGAGCTTGCTTGAAGCTTGCATTTGAATCGTGGAGCTACCGGAGTGCACGGGAGAGGAGGTAACTCGAACGGCATGGAGGTAAGCTCACTACACCCGTAGATATGGATGGTGCCGGCTATGTGAGAGGAAGCCATTAGTGCTCGGCTTGGAATGCTTGAAACAATAAGCGGTCCGTGGGTCTTGGCGGTTGAGCGAGAGCTCCCATAGATTCAAAGACAAATCATACATTCAACACATCTCAAATAATAATTTGAGATGGTGGAGATAATGGTTCTTGGCCCTAAACACACAAAAATCATTTAATAAGACCCTAAAAAAAGAAGTCAAATGGGGACAAAAAGTCCACTATTGAGCTCCTTGAAATTCCCCAGACAATTCTTCAAGCCAAAATTCATCAATGTGCTAACAAAAGCACCCTATTCTATTACAAATGTTGTTTTCTCCATGTTATTAAGATGCATGTAAATTTGATTATAACCTAAAAATCCATCAACAAAAGCATACATTGGGTGACCATCAACATCTTCCAGCAATGAATCTATAAAGGGAAAAGGAATGGAGTACATATAACGGCTACATTCGGCTTGTGATAATCAACACAAACTCTAATCTTCCCATTCTTCTTTGGGATAGTCACAATAGGAGAAAGCCGATGCAATGAAGGACAATCGAGGATAAAGACTATGTGGAAAGCACTAACGAAAATTTCAGTTTATGACAGGAATGAAAAATGTCGTAGCAAGACCGAGCCCACCGGCTCCCATTCACGGAAGAGGAGAGAACGTAGTACAACATCACCTTGGAGAGCCGCGCCTACAACCAATTGAAATTCCGAACTATTCATAATGTAGAAGGATTAGTGGCCAAGGAAGAGGCGGCCAGGAGAGTCGTGGAAAGCTGCAACTTCAAGAAGTACCTGGAAAGATTCGCACAAGAACCCGACCACACAAGCTGTGTGGAATTTCTCAAGTCCTACGACCGCGACAACGAATGCGGCACAGTCACAGTGGGAAGAGGACAGAATGCCAAGCAAGTATTGGTTCGCCTAACCCCGGCCTTGGTGGAGAAGGCACTGGGATTGGAACCAAAGGTGGAAAAGAAGCAGAAGAGGGATGTATACGCCATGTTGGGGATGAGAAAGGAGGACATGCTGACAAACGACAACATCAGCATCCAAGACATCTCCAATGCAGAGACCAGGTTGCAGGCGAAACTCATACATGCACTCTTTTCCAGCCAGCGCTACAACGCGTTGATGCATTGGATCAGTGTGCCGATACTAGAGAATGTGGCGGCCCATACCCTGCATGAAGTTGACTGGAATGGCTACGTGCGCAAAACCATCGACCAGGCAGCTAGAGCGCTAGCCTTAGGAAGCATGCCCGCAGGAGGAGAATCCCCAGCGTCTAAGGCCGCAGAAAGAAAGAAGGTCTCCTCCAAAGCCTCGTTCATCGCCTACGGGAGCATCTTAATGGCGCTCATCCAGGAGGCCGTGAAAGAGACGCAGGAAGCAGAAGAGGGGGAGGGGAAAACACCTGACAGGTCACCCCCTCACCAACATCTAGAGAGGTCCAGCGATAGAACTGAGACCAAGGAAGAAGGGGAAGAACAGAAAAGCAAAAAGCAGGTCAAGGAGACCAAGAAAAAGGTAGTGCAAAAGAAAAAGAAACAGGATGAAGGTCGCAGGAAGGAGAAGGAAGACTTGGAGAAAGCGAAAAGACAATCCCTCAGGGAGGCTGAGGAGAGAGAAAGGAAGAGGAAGCAGGAAGAAGAAGAAACAACAGAGCAAGTCAGGCATGCTAAAAAGGCGTCAAAGTAAGAGGCTGAAAGGAGAAGAAGAGAAGAGCAGGAGGAAAAAGAGAAACTAGAGGAAGAATACAAAAAGGCCGAAAAGGAAAGGAAAAGAAGAGTCGTGGAGGAGGAAGAGGAGTTAAGAAGAAAGGAAGAGGAGGACTTGGCCGAGGCTACACGCTGGTCCATCGAGTAGCAATGCAGGGTGGATGATCCAGAAGCCTGGAACCAGCCGAGGGAAGAAGGGCCTAGCTCCAGCACGCAAGCACCAGAACCCGCGCCACCCGCAGTTCCGGAAGGAAAAGGCAAAGCACCCCTCCATCCTATCTCCACCCTCATGGCACCCCCTGCTGAACCCACTACGCTCACCCCTAGCATCCCCACCAGATTGGAAGTGTCCAACCTGGTGGCCTGGATGCAATACTTCATCAGTAAAGAAATGGCCCAAGGGAAGAGCATGGAAACCATGACCACGGGGCCAAAAAGACCAGCCGCAGATGCAGAATCGAGGCAGGACCAGAAGTGTCCACGTATGGAGGCCTCAACCACCCCCACCCACGCAACAATGACTCCACCAGCCAGTTACGACGAATACGTTGTTGAGCTGCTCTCCCAACTGGAGAGGGTGAAGGAGGAAAAAAGAATGGCGGTGGCTAAGTTGGTGATAGAGAAAGAGTCAGTGGCGGCCTTCCAACTGGAGAAAACCCGTATCATCGCCATGCAGCAACGCCAAATATTTGAACTCAAGCAAGAATTGAAAGCAAAAGAGGACAGGGAAGAAAGCTACAAATAGCTCTGGAGGACGAGAATCAAGAACTTGTGCAAATGGAGCGGGAATACAAGCTCCTCCTGATGCAATATAAGGAACTGGAGGCAAAAACCACCACCATTGAGCAGATGATGGAGGAACTGAACGCCAAAGAAGAGGAGAGAAGACAAGAGAGGGAGCAACAACGAAAAGAGATCGAGTCCATGACCGATCAACTACACCTTGGGAGGAAAGAGCAAGACAACATGAGCAAAGAACTCCGAGCCCAGGGAAAGGAGCTCATAGCCCTAGCACAAAAGTAGGGGGAGAGCATAGAAGAAATGAGCAAAAGGGCCGAGGAATGGGCCACACAAAATGAGAAACGGGTGAAGGCACTGGCGTGGCACCTTGCCTTTGTGGAGAAAGAAAAAATCTTGGCAGAAAGCAAAGTGGACGCCACCCAGATAGCCTTCACTGCCCAGCAATAGGCCTTTCTCAACACACTACTAGACACAACCCAACCGGAGGGAAAGGAGCCGTTGGAGGTGGTGCAGAAGAAACTGAGCATCGCACGCAGAGCCCTGCATGCAGGGCTACAGATGCCACCCCAACCTACGGAGGTTAGGATGGGATTAGAAGAACAGCAAAAGTACCTGCTATTGGCCGGCCTAAAACCCCAGGAGAGGCACATGCACTCGGCTTTGAGGAAGGGGCGCAGCTAGACGACCGGAAGGGGGAGGACACTGACATTGAATTCCTCATAAGAAGAACTAGTGAAGAAATAATCCCACAACCCCCCTCTCCGCATGATTCGTAATATCAACAACTCGATCCGCCCTTGGACAGAAAAGCCACGCTCAAGGAGCGACGGAAAAAATTGGTGGAAGAATCCAGAAGGCAGCTACAGGCCAAGTCAGTCACGTGGCCAGTCATGCGGCCATCCGCATCCCTCCCACCATGCCCCGATGACCTCCCAACGTAATTCCATGCGGAACTGGTGATCTGGGAATGGCATGAAATCGAAAAGGACCCTGTTTCTTTTAGTTTCCTTATGCCTAACAGCCTGAGAAGGGTCCTGTCGATCAAAGTAATGAAGGAGGTGATGTTGGCTGGCAGCCAACTGGGCCAAAAATGGCTGAACGACAGGGCAAAGACCCCCACTCTGTGGGGCACGGAGGAAGAAAAGTTTTGGCAAGACAAAGTGTTCGAGGTGCCACACATGGTAAGGGGCTACAACTGCCAACCCCTCTGGAGAAGGCGAATATGCGATATTAACATGCTCGCCTGGATGGCATTTTGCAACACCCTACCCTATGAGAGGAGGAACGACCCCACATTCATGGCGTATTCTCGTAGGGTAGGCGTGGATTTTGTCGCCACCCTCCATGGGCGGCATGAATTCCCCATCATCTACAATTCCAACGCCACCTCCTTTGACCCGATCCCACTTTTATAACTACATGTAATTACCTTAGGCTTCTTAAGCTATTACTCAAGCAAGATCCGGCACCGTAGGAGAATGGCTTGCCCCCCCTCTTTTTTGATCCCAATGCTATTGATAGCTGCGCTATGGCACACTTAATGATGAGAGCTAGCCTACTCCCCTCCTTTTGCCTAGCCCTCCTAGAGGACATGAGTGACAGCCAATTTACTAGGTGTAATCACCCCTTCCTCTCCACCACCTCTCTCCACATCCGCATGAACCTGAAAGGGTACATGCAAAGCCACCAATTTTTGCGCAAATCCATCCGCCCTCCTTCCCCCCCTCATTCAGATGAAGAGGATTAGGCCTGGCTGTCATCCATTCCACTACAAAAAAAAAACAAACAAATAAACAAAACTGACTGGTCAACATCACCCACTTGTAGAAGCACTTACCACCACATAAAGCACGATCACTGCACCTAGGGGTTCTTAAGTTAGGCGTGTCCGGTGGCTTTGGTCGGCTGGCTACACTCCCAACCCCCTAGCCCTTTTTGCTCCCCCACTTCACGCTTAGGGCACATCAAGGGCAGGACACACCTAGGGAGGTAACACTCACCTATGGTTAGACCTGTCACCCTAAGCCACTGGCACCACACCCCCTTGGCACAAATGGGGTCCTCAAGTGTGGGACATCACCCAGGCTCGCTTGTGGTTAGACCCACCTCCCCATTCCACTAGCATGAGCACAATGCACTACCACACTAAGATAAACACTCCCCTTAGGAACAACACTGCACCTTCTCCTTCCAAACATCAGAGAGTAACAAACCACCGACTTCGGACGCCCCGTCAACCACGCAATGCCCATTTGGCTCCTCCGACAAACAATGTCATAGCTCCTACAAGCACCTAAGTCTCCAAGTGGCCCTCACCATTGCACCCCTTGGCCAATTTACTGCCAACCTACAACAACACAGAAGTGCCATGGGACTGGCACCCGTCTAGGAGGGGGATAATGTTAACCCCAAATCAAGATGGCCCCAGGTCGAGATGGCGGAAAAAGGAAGAAAAAAAGCAGATAAACATGGAAAAAGAGCAAAGACACGCAGGCGACCTCCAAAACCAAGCCAAGGAAAAAAAGCGCAATTTTAAACGAAGGGCGTCTCAAAAAACTTGGAAAACTCTTGTAAAAGAGCGCCAGGCTCCCTCCTGTGCCAATTGTAAAATACTAGATGGGTGTAGGCTAGAGGCAGAAGGTTAGAAGAGGGACATGGAAAAAAAGACCTTGCCACAAGGACCAGTCATGTAAAAAAAAAAGGGATGGGTGCCCATGGGATTTTAGGGTTTGTATACATAAAGTTCAAAAAGTGAATGAGAGCTCATTCTTTTGGTGTGTGGCAACAAGAGTCTTCTTCTTCTTCTCTCCTTCTCATCTTCTTGCTTGTGTGTGCTCTTGAGAGAGGGAGTGTGAGAGTGTGAGGGAGTGAGTGTGTGAGAGTGAGGGATCAAGAGGGTGAAACTCTTCACCATCTCCTCTTCTCTTCTTCTCTTCTCTTCTCTCTTCTTGCGCACGCGGCTATGGAGGATGGAGCTTGGAGGTGGAGGAGGCTTGAGGATGCTTGAGCTTGCATCTAGGATCGTGGAGCTATCGGAGTGCGTGAGAGAGAAGGCAACTCATATCGGCATCAAGGTAAGCTCATTACACTCATAGGATTGACGGCGCATCGGCTAGGTGAGAGATAGCCATTAGAGCTCGCTTGGAACGCTTGAAACAAGAAGCGGTCCATGGGTCGTGGCAATTGAGTGAAAGCTCCCACATCTTACCTAATGTAATGCTTGCTTTTGTAGTTCATTTTGTGTTTCCCAATCTAATCCCTTCGTCTTTTGGGATCTTGTAACAATCCTCCACAACCATGCAACTAGAATGGTCACATCTAACATGTAACTTTGGGACATTATCACTTGTTGAACCAATTCCATATTGCCTTTCGGACTCTAGGTAACTCTTCCCATAACTCATAACCAACATATAGTGCAGAGCTTGACATTTGTGTCTACTCCTTGGGAAAATTTGTGATCACAGCAATCACTAGGATTGGTGGTTGTAGATGAGGTGCTCCCATAGACTGTGCCTTCCTCACGATTGATAGTCCTCTCTTAGCTCTATGCCTAACCCACAATTCATATCGCGGTCCCGCGAAATGTCCTTAAACTTTGGAGTAATGACAAGCTTCTTGCTACCCCTCCACTATTTGCTAGGGCCTCTTCCATGCTAGATGGTTAGGAAACCATTGAGGTCTTCTAAAACCTTTTTGCATAATCAATAAACACACAATTTCTAGAAGATTAGCCTTCCTATTAGCTAGTTGCAACACATACAATACATCAAATAGAAGGATTAGCCTCATCAATAGTATCATTTATTCCTTCAAATGTTAAAATACAATGCCTAATCTACACATAGCTTTCTAGAATATTGAAAGCATGCACAGTATAGGCTCACTCCAAAGAAAAGAACTCATACATGTAGACCATTTAGTAATTGAAGAAATAGAAAATTTAGAAAGGGGAACAACATGGGAGTTCACAAACAAAAATTTGTGTAATAGGACCTCCTAACACTTTAATACAAACATTGATACCAATGGATCTAATATACACTTCAATGAGAGATTATATAATAAAACATTATTCAATCAAACATTCTATGTTTCCTTAAAATGTTCTCAAATATGCATAGACCTATTTCTCACTTTAAATGTCCAAACTTCACAAATGGACATGGAATATTTCTTTACTCTATGACAAGGCTATAAAACTAATATGAGAAAAACATAAATTGTGAACATCATTGCAAACTTGCAAACAAAAGTATCGCTTTTATTTAAAACCTCCAATTACATCAATAATTATTACAATATTTACAAACTGAAAACATAATACACACAACATTTTACAAGAACAACAATTAATATTTGTAGTTGACTTTAATATCTACCATAAAAATGCATTGCAAAAAAAGAAACTCATTCATGATGCTCATAAAATACAATGAGACACAACTAGTATTGAAACCAATAACATCATATCCATTTATTATAGACCATATATGGACAAACATATCATAAATTGTTTTTGGCATGTGCACTACTAGATAAAACACTCACGTACATCAATCATCATTTAACTCTTTAATTTCTAAAACCAAAGTTTCACATATTTCTTAAAACTTACAATTACTAAAAGTCTTAAACAAAACACTTCTAATATTTAATAAAAAGAAAGGTAAGTCCCATGAAAGATTTATTACTTGTTCTTTAGAATTTTTTTTCATTTTGATTAGGTGAAAAATAATTCTCTCCTTCTTTGCTTTTGTGTTGCACCCCATTCGAGTTTTTAAAATCACTAATGACTTGTTCTTCCTGATGTTCCCAATCAACAGCAAATGCAGGCATTCAAAGCATGGCATGAGAGAGCCAGGAAAGTTATGTACTGGCTGTCTATCAGTATTTAAGACTCTATGATTGTGCATATTCAGGATGCAAGTACGCCAAAGGAGGCATGGGATACTTTGTCAAAAATGTATAGCACAAATACGCAAGCCAGGAAAATGCAGCTCAAGCAAGAGTTGCATAATGTGCAAAGAGAAAGTATGAGCATCAATGACTACCACATGAAGGTGAAGAAGATTGCAGATACACTTGCTTCCATTGGGTCGCCAGTGGAAGATGATGATTTAGTTTCCGTGACCTTGAATGGTCTAGGAAAGGATTATGCACAGTTCTGAACATCCATTTCCGTCCGTGAAAGATTTCCTGATTTTGAGGAGTTGATTGCTCTTCTAATTTTTGAGGAGCAGAGAAATGGTGGTGCATCCTCTTCACGAGGAACTTCAAAAGAAGCTGTCTTCTACTCAAATGCTGGAAGAGGTAGAGGCAGAGGTAGAGGAGGCCGATTTGGAGGCCGTGGTAGAAATCAGAATATGCAGCAAACTCAAGAAAACCAGCCCTATGGAGGAGGACCTGGTAACTCAAGAGGCAGGGGGAGCCAAAGAGGTCGTGGTGGATGGCAAAGAGGCCAAAATGCAAACAGTAATGTTGAATGCTACTACTATGGTAAAATGGGTCATATGGCTAAAGATTGCTATAAAAAGCAGAATGACATCATGAATGGAAAACTGCAACAAGGGAATTATGCATCTTCTAGTAGACAGGGTGATGACAGAAATGAGCATTTGTTTATGGTGCAGCATATGAATAATTCTGTGACAAGTGCAGAAGAAAGCAACGATGTATGGTATGTTGACTCAGGTGCATCAAACCATATGACAGGTCATGCAGAATGGATGGAGGATGCAAGGAAAATGGAAAAACCAAGATTTGTGGAGACTGGTGATGATACTGCACATCCTATTGTGCAGATTGGAAAAATTCCTTTGTGTATGCAGGATGGGAAAAAGAAATACCTGTCCGATGTATTTCATGTCCCGAATATCACCAAGAATCTGCTTTCTGTTGGTCAAATGGTTGAGCAGGGCTTGCAGGTCACATTTAATCCTCATGGATGCTTTGTTGAGCATATGAAAAAAAAAGGTCGCTTGATAGCAAAAGGAAAGAAGAAGGGCAGAATGTTTACATTGGATGCAGACATGTCTGAATTGAGTGCAGCAATGTTTGCACATGGGACCGGTGTAGTTGTAGATATTGATATCTGGCATAAACGCATTGGTCATGTTAATGTACAGCGACTTAAATCAATGCAGGCCCAAAATATTATTGCAGGATTGTCCAAATTCAAGGTTACAGAAATGCATAAGGTATGTGAAGCCTGTCAGTTTGGAAAACAGGCAAGGAAACCATTTCCTAGACATGTTCAAGAGAGTAAGAAGCCATTGGAATTAATCCACTCTGATGTGTGGACTACTAAAGCTACATCTCTTGGAGGCTGTCATTATTTTGTCACTTTTATTGATGACTATAGCAGAAAATTTTGGGTGTATTTTATGAAAAAGAAAAGTGAAGTTTTTGGGCATTTCAAAACTCTTAAAGCTATGATTGAAAAAGAAACAGGTTTGCAAATAAAATGCCTAAGGTCAGATGGAGGGGGAGAGTACCTCTCAAATGAGTTTGCAAGGTTCCTGCAGGAGCATGGCATAAAGCAGCAATATTCATGCAGTCATACCCCACAACAAAATGGAACTGCAGAAAGGAAAAATAGGCATATTAGAGAGGTATCTCGTGCCATGCTCAATGAAAAAGACTTGCCAGATTTTTACTAGGCTAAAGCAGTTGCTACAGCAGTCTACATAATGAACAGGACTCCCACTGCAGCAATACATGGGATGACTCCAGAGAAGAGGTATACTGGTAGGAAACCGGATATTTCTCATTTGAAAATTTTTGGTTGCATTGCCTATGTACATGTGCCAGATGAGTTGAGATCCAAGTTGGATCCAAAAGCTAAGAAGTGCATCTTTATTGGTTACTCTCTGCAGCAAAAAGGGTATAGATGCTATAACCCTTCTACTCGTAAGTTTACAGTGAGCAGAGATGTTGTTTTTGATGAGATGAGTAGCTGGTATAAACCAGTAAATGTGATTGATGCTGTAGATGCACAAAACGGTAATGCTACATAGAATTCACAGCAGCAGTCACAAAATATTAGTGGACCTGGAGCGTCCTCTAGCGGTGGTTCACATTCTTCGCCATGGACAGGCAGATTGAGATCAGGAGAATCTTTTCAAAGCAACGCAGATAGTGGTATTCAGGTATCACGAAAAGGAAAAGAGAAGGTAGATCAGCCCATGTTTGATGTGAATGCAGGTCACTCTTATGTGGATGGTGAATCCAGTGGCTCAGAACAGAGCATTGATGATGAGTTGGGTATTCCTTCTATTGTTACACTTGGAGTAAGGAAGACTAGGGATGTTTTGAGAGCACCTGGGAGTGAACCTACTTTGTGCAGGTCTACCAGAGCTAGGTATCCTGTGGATAGGCTGAAATATGATGGATTTACAACCATTCACTATGCATATATGGTCAAAGAGATACAGGAACCAGAACCCACTTCTTTTGAGCAAGCCATGGGAAAAGAAAAATGGGAGAAAGCCATGGATGAAGAAATGGATGCCTTGGAAGCAAATGCTACATGGGAGTTGGTACCTTTGCCTAAAGGTAAGAATGCAATTGGTTGTAAGTGGGTTTATAAGGTGAAGCACAATGCAGATGGTTCTGTGAACAGATACAAAGCAAGATTAGTAGTCAAGGGGTATTCACAAACATATGGCATTGACTATGAAGAAACATTCAGTCCGGTTGCAAGGATGGAAACCGTAAGAGTAGTCATTGCTATGGCTGCATCAAAGGGATGGCCTTTACATCAGATGGATGTAAAGAATGCCTTCTTGCATGGTGATTTGCAAGAAGAGGTCTATATGGAGCAGCCACCAGGTTATGTGCATGCTGTTCATCCTGAGTTTGTTTGCAGGTTGAAGAAAGCCTTGTATGGCTTGAAGCAAGCACCTAGAGCATGGTCTGACAAGATATGACAGTATCTTGTCACTATTGGCTTTCAGATTTCCAAGGCAGATTTCTCACTTTATGTGAGAAAAACAGAGAAAGATATTATGCTACTTGTCATTTATGTTGATGATTTGATTATGACAGGTGACAGTGATGAAGATATCCTTCATGTGAAAATGCTATTGAAGCAGAAGTTTGAGATGAAGGATTTGGGAGAGCTGCATTATTTCTTGGGCATTGAGGTGATTAGATCACCAAGTGGGATACAGCTCTTGCAGAGGCAGTATGGATTGGACATGCTTATATGGGATGATAGGCTGTAAGCCTATTTCAATTCCTTTGGAGCAGAATGTGAAGCTGAGCGCAGATGCAGGTGAGCTTCTGGAAGACCCTACTATGTACAGACGCATAGTAGGAAGTTTGATTTATATGACTATTACCAGGCCAGATTTGAGCTATGCTATTGGATTGGTAAGTCAGTTTATGCAGGCTCCAAGGAAACTGCATTTGGATGCGGCTAGACGCATACTCAGGTATGTGAAGTCCACATTGCAGTATGGACTATTTTATGAGACTGGGGTTCAGATACAGTTGCATGGATACACTGATGCTGATTGGGCTGGTAGCATTTCTGATAGACGATCTACCAGTGGATATGTGTTCTCTTTTGGGAGTGCTGCAGTCACTTGGAGCAACAAGAAACAGCCTACAGTTGCCTTATCCAGCGCAGAGGCTGAGTACAGGGGCGCAGCAATGGCTGCATGTGAGGTAACTTGGTTGCATAAGCTACTTTATGATATGCATCAGCCTACAGATGGGCCAGTTGTCATTTATTGTGACAACATGAGCAGTATACACTTGGCAAATAACCCAGTCTATCATGCTAGAACAAAGCACATTGAGGTGCATTATCACTATGTGCGGGAGAGGGTTTTACTAGGTCTTATTGATCTAGTTTATGTCAGCACAGAGGATCAGGTAGCTGACATATTTACGAAGGCATTGGGCGCAGAGAAGCTGCGCAAGTTCAGAGACCTGCTTGGTGTGCAGGAATTGGGATTGAGCTCGAGGGGAAGTGTTGAGATATCGAGCTCCACTCGTGATATGCCAGGGTGACCGTTGTGCATTTATGTCACCGACTTGTCAGTTGTAGATGCGGTTGGTACACCGCCCATGAATAATAGCTAGATGACAGCTATCCTTATCTACTCTAGTTCGTGGCTCAGTTAGTATGCCACCTTAGTTAGTTGAGTTTGGTTTGAGACCCATATATAGGGTTCTTCTATTTCTTTGTAAGAGAGTTCTTTTTGGCTTACACAACTAAGAAGAGGAAAACTGTTTTCAGCCTCCACCTTTGTGTGTATTCCCCCATTGTGCAAGCAAGAAAGCTACAAGTGAGACTCCTTCCTTCTCTCCCACAATCTTGACACTCGTTTTACCCCCCCTGATTACTATATAAACAGGGGTAGAGTGTCACATCAGGAACACACACGGATACACAACGATCCATGCAGAAGTCTCTTTGCTACTAATGATGCAATGAAGCTCTGTTGTAATTAGTCGAGTCTCTCTCTCTCTCTCTCTCTCCACCCCTACATGGACGCACTGCCTGACCCATCAAGCTTCTTTCATGGCTCCCAAGAGATGTCGAGCTGCTGAGCAAGGTCATGCTTAGAGATCTCCCCAACACAAGGAAGTGGTCACCACCCACTGCTGCTGAGGGAACTCAACACAATGCTAAAGCACAAGTGGAAGCTAAGCCCGAACCCATTGAAATCGAAGAACCAGCCATTCCACAACAAATCAAGGTTACGACTATAACCCGTAATCATGATGGATGGCGAAATGGATATAATCAGGTTAGTACATTAAAAAAGGATCATGATTAGTTAGAACTAGTATTATCAAATGCTCTTTAGGAAGGAACATAGAAATTGATAAAGGGAATAGATTATATGCATCGCATTGACAACTGTGTTAAATTGTCTTATGGTTATGACTGCTTTTGGACTTGTGAATGATGAGTTATGGCTCTTATGATTTCGTGCTTGCACAAATGGATGAGTTGTGGATTGTGGTGGTTGAGGACATTGGGATCCCCAACCCAATGCTCCTTAACACTCTGCGGAGTGTGGAAAAACTCACTTGCGGGTGCAGGTCCTATGCTCCCGAGGGAGGTAGATGTTTTTTATTTTGATCACTCGAGCACCTAAGAGGGCAAAGGGTTTAGTGGTAAGTGCCCCTATTATGTAGGATGGCTCTAGAGGCTTAGCGAAGCTTAGAGGGACTCTAAGCCAGTAAATTCCTTGTTGACTGCGGATGGAATGCGATCACATACAGCCCAATCCCGAGGGATTGCAAGGTCCTATCCTAGGCTAGACGGTGTCTTTCTACAGAAAGATGGTTTTGTACCACTCTGCAGAGTGATGGTGAAATAAATTATCTGATTTTCAAATTTTTTGTTATGCGCTAAAGATTGAGTTTAACGAACTCAGTTTAACAGAGTAATAAAAGGAAGCAGATTTTATATGTCCAAACAATGTGGTAGTATGCTTTACTAATTAGAAAACTAAGCAAACCCCATCGAGGAAAGTGGGAGGCTTCGATCATGACGATTGGATGCCTATGGCTGGGTGGACCGGATAAGTCGGCCAACATTAGATAGAGCTGATTAAATCATGACCCTCCCAATATCGGTAGGATTAGTTACCAGGTTTAACACCGTTTTAGGGGGCAAGAGCTAAGATTTTACCTTATGGGTAGGGGGATCGAGCTACACTCTCCCCCGTCTCTCACCCTCTTTGAACCAAGTGCGATGTTAACCTCACTCCTGCCTTTGATTGATTACAAAGTGGTTTTTCTTAGGTGGGCATTAGATTGCTATTAGGGGTGACTTGTCCATGCTTCCCCTGTGAAGTAGAACTGAGATTCCCATGCTCAACTAAGTCTAAGGTTTCCCATGGGGAGACGGGATGGTGATGTCCATGGATATGAATTTCAATCAACTACTAGAGTAGTCCTCTTGGTTTGTTGGAGGAGGCACCTCACAGAGCTAGTCAAGAGATATTCTAGGAAGTATCAGAGTGAGCCATCACTTCATCCATCTTTTGCACAACCAAGGACTTTCATGAGGCCATGCAAATTTGGAAGAACTTATGGTGGAAGAAATGTGTGAAATAGCAATTCTAAAGTGCCATTCCTCTTTAAATTTATCTTGGTATTCTTCAACAATATCCTTTTTTATAACAAATTATTGGAGAATCATTTGTTACACATGAGGGTGGTATTTGATGTATTAAGCCACCATAGGTTATTTGCTAAGGAGACCAAGTATTCATTCATGTAGACAGAGATGGAGTACTTGGATATATTGTTAGTGAGGAAGAAATGAAGGGTGATCCTAAGAAGGTGCAGGGTGTTAGAGGCTAGCTAACTCCCAACACAACTTCTCTTCATGGATTTCTTAGTTTATCTTCATTCTATCGAATATTCATTCGACCTTATGTGATCATTCCAGCTCGCTGATAGACTCAAGAAATAATCTTTTTTTAAGGATGCCATACTTGATGGAAGCTTTAATTAGTTGAAGGTATTGCTAAATTTTTCTCCTATTTTGGTTTATGTTGACTTATCTAAATAGTTCACTATTCAGTGTGACGAAAGTAAATGGTCCATAGGTGTAGTTTTGTTACAAAAGCATGGAGTTATTGCATTTGAAAGTCACAAGATTATAGAAAAGGAGATGGAAATGAATGTTTATGACCAAGAAATATTTTCTATTCTGATCAAGAAATATTTTCTATTCTACATGCAAAAGAAATGGCACCATTATTTGTGTGGCAACTAGTTTAGAGTTCAAAGTGATCACAAGGTTCTCAAGTATTTCATCTGTCAGTCTAACCTCACTCCTAAGCAGCATAAGTGGGTGGCTATATTACAATATCACAATTTTTACATTGCTCATACTCAAGAAAAAGAAAATATAGTGGCTGATTCTTTCTCTAGAATGTGGGCATAAAAAGTTTTAGCTATCTATTAATGAGCTTCATGATAATTGGATTGAAGAGTTACAAAAGGCCTATCTGTTGGATGAACTCAACTAATGTATTTCAAAAATTACAACCAAGGGATAATGAAGAAAAACTCTCACTTTCAGTTTAGAAGTGGTCTCATTTGATTTAATTGTAGGATTGTCATTCCTTGTCCCTCTTATTTCAAGCAAAGATAATAGAGGAGATGCACTCTTCACCCACAACAAGGCATTTAGGTCTTTTCAAGACCTAAATGCCTTCACCCACAATAAGGCATTTAGGTCTTTTCAAGACCTATGACAAGATTTCTAAGAGCTTCCACTATAAGTGCTTATGGAAGGATGTAAAGGATTATGTTTCTAAATGTGTGTCTTGTCAAGAAAATAAGGATAGCACTCATAAGCTAGGTGGTTTGCTACAGTCATTACCTATCTCTAAGGAAAAATGGACATGTAGAAAAAAAAAGGATGGCACCCATAAGCTAGGTGGTTTGTTGCAGTCATTACCTATCACTAAGGGAAAATGGACATGTCTTTAAATTGTATGGATTATTGCAAGTCATTTTTCGTGATAGGGACATCAAAATCAAAAGCAACTTTTGGATGGAAACCAAGTTAACTCCATCTATAGCATACCATCCTCAAACTAATGGCCATTTTTTGGGCAAGAGGCACATGTGCTCATCTCTCTCTCTTTCTTTCTCTTTCTCTCTCCCCCTCTCTTTCTCTATGTTGTTTCTCTTTTCTATTGTGGTTTTAATAGACCTTCATGTTGGTTCTAATTATTTTTTTCCTTTGATAGAATTCATTTGGAGCGAGAACTATAGATCTCTCTCTCTCTCTCTTTGTGAATTGGCTTATTGAAGCCTTGGACATATAGGGAGTTTAACATTTCATCCCATGGTTGGGTGTTTGGATCAATTATACTTGTTAGGATTGTGAACTTGGCCATGTAAGCCTAGACTGATTTATCTCCTCACTCAAGGCTATAGAGCCATTTAAGCTTCTGTGCATCTATTTGGTCAAGTTGTAATATATTTTGGAATGCAATCAGTGCAACATTCCAAGTGGGCCATCCACCATGTTGCAGCCTTTTTCCTCATTGAAGATTCAAATATGGCAACTTTGTGAGGCTCATTGATCTGACAAGGGAAGTTGATGGTGTGAATGATATCAAATTGGTGTATAAAAGCATCTAGATCCTCATGATAAGATCTAAAGAACTTTGGGAATGGGATGTTGGTTTGGTGAATCATTCTATTCAGAACTAAAAATCTGGGAGGGGGTACAGGAGGTGGGATAACACCGTGATGCGTAGAACCTTCTTTTTTGCTATTTTTTCAATGCATCATGATGTTGGTTCTAACCCTTGTCATTGTTTTATTGCAGAGATCATTTTGGGCTACATTGTGCAAGTCCTCGTCTCTCTTCCTTTCCTCTCTCTCTCTCTCTCTCTCTTTGTTTTCTTTTTTCTTCTATTTTTTTAGTATACATTCATATTGATCCTAACTCTTGCTATTATCATTTTACAACATAGATAAATTTGGGCAAGATTGCATAGGTGTTCATTGCTCTCTCTCTCTCTCTCTATATATATATATATATATATGCTTTCCCTTTTCTACTATCTTTACAATAGGTTTTGATACTAGTTCTAACTTTAGAATCTATTGTTGTTGGAGCACTTAACACAAGGTAAAGCAGAGATTCTATATCTCAATTTATAGGTAAATTTCCTATATTTTGTGGTACTAAAATTTATGTATATTATTAGTTATCTTTTTGTTTGCGAGAATTGATATTTTCTTTTTTTCATCATGTGCAATGGATTTGTAGCAATTTAATCGTCTTTAGCAAATTAGTTTATAGGTAAATTTGCCACATTTTGTGTTGCTTCAATGCACGTAATTGAATAGTTATATCTTTGATTAAGAGAGATTTATCATTTCAATAATTCAATCATTTTTTTCTCATATCTGTGATTTTCAATAGGTTTTGATTATCATAATTTTAGAATCAATTGTTGTTATATTAATCAACAAAGCAGTATATATATTCTATCTTATAGGTAAAGTTTCTCTTTTATGTTGCGAGAATTCATACTGAAAATTAATTATTTTGATTATTATTAAAGCACTATCTTTTTGTAACATGCAAGTATTGTGTAAGGATTGTGAAGCATATAACTCTCAAATGATTATTTTGTTGTGGTGAGTAATTTCTGTGTTGGACTATATGGATCTGTTGGAAGAAGTCGGTTTAGAAATCCTCTAATGTGTTCGTCCTACTTGTCCATTTGGATCTCTATGCCATTTGGCTACAATCCATGTAACTCTTGTATCATATCATCCTTCATATAATGCATAATCTGATGAGTCATAGAATATCTCAGTTATCAATCCAAAGTGCTTATTCGGATTTGCATGCCATGTGGCTGCATACTTGTAAGTTGTAGCAACTACTTTGTCATACGCACATATACATACAATGTACTAAGTCACATTAGACTCTATTTATTATAATCAAAAGTATTTTTGAGAAATTATAGGAGTACTCTTGTTTTATTCTTTCCATTCTATTTAATACAGATGGTATGATCAAAGTGATGCCTTGAAATTGAGTTTGCACTTTGTGTCAATGTACATGCCTATATGCATTTCAATATTAATGTTTATGTCTGGTTACAAAAGTGTGAACATTGCCTAATGCCATAGTTGATTTGTGTGGCATATTGGTGATTACTAGTCGGACTTAAAATGCCTATTATTTATGGTTTAGCACATACTTTTTTATATCTATTGCCTAGGTTATAATGCTTGAGTGAAGGATGAGCATTCTCTCAATACAAGTACATAATATGAAAGATGAAGAAGGGAATTGGATCACTAATATGTATGGTTACTCATCCCAAGTACATATGTGTCCAAGTATGAAGGGAGCTTTCATGGTAAAAGCATCTACGATTGCAAATGTATCAAAGTACTAGTAGGATAAAATTTTAGCTCTCAAACAAAAGAATGTTGATTCTCACCTTATAATTAACACAGGCATTGGTACAAAGCATATTCATGCAAAAGCAAATACATATTGTGCCCATTTTAATTGTTCAATTAAACATTACAAAATGAATGTCTTTGCATCACATTGAGAATGAGCAATTTCATGATATCTATGTAACTAATTGTCTTGTATCTACAAAAGTATACGCCTTGGATTGTTGTGATGGCAAAATATTGAGAGTTTCACATGTTCTTTTAAGTGTTATCACATTGAAATTGATAGTTTTTTAGGAGCATATAGCTAGTATCTTATCGAGAGGACCTTGTTTTTTTCTATGAGTCCAAGCATATACTAGCCAAGGGGGGTCGACAATATGGAACCCTTGAGTCTATGCATGTACCAAATCTCAATAGCATAGAATGGCCACTGTCTACTAGTGCAATATTCTGCACAAGTAGCACAAAAATTTCAACTAATATATTGAACTCCATGAAGCAAAGCACTAGCTCAAATAATCTACACTTAAGCTGGCTCATACCAATTGCAATTTTTACACATATCTTCAAGGAATGTGAGGGTTTGAGACGTACTAAAAGCAAGTATTTCATAAAAAGTTTATTTGTGGATTATGTAATAAGGATTCTAGGCAAAACTTGGACATCAAAAATCACTCGCAATCCTAACAGAGTAGAGTGTTGAGTCACAATAAGGGATATGGATTTTAGGTAAAACTTTGCTCTTCTAATTTAACTATTTTCTTACTTTGGGATAGATCAACTAACTTTCCTTTCCAATTGCAAGTACTTTAACTTTATGCTTGGTGTTTAAGTATCGTAGATGGAGGATGCTCAAGGCTAAATGGTTGTGCCTTGATCAAGACACGAGTAACAATACAACCATGGATGTTATAGTTATCTGTGAGGGTTGCAAGCCCCAAGTGTTATAGATGGAGGACAATTGTCCCTTGAGTATAATACACCAAAAAATCACAATGTTAATGGAAAATCCACCTTTTAGCTTCTATTTCAAACTAGATGGTAGGAATATTCGAAGTCGAGATGAGGGTACTATTACCCATGGAAAGTATATGGCTCCACATTGAAATCATGGAGTCTCCTTCAAAATCCAACTCCACAAATTGTAGTATCCAACACTTGTAAACTTTCAATTATTTTTGCCTAATGGAATTTAAGTACTTTGCAAAATCATATGCTTGCATTGTTTTAAAAAAACTTAGTGTGTTTATGAAATTATATTTGAAACTATTCAAACATGTATATACATACTTTAAAATTTAAGATAATATGCATACACTCGACTATACACTAGGGAAGAGAAATGTCTCTCCTAACCTTGATTCTACTGAACACGAATAAGACACATTTCTTTATCGAGATAAGATGCATACATCTATGTATCAATCTATGGATGGGGGGAATATGCCTCCCTTCCAACAATTGTTGATAGAGTATGTGTGTATTCTTATAGTTTAAAATGAATTTTTTGAACATGTATAGACATCCCTCTTTTGAGATATGACACATACACGTGCACACCTATGTGTTTGGGGGAAGGAGAGAAAGAGAGAGGGGGGGCTCCTTCCAAATATTAGTTGATACAACGTGCAAGTGCCACATTGGCACATTTACATATGCATGTCAACTTTACAAAGACATTACATAAAACCATAGCTAAATATCATATGTGAATAGTCCCTTAATGGTTTAAAACTTAGGGTTTTTAAGGTAGAACTAGTTTAGCTTTTATTTCATTGTTTCATTTCACACATTCTATGTTCATCTCTTCACATTCACCACATCCCTCTTACCTATTGTGATGGATGCTTACGTACAGTTTGATAATTGGACCCATGAGACTCACTTTACTAGCCAGCGTGGTGAGATCTTTGAGGTTTTCTTAAAGAACTTCAACCTTGAATGCTTACTCTTATTATACCTAACAAATGTGCATATAAAGTTTCTTCACATTTCGATAAAGTTTGGTATTTTTATAATTATCCTACACAAAATTGGATGGATTGATAATCAAGAAATTAACATTGCAAAATTACTATCCCTTAAAAATTTTCGACAACATAGATTATACAAATGTATCTGGAGTAAAGTCTGCAACAAGAAACTATAAGTTTTCACATGTTTTTCCTAGTGAAATTGACAATGATAACAAAAATTACAAGTAAGCATATAATAATACAATGAAGGTGCACATTAGAGTTTAGAGTAAAGGATGAGAGCAAAAACTTAATTCATACTTTTAAATGGATTTTGCAGTGGGATATAGTCACATGTCTAGTACACATGGAGAACACTATTCCAAAAAAGATAACACTACAAAAAATATTCATTCCATTGGAACAAACACATCTTTCATTGCTTCAAGATTTCTTATATGTTGGAAATCCTTGGGGGTTACAATAATATACTTTGCATGTATTGCACAATATTGAGCACTAGTTATTAAGTCTACCAAAAATGCCTTTGCAGCACACTATAGAGCATGAAGACATTCTTTTGTGAAGTGATTAGATCTATCTTGACCTTGTACCAAAAATCATCTCTTGCTTTCTGTTCAATAGAGGTCTTGTACAATCTCACAAATAAGTCTCGAGAAACTAACCTTTAGAATGATGAGATCAAAAGAGTATTGATACTTCTTGATTTCTCTTAAGGCCACTCTACCTAGCCTCCACTTACAATTCTTGTGGGGACACTGAGGAGGACCCCTCTCAAGGTGGCTTGAGGAAGTTGGGTCAGGTTTAGAAGGAGGTGGTCTATTGGCAAGCTGTGAAGTGTTGTTGTCCAACACTACATTTATGCCAATAGATGTTCCATTGAGCAGAACACAATATGGAGTTCTAAGAGGAATCTTCTTTGCAGCCACCTTAGGTCTAGCCATATGTCCTATACAACAATAGATCTAAAAATTCAATGAATAAGATAGAAGGAAACCCTCATATATAGTGCTTAAACTTTAAGACTTGTTCACGTAAATACAAAACATCTCTTCTCTTAAATAATGAAATGTATTCACACTGAATGCATTCTTCATCTTACTATCTTAGCTCTTTGGGAACCCATTTGTTGCCTTCTTGAAGCCTTGTTTCTAGCCACTTGGATTGTCAAGATTGTGGGAGAGAAGGAAGGAGTCTCACTTGAAGCTTTCTTGCTTGCACAATGGGGGAATGCACACAGAGATGGAGGCTGAAAACAGTTTTCCTCTTCTTAGTTGTGTAAGCCAAAAAGAACTCAAGTACAAAGAAATAGAAGAACCCTATATATGGGTCTCAAACCAAACTCAACTAACTAAGGTGGCATACTAACTGAGCCACGAACTAGAGTAGATAAGGATAGCTATCATCTAGCTATTATTCATGGGCGGTGTACCAACCGCATCTGCAACTGACAAGTCGGTGACATAAATGCACAAAGGTCACCCTGGCATATCACGAGTGGAGCTCGATATCTCAACACTCCCCCTCGAGCTCAATCCCAATTCCTGCACACCAAGCAGGTCTCTGAACTTGCGGAGCTTCTCTGCGCCCAATGCCTTCGTGAATATGTCAGCTACCTGATCCTCTGTGCTGACATAAACTAGATCAATAAGACCTAGTAAAACCCTCTCCTGCACATAGTGATAATGCACCTCAATGTGCTTTGTTCTAGCATGATAGACTGGGTTATTTGCCAAGTGTATACTACTCATGTTGTCACAATAAATGACAACTGGCCCATCTGTAGACTGATGCATATCATAAAGTAGCTTATGCAACCAAGCTACCTCACATGCAGCCATTGCTGGACCCCTGTACTCAGCCTCTGTGCTCGACAAGGCAACTGTAGGCTGTTTCTTGCTGCTCCAAGTGACTGCAGCACTCCCAAAAGAGAACACATATCCACTGGTAGATCGTCTATCAGAAATGCTACCAGCCCAATCAGCATCAATGTATCCATACAACTGTATCTGAACCCCAGTCTCATAAAATAGTCCATACTGCAATGTGGACTTCACATACCTGAGTATGCATCTAGCCGCATCCAAATGCGGTTTCCTTGGAGCCTGCATAAACTGACTTACCAATCCAACAGCATAGCTCAAATCTGGCCTGGTAATAGTCATATAAATCAAGCTTCCTACTATGCGTCTGTACATAGTAGGGTCTTCCAGAAGCTCACCTGCATCTGCGCTCAGCTTCACATTCTGCTCCAAAGGAACTGAAATAGGCTTACAGCCTGTCATCCCATATTTGGACAGCATGTCCAATCCATACTGCCTCTGCAAGAGCTGTATCCCACTTGGTGATCTAATCACCTCAATGCCCAAGAAATAACGCAGCTCTCCCAAATCCTTCATCTCAAACTTCTGCTTCAATAGCATTTTCACATGAAGGATATCTTCATCACTGTCACCTGTCATAATCAAATCATCAACATAAATGACAAGTAGCATGATACCTTTCTCTGTTTTTCTCATATAAAGTGAGAAATCTGCCTTGAAAATATGAAAGCCAATAGTGACAAGATACTATCCTATCTTGTCAGACCATGCTCTAGGTGCTTGCTTCAAGCCATACAATGCTTTCTTCAACTGCAAACAAACTCAGGATGAACAGCATGCACATAACCCGGTGGCTGCTCCATATATACCTCTTCTTGCAAATCACCATGCAAGAAGGCATTCTTTACATCCATCTGATGTAAAGACCATTCCTTTGATGCAGCCATAGCAATGACTGCTCTTACCGTTGCCATCCTTGCAACCGGACTGAATGTTTCTTCATAATCAATGCCATATGTTTGTGCATACCCCTTGACTACTAATCTTGCCTTGTATCTGTTCACAAAACCATCTGCATTGTGCTTCACCTTATAAACCCACTTACAGCCAATTGCATTCTTACCTTTAGGCAAAGGTACTAACTCCCATGTAGCATTTTCTTCCAAGGCATCCATTTCTTCATCCATGGCTTTCTCCCATTTTTCTTTTCCTATGGCTTGCTCAAAAGAAGTGGGTTCTGGTTCCTGTATCACTTTGACCATGTATGCATAGTGAATGGCTATAAATCCATCATATTTCAGCCTATCCACAGGATACCTAGCTCTCGTAGACCTGCGCAAAGTAGGTTCACTCCCAGGTGCTCTCAAAACATCCCTGGTCTTCCTTACTCCAGGTGTAACAATAGAAGGAATACCCAACTCATCATCAATGCTCTGTTCTGAGCCACTGGATTCACCATCCACATAAGAGTGACCTGCATTCACATCAAACATGGGCTGATCTACCTTCTCTTTTCCTTTTCGTGATACCTGAATATCACTATCTGCACTGCTTTGAGAAGATTCTCCTGATCTCAATCTGCTTGTCCATGGCGAAGAATGTGAACCACTGCTAGAGGACGCTCCAGGTCCACTAATATTTTGTGACTGCTGCTGTGAATTCTGTGCAGCGTTACCATTTTGTGCATCTACATCATCAATCACATTTACTGGTTTATACCAGCTACTCATCTCATCAAAAACAACATCTCTGCTCACTGTAAACTTACGAGTATTGTGCATGCTGTTCATCCTGAGTATTGTGCCAGATGAGTTGAGATCCAAGTGAACAAACTCATCTGGCACATGTACATAGGCAATGCAACCAAAAATTTTCAAATGAGAAATATCTGGTTTCCTACCAGTATACCTCTCCTCTAGAGTTATCCCATGTATTACTGCAGTGGGAGTCCTGTTCATTATGTAGACTGCTGTAGCAACTCCTTCAGCCCAATAAAAATGTGGCAGGTCTTTTTCATTGAGCATGGCACGAGACACCTCTCCAATATGCCTGTTTTTTCCTTTCTGCGATTCCATTTTGTTGTGGGGTATGACTGTATGAATATTGTTGCTTTATGCCATGCTCCTGCAGGAACCTTACAAACTCATTTGAGAGGTACTCTCCCCCTCCATCTGACCTTAGGCATTTTATTTGCAGACCTGTTTCTTTTTCAGCCATAGCTTTAAGAGTTTTAAAATGCCCAAAAACTTCACTTTTCTTTTTCATAAAATACACCCAAACTTTTCTGCTATAGTCATCAATAAAAGTGACAAAATAATGACAGCCTCCAAGAGATGCAGCTTTAATAGTCCACACATCAGAGTGGATTAATTTCAATGGCTTCTCACTCTCTTGAACATGTCTAGGAAATGGTTTCCTTGCCTGTTTTCCAAATTGACAGGCTTCACATACCTTATGCATTTCTGCAACCTTGAATTTAGGCAATCTTGCAACAATATTTTGGGCCTGCATTGATTTAAGTCGCTGTACATTAACATGACCAATGCGTTTATGGCAGATATCAATATCTGCAACTATACCGGTCCCATGTGCAAACATTGCTGCACTCAATTC
Organism: Lygodium microphyllum; assembly: GCF_053477565.2. Classification (NCBI taxonomy): domain Eukaryota; kingdom Viridiplantae; phylum Streptophyta; class Polypodiopsida; order Schizaeales; family Lygodiaceae; genus Lygodium; species Lygodium microphyllum. The sequence continues at coordinate 52,152,536 of NC_141164.1, forward strand.
AGGCATGTCTGCATCCAACGTAAACATTCTCACCTTCTTCTTTCCTTTTGCTATCAAGCGACCTTTATTTTTCATATCCTCAACAAAGCATCCATGAGGATTAAATCTGACCTGCAAGCCCTGCTCAACCATTTGATCAACAGAAACCAGATTCTTGGTGATATTCGGGACATGAAATACATCGGACAGGTATTTCTTTTTCCCATCTTGCATAGACAAAGGAAATTTTCCAATCTGCACAATAGGATATGCAGTATCATCACCAGTCTCCACAAATCCTGGTTTTTCCATTTTCCTTGCATCCTCCATCCATTCTGCATGACCTGTCATGTGGTTTCATGCACCTGAGTCAACATACCATACATCGTTGCTTTCTTCTGCACTTGTCACAGAATTGTTCATGTGCTGCACCATAAACAAATGCTCATTTCTGTCATCACCCTGTCTACTAGAAGATGCATAATTCCCTTGTTGCAGTTTTCCATTCATGATGTCATTCTGCTTTTTATAGCAGTCTTTAGCCATATGACCCATTTTACCACAGTAGTAGCATTCAACATTACTGTTTGCATTTTGGTCTCTTTGCCATCCACCACGACCTCTTTGGCTCCCCCTGCCTCTAGAGTTACCACGTCCTCCTCCATAGGACTGGTTTTCTTGAGTTTGCTGCATATTCTGATTTCTACCACGGCCTCCAAATCGACCTCCTCTACCTCTGCCTCTACCTCTTCTAGCATTTGAGTAGAAGACAGCTTCTTTTGAAGTTCCTCCTGAAGAAGATGCACCACCATTTCTCTGCTCCTTAGAAATTAGAAGAGCAATCAACTCCTCAAAATCAGGAAATCTTTCACGGATGGAAATGGATGTTCGGAACTATGCATAATCCTTTCCTAGACCATTCAAGGTCACAGAAACTAAATCATCATCTTCCACTGGCGACCCAATGGAAGCAAGTGCATCTGCAATCTTCTTTACCTTCATGTGGTAGTCATTGATGCTCATATTTTCTCTTTGCACATTATGCAACTCTTGCTTGAGCTGCATTTTCCTGGCTTGCGTATTTGTGCTATACATTTTTGACAAAGTATCCCATGCCTCCTTTGGCGTACTTGCATCCTGAATATGCACAATCATAGAGTCTGAAATACTGATAGAGAGCCAGTACATAACTTTCCTGGCTCTCTCATGCCATGCTTTGAATGCCTGCATTTGCTGTTGATTGGGAACATCAGGAAGAATTGGTTCTTCTTCATTTCCTGCAACAAATTCCCAATATCCTTTTCCCATAAGGAAATTCGTCATTCTAAACTTCCATGCTTGGAAGTTGTTCTTGTCAAGCTTTTTAGTTACAATCTGTGAAAGAGAATCAGACGCCATTATAGAATACTGCAAAAAAATTCTATCACTGCAGAGAACACAGCTTTAGCCTCACAAGGGCAAATCTGCAAAACTGGAAAAAGTGGTATTTGACCACACAGTCACTTCCTAGTGACGATTTTGCATATGCAGGAACCAAGGATGATTCTGTACTCCCAATGTCTCTGCATACGAGCATACGATGCAACATCTGTGGTAACCTTTCACCGACCTGTAGAACAGTGGTCGCACAGCATAAAACAGGGCTTTTTCCTGAGTGCGTGCAGAAAACTTCCGCCTCCAAAACAGGCCCCGAAATGGCCTCAAATCGTCGCCAAGGGCTGAAGCCCTTTTCCCGCAGCATATACTGCCCTCTTGCTTCACCGCGAAGGGCGTCTCAACCTGAGACAATGCACTCTTGCAATTTCCGGCTGTGCTACCTGCAGAGATCTACTCCCAAAACAGAAAATGAAAGCAACACTGCTTCTCTTACCAGAACACCGCGAGCTTGGCTTGCTTTCTTGAGCTCCTTACCACGAACAAGGCTCTGATACCATGTCAAGATTGTGGGAGAGAAGGAAGGAGTCTCACTTGAAACTTTCTTGCTTGCACAATGGGGGAATACACACAGAGATGGAGGCTGAAAACAGTTTTCCTCTTCTTAGTTGTGTAAGCCAAAAAGAACTTAAGTACAAAGAAATAGAAGAACCCTATATATGGGTCTCAAACCAAACTCAACTAACTAAGGTGGCATACTAACTGAGCCACGAACTAGAGTAGATAAGGATAGCTATCATCTAGCTATTATTCATGGGCGGTGTACCAACCGCATCTGCAACAGACAAGTCGGTGACATAAATGCACAACGGTCACCCTGGCATATCACGAGTGGAGCTTGATATCTCAACATGGATTGGTTCTATTTGGCACTTAAGGCATTATAATGCGCTCTTTTAGTGAATGTCATGTTTCAATCATGTTATATCCAATTTATTAGTACTTTCATTTTCTTTCTTATACAAAATTTGAGCTTTATGCTACTATGATCCTATACTACTAAGATATTAATTGGATAATTGGATTGCTGCCATTCACCCCTCCACCATGATCTATTTTCCTTTGTGATGCACCATGTACTATCCAATGTGAATTTTTCCTTCCTCATGTGGATCAAACTCAAATGCTTCCCTTTTCTATATAGTATGGTCTATGCTATAATATAATATATATGGATAAAAATATGCTCAATAATTTATATAACTCATATACTACTAAAATCTAGGCTTAGTATACACCATGTAATGTGTGATAGAACTTTTACCCCATGCTTGCACCATATTTTTGTAGAAGTTATGTACAGTATCAATAAATTCTTACTTATCTCCATTGTCAAACACCATATTTCAAAGTAAGGGAGCCAATTTATTATAATATTCCAAAACTTGGCTTTTGTCAATCTTGTTTTTCCTCCATTACTTTGATCAAGAACCACATCATCTAGCTTTTTCCACCCATCATAATATTGTGGCCTATGAACTGTGACATTCCCTTTCTTATTGACACATGTTGAAAGAAACTTCCTAGCCTTTGCTCCTCCCAAGCAAGGTGTTTTGGGCACATTACTAGATTTTTATGATCTCTTCTCGTATTTTCAATTATTACTTGATGCTTGTATAGCCCAATCTCTGACAACACTCACTTCACATTCTTCACATTGCAATGGTTTCTTTTCTCAAGTGTATACAAGCAAAGAAAATGTATTTATACACAATTTTCTCCATAATTCTAACAAAAGCATGCAATGAGTAAATGTGAGCATGATCCAATGGAATGTTGAAGATGGGCTTCTAAGTGGGATCTTCTTTATCATGTGTTGGTGTAGCTATTGTTATCGTTTTCCAATTCTTCTTCCCATCCTTTCCTTCTACCATCTCTGTCAAGGAATATAGGCATGGATTTTTCAAGTCTCTTGAAGATGCCATTAAACCAAATATTCACTACACCCTTCAATTGAGAGCATCTTGCCATGTTCCTAACAATGCATTATCTCTGCAAAGCTTGTGTGTGTAAGGAATAGTTGTAGCACCTCAATTGTTTTCTTAAGAACTTCAAATGCAATAAACCATCACACATAGTGCTCTAATTGAACATTAAAGTCCCTTGGGTTGTTCTTGTCAAGTTGTAGGACTCTATTCATCAAAGTTACACTAATTATTTCAAGATTTACTTCCTTGGTAATCTCATTTTAATCCAATTTGATGACAAATTGCAAATTTCCACTACATTTCTCAACACACATATCACAATACATTACCATTGCAGACTACACCTTGCATGGATCTAGATAGTAATTGTTGAGTTTGGCAAACTTAACCTCGTATACATTTTTTTTCCCAACCTTTAGTGTTTTCATGCCAAGAATATGTATGGCATCTCCTATCAACTCCAAAACCTTCGTGTTAAGTAGCTATCGCGTCTCTATTAACATTGAAGGTCTAAGAAGAGGCATAATTCTATTTCTCTTCAGCATATGACCAAGCCAACCTTCACACCCTTGAATATTTTCAAGTAACTCCCTGGGCTAATACATCCACTACATGCCTTAGTGATGTGGCTAGACTATACTCACTAGCATGTTAGGTAATCGATGTGGAGGATATGCCAATGATTATACATCTGGACTACACCTGTAACATGCATGCCCAAGCTATTCCTCAGTGGTACGTTCTTAGTAGCCCATCAAGAGATGTCCTAGGAAGCACCATCCGGGATTTTGATAAAATCCTCAGATTTTGCTAACTAGGCTCGCTTGATTCTACCCCGGAGTGGAAGTTCAGGCTACTCCCACGAGGATCAACTTGAGTTTTTCTAGTCAAATCTATTACTAGTGGCTAATTAATATTAGCAGATTCTAAAGAGATGTGAGTAAATTTTTATAGTTTCTAACGATCCATCAAGTGCAGTTTTTGTTCCTTCTTAGGAAAGCTCTGGGCTTACTGAGACTACCCACCCATAGGTCTGGTGAAAGTTGAGAAGGATCAAAGCTTGCTTGGAATAGCTATGGCGGGAGAGCAAGAGCAAGAAAGAGAGAGACACAAAATGGGAACTCCAACAGCTACAATGTGTGACTGAGCCTTCCTTTATTCAAACTGTCACTAAAAGAATAAAGAATAAAGTGACGGTGACAGGCGCCTGCCACCTACAGTGTGTAGTGGTAAGTACTGTTAGTGTAGTAATACACTGACGACTAGGCAAGGGCACCTTTATCCCCAACAACCTCCCACTTAAAGGCAAATCTGCCCCAGTGAGGAGTGAAAAGAAAAAGAAAAGAGAGTACAATGTACACATGTACAATAGGATGAGAAAAAACGTCATCTCATCCAACGCCCATCAATCTCCCAAGGAAGGCAAAGCGCTTAGTAGTGAGGCTTTTCGTGAGCAGATCTGTAGGATTTTTCGTCAGTGGAGATCTTGACAAGGTCAACAGACTTGTCCTCCACGATCCCACGTATGTACTAATACCTCACCTCAATGTGTTTCATCTTTGCATGGAAGACCGGATTCTTGGCTAGCTGAATAGCACTCATAGAATCCGAATGCAACATAGGTATAGAATCAATCCCAAGGTCATGAACCAACTGGCCCAACCATATGGCCTCTTTACAAGCCTTGCTACAACATACTCGACCTCAGTGGTAGATAAAGCCATACACTTCTGAATCCTGGACATCCCGAGACAGCACCTCCTGTGAGAAATGCGGGATCTAGAGCATGGCAAAATCGGAAGCTATGGAGGATGAAATGAGAAGTGTGGACTCATGATGGAGAAGACAAGGACACTGTTTGTTACACAAGTGAATTAGGTTCCAAGATTGAGACTTGGACTCATAAACACAATCTTGTGTATGTGGACAATGACATTGACACTTCACTGAAAAGAAAAGAGTACTATCATTGCATTAAGAAAGGAAGCAAGTACAATGCTTTATAGGAAAGTAGGAAACTGTAGTAGGCACCATTGTGCATATGGGATAAGTTAGCCTGCATATCCTTGACCCTGAGGCTCCATACAAAGAGGCTATTTTGTTGAGTGTGATTGCTAATACTCAACACCCCTCCTCAATCACAACTAGAAAAGCACAAAGTGTGTAGAGGCTGTAATGAGAACCACCTGCAAAGTGTGGGCATACCACAAACATGGAAAAACACCAGAGGCTATCACAGAAAAGGCTAAGTGTGGGTACCAAAAACATGGTGGACATCCAGAGGCTGTAACAGGGGCCTCACAAAGTGTACAGGGACTGTAATGCCAAGTTACATAAGGAGTTTACAAAGCTTATGGCAGGAAGCATTAGGGCAAGGAAAATACAAGGCTATTAAAACAGTCTATCAGAATTATGAGAGTACAAGGACTGACGAGTCTTGTCCTTCCGATCCTGGTGGTCTTCATCTTCATCTTCTTCTTCCTTTGCTCCACTTTCTTCTTCTTCTTTGACTGCGACTAGATAGGCCTTTTGGGATCTCTTTCTTGCGTGGCAGAACTTCTTGGTGTGTCCGGTCCTTTTGCAGAAGTCACAGAAGAGCTGATCCTTCTTGCCTTTGTACCTGTTGCCAACATATAATGCATGCTCATCTCTAGAGGTACTTGGTTCTTCTTTAGTTTTTAGCTTCTTTTCTTCTTCTAACAGTGATGCCTGGATATCAACAAGTTCAGGATTTGGCATGTTGATTAAAGTTGTTGATACATTATTATATTCAGGAGGCAAGATCTTAAGTAGAACACCGATGCAAACATCTTCATCCATTTTAATGTTGATTCCTGCAAGTTGGGTTAGGAGTCCTTCCATGTAATTAAGATGTGTGGCAAGTGATGTGCTGGACTTCATTTCAAGCCTGAAGAACTCAATCAGGAGACCATACTTTGATGATTTAGATTGTGCACCGAACAGGGTGTCAAGTCTTTTCCATGTATCCTGTGAGGTCTCACAGTTATCCACATGGTGGATATAACTGTCGTCTAGCTCCAGTTTGATAATGGCCTGAGCTCTGTCATCATTCTTTTGCCAAGTAGTTGCAAGGTCCGCGTCCCGAGGTTTCTTCTCTTTGCCATTTGTGATGGCCCAAAGACCCTTCTTCATCAGGATGAGCTTGATGCGGGTTTGCCAAGTGTGAAACCCGACTCCTTTGAATCGAGCATTTGGAGAGTCTTTGCCCATGTTAGATTTACGGGAACAGTAGCAAATCAACTTCAGACTTATTAGATTTGAGCAACAGAAGAATTGGTTGAGAGACACAAGTGCTAAAAAACACTAACTGAGTGTCAATGAATACCAAATCTGCAAAAGTCTTTTACTCTTTTAAAATCCAAGTGATCTTCCCCTTCTTGATTTGATGCTGATGCCTTCAGATCTAAGTGACAGTACTTTAATGGACTTCAGAGAGTATTGCTCAGTGATTCAAATCACTGTTGATAACTTCAGTGAGAGAAACAGTGAAAAATGTCAGAATTTTGAAGCTTTGGCTATGGTGGAATTAGGGTTTCTGAGACAGGGGCCTGGTTTTTTGCTAATTGCAGGAGCTACAGTGGATCATTTTCAAAAATTTTTATATGCCTAGGAAGCTGACTTCATGGGCTACCAAAGCCCTATCATAATCGTCAAGATTGTGGCATGTATGAAGCACGCAGACACGTCGAACAGAAGCAGGCGCAGTTCTGACAGGATTCCGCGATTTCCGCAATGCTAGAGCCAGGGCGCAGTAATGCAGTCAATTTTTGTGCCAGGATGAAGCGCCTTGAGAAGAAGAACAACTCCCTAGAAGAAATCGTGGGCTGAAATGGCCTGGTTGAAGAGTTATGGAAGCTCCAAGTAAGGTAGGTCCTGTCTGGCTATGGCAGACACAGAGCAGAGATTGAGGATTTTCACAATGCTGAGCTCCAGATGGTCCAATGTCCTGGATTGATGTGATACAAGGAAGCTTTGTGAGTTGGGGAATACTTTTCCAGAAGGAAGCTCCAAGAGATTTGACCTGTGGAGTGAGATATAAGCAGCTCAATCTGACAGGGTACTGCTGGCTATGGCTGCCATGGAAGCTTCAATGAGAGTAGAGTTGGGAGATGAAGTCATGAGCTGACATTGAGCTAGACTGAGGTTGAAAGGAATCAAGAGAGGCTAGACAAGCAATGCCATGCCCAACTGGGCTCTGATACCATGTGAGAAATGCGGGATCTAGAGCATGGCAAAATCGGAAGCTATGGAGGATGAAATGAGAAGTGTGGACTCATGATGGAGAAGACAAGGACACTGTTTGTTACACAAGTGAATTAGGTTCCAAGATTGAGACTTGGACTCATAAACACAATCTTGTGTATGTGGACAATGACATTGACACTTCACTGAAAAGAAAAGAGTACTATCATTGCATTAAGAAAGGAAGCAAGTACAATGCTTTATAGGAAAGTAGGAAACTGTAGTAGGCACCATTGTGCATATGGGATAAGTTAGCTTGCATATCCTTGACCCTGAGGCTCCATACAAAGAGGCTATTTTGTTGAGTGTGATTGCTAATACTCAACACCTCCAACATAGGTGAATACATAGCTAGAAATGGACTTTCCACTATCTGCATGTCCTGCATAATCTAAGTCTGTGTACCCCACAACTCATGTATACTGGCTACCATAGCAAATACACATATCTGTTGTGCCCTTCAGGTATCTCATGATACCCTTCATGGTATCCCAATGCTTCTTGCCAAGTGTAGCCATATAGCGTGCCACAACACCAACTGCAAAGGCAATATTTAGATGAGTGGCTATCATGGCATACATCAAACTGTGCACAGCTTATGCATAAGGGATCTTGGCCATCTCGGACCTCTACTCATCTGCCTGTGGACCTGTCTACGAACAATCAGCTTGTGAAACCTTCAAATAAGAAGGTAATGGATATCCAATAGGCTTAACATCCTGCATGGGGAAATGCTCAAGGACTTTATGAATGTACTCCCTGTATGGCCTAAGACGCATTGAACTCCCTTGTAATTAATTGGGGGTGGAAGGTCAACAATAAACCTGACCTTCGAGAAGTCAGTGTGGCAATGCCATTCTTCGACACCACGTGTCCTAAGATGCATCTGTGCTTTACCCAAAACTGACACTTCATGGGGTTCAAGGAGAGACGATATACGCGGCACCATTCAAAGACTGCGCGGAGTTTGTCTAAGTATTCGACCCAGGTTGGATGGACACATAGGTCATCGACAAAGACTTCTAACTCCTTGCCAAGAATGTCCTTAAAGATAGTGCACATGAGACATTGAAAAGTGGCGGGGGCATTGGTCAACCCGAAGGGCATGACTATGTATGCAAAGACCCCCACTTTGTGGCAAAGGCGGTCTTGTGCCTGTCTGCAGGATGCACTTGCACCTGGTTGTACCCTGAGAAGCCATCCAGAAAACTGTAGGCTTCCTTGCCTGCCACCCTCTCAAGCATGTGCTCGATGTACGGAAATGGATAGTTGTCTCTCTTCGTAGCAGCGTTCACCTTCTTGTAATTGATGCACACTCGGATTTTTTTATTCTTCTTCATCACAATGACTATGGGTGATACCCAGTCTGTGTGCTCAATTTCGTAAATGAATCCAGCTCTCATCAGCTTGTCAATTTCCTCTTTGACAGCATGAGCATGTTTTGGATTCATAGGGTACGATCACTGCTTGACCAGCATTGCGTTCGACGTCATGGGTATGTTGTGAGTCGCAACACTTAGATCTACCCCTTATAGCTCTTCTAAGGACCAGGTAAACACGTCTATGTACTCCCGCAAGAGAGCGACAATACTCATTTCTTCTTTACCAGTCAAGTCATCGGCAATGAACATTGGTCGGGGTGTTTCCCCTTGCAGGGCTAGGTCTACCTCCTTGACCTTGGCTGGTCCTTCGATTGGTTCGCTTGTCTGCCCTTGACATTTGGCACCTAACAGAACTACTACCCTATCCCCTTTTTTGAATTTTGTGAAGCGTTTAGGGAGGTCCTACGGCTTTCGCTGTTCTTCTGATTGTGTATCCCTGGGGTGCTTTGCCTTTTCCTGCCTTAATTGTCTGCGCCTCAGGTGGACGGGTAGGTCCCCCTTGGTGTGTCTGGTCATGGGCGGCCTAGGGATCTCTGGATCACTGTCTGAGGTAACTTCCGACTTAGAGTCAAACCCTCCATCTTCGCTAGAAGAGGTGGTCCCCCCTGGTGGCCGCAGTTCAGATGGCGATTCGGTCCTAAGTATTGATGTCGTTCCTGGCTGGGCTAGGCCTGCTTGCTCAAGGTCTATGGCTCCTATGCATTCCAACCAAGCGCGATCACATTCCCTGCACATGACTCCTCGCTCTATTCTAAGGGCATGCCTTCCCTGCGGCTTGGCGTCTGCTCGTATCTGCTCAATTTCTCGTCCTTCAGTGTCATATTCTATGGTATCTACTTCACCCTCGCTCTCATCACTGAAGGATTGGCAGTCCTCGTATTCGTCGCTGGAATCTTTGTCATCCGATTGCTCGTCGTCTCCTAGGGCTTGGTATGCCTCGTGTCTTTGGTCAGGAACTAGGGCCCAGTTATATATGAGGTTCAAATCATGCACCCTAGTCCATTGCCACTTGGAATCCTCTAAGAGATCTTGGAGTGGTTTGAAATTTGCAGTTGGGTTTCCAGCTAGCTGGTCCGTTAGGTATTCCAGTACCCCCTGGAGTTCCCTTTTGTTGGATGGTACTTGGAAGGTGACAGGCTCAGACTTTCCCCGGCGGCTTCCTGCCATCATGCAGACTAGTGCAGAGAGTGCTTCATTAGACTTGCCGATCATTTTGATGGCCTGCTCATATGCCTCATGATCTGAGAATGGCAGGTCAATTGTAGCAAGAACGTGCATCCAATCCCACTCATCCTCTGGGCATGGGATATACTTGGTCAAGGGCCCATAGGGCTTCTTGACCTGAGTGTATCCTTTGAGCATAGCAGAGATGGCGTCTAGGTCGACTGGTGAGGTCTTCCAAGTATCCATCTCTATTCTTACGGTGTCCATTCTATTTCCAAGGAAGATCAAGCCGTTACCCCAATCTTCGATGACTCTAGTGTTGCGCATCCAGGGTCGAGGCCTAATAGGACATCGTAGTCCACTCCCTTCATGACTATAAAGTCGACAGAGAACTGGACACATGCGATCTTCACTGGCCAATTCTTCAGTACCTCGAATGGCTTCACTCTCATGCCGTTTGCTAGCGTGACATTAAACCTAGCAGCTTCGACCGGTGGGTTTCCCCAAGTCTGAAGCACTGCGTGGCTAAGCACACTAACCCCAGCTCACGTGTCTATGATTCCCTTTCTTGTTGTGTCACCCAGGGCTAGGACCAGTAGGACTGCGTGCATCTCAAAGCCTTCCCAAAAGGCATTGACGTGCAAGGATTTAGGCACGGAGTGCAGGGTCAAACTTGGCAATTGCATTTCTGCATCCTGGTCTCGAGGGTCTGCCATGACCTGCTCTTGTGATCCATCGACCCACTGCTTAAGGTCTTGTCATAGTGTAGGGTGCTGCTTAAGCAGATTTCCCAGGCTAAGGGTTACAGGGGTGGTCACTAGCGTGGTCAGGAGATCGTTAGATACTCGTCCTTCCCCTAGCCTAGACTGTCCGGGCCAATGGCCGTGGCTGATCTGTAGCTCTGTCGCGTCTAGGCTTGGTCTTAGCGGCACTGCTTATGGCACAGTTGCTTCTGCCGACTTAGGTTGAGACGGTGATATTGGCGTGCTTACACTAGAGAGATCATCGATCTCGTCCTCTATGATGGGCTCAGTGTCTTTGAGATGCTGTTGAGCCTCCCTCACCCATTCCTTCATCTTTTCTATGGCTTCTAATTGTCGCTTCGGATGCGGGTATTCCCCTACCTTAGCGCTTCCTTTTTCGGCTGTCATAGGGGCTGAAGTCTCTGCCTCCGCATCTAAAACCTTCTTTCCCGCAAGTAGAGTCGTAGCACTCTCAATCTTTAGTGCGACCTTAGCTTCCGATCTCTTCTTTTTTCGCATGTGGCTTTTCTTTCCTATCGAGGTTGCGCCAAGTTTGCTAGGTCCTGGCAGAGAGATGCCAGCCTGCTTCGTTTGGGCTCGGGTCATAACCCGCAATGGAATAGGTGTGGCCTCCCCATCGGGGTTTTTGACACCAAACAGCCCCAATGGGATGGATGGCAAGTTGGCTGAGCTAGAGGATGGCTTTCGCTTTGGGCAGTCTATGAAAAGATGGGTGATTCCACACTCTGCGCACCTTTGGTCAGTCTTGTTCCTGTTTTGCTGCTCTCTTTCAGGGCAGCGCGATGAGACATGACCGGGGTGTCCACAAGTCCAACAAGTGACTGGATCCTGCGGCTGCCCTCCTAGGCCTCTACCTCATCCTCGTCCTAATGCCATCACCGGCACGGGTCGATAATCCATGAGGACTGCATTGCCCTCATTGTCGTGCGAGACGTAAGGGTATATGTAGGTCTCTTCATCATTCGGCTCCTCCACGTAGTGTACTGGAGCGTCGCTTGGTGGGTGGGTCACGTAAGGACCAGGCAGTCTAGGAATGCCTGTAGGATTTATGTCCATTCTAGGGACGGCTGGTTTCATATCGTTAGGCACAGGAAGAGCCAATGGGGCTCCCCTTCCGAAGAATGGCTGCGGCCTGTTTGCTAGATAAGGCTGGTCGTAGGGTTGCGAGTATGGAAGTCTTCTTGGTAGTCTACAATGCGCGACATCATGGCCGAACCTACCACAGTTAGCGCAAGGTCTTGACCTAGGGTCTTGACACTCGGCCGCCAAGTGGTTTCCGCCACAGTACATGCATTGGACATGCGGGCGCATTGGTCGTCTCAACATGTCTTGTAGCTTGGCTAATTCCATCTTGACCTCACCCAAGTCTTGGTCTGTCTCGGTGGCCTTCCCCTTATCTTGGGATGATGGGATTGACCGCTCACTAGAGGTTGACGTTCTCTCTGAGCTTTCGGGTTGGTCTCTTCTAGATTTGAGCTCCTAGAGCTCCGCTCTTTTAGCTGGACATCGACTCTGATGGCTTCCTCAAACACTCTAGCCACCACGTCCCGCAACAAGCTTGAATTGCCTGCCAAAGCCTTATATAACTCCTCGTTCCGAATTCTGCTGATGAATATAGTCGAAACTGCTCTATCAGTTGATCGCTCACCTAGAGGGATTCTCTTAAAGAGACTCCTCACATAGGTCACGTAGTCATGGATGTCCTCCTTCTCTTTTTGCTTGATGTTCATCAAGCGTACTAGCAGGTTATCAGAGTATCCAGGCTTGACGAATCTCTTGACGAAGAGATCCTTGAGATTATTGAAGTTGGCTCGCTCTCCAGTGTCCAGGCTTGTATACCACGTCCTACCCTTGTCGCCTAGGCAAAGCCCGAATGCTTGCGAACGTTGAGTTTGGTCGTTGAGGCCGTTGGCTTCGCAGACTTGCTCAAACTGCTCAACAAAGCTGTATGGATCGTCATGCGGTTGGTACTTATCAAGTTGCTTGGCAACAATCGGTATTTTGGCCTGGCTTTTTGAGCCTTGGTTCGCCCCTAATCCTTCAAGCAGCGACAACACTAGTGCAGTGGCATTCTGCTCTACTGCGGTGTTATCGAGCAGCCGCTTCATGAGGAGCTCGCTCAACGTCAAGTCTCCCTCTAGTGCTCTCTCATGGTCCGTTCGGTTTCGGCCAGCTAAGTTCAGCACACTCGCTGCACCTCGTGTAGCTCCATGCTTTGCCTCTGATTCCTAGCCTGCTGATCCCTATTATACTTAGTCATTCCTTGCAGTGCCTTGCGAGCTAGCCTTCTCTCCTCCTCTAGATCTACAACGATTGCGTCCGTTGTCCTACCGTGGTGCTCGTACCGAGCGTGCACATCGTAACTACTCACCAGCTGCTCGATAGCATCTGGGAATACACTTAAATCGAGCTCCTCATTAGACCGATGGACTGAGATTTCTTTCATCATGGTCGAATTCTTGTGCTCCACTATGCTGTCGATCAAGTTGAATAGTCTTGACAAATCTTCGTCGTTGGCGTTCCTTGCTTGGTCCTACTCTGTGCTTGATGGTTTGTCTATGTCTTCGGTTCTCTCCTATTGATGGGTTCCTTGAGTGTTTTATCTGAGTGAGTCCCTTTGGTTATTGAATACAAACCTCAATTTAGGGTCACTCGGTGAGTGTGTCGTTCCTCGTGCACTTGTGCCCAATCAGGCTTTCAGCTTTCTTAAGTGTACTTCAAATGCGAAAATTCCATGTGAGTGTAGCAACTAATTCCTCAGCGTCCTACCCACTCTCGCTTGTTTCGGGCCTGATAGGCTTGTAGGTCCATTTTCTGGCCATTTTATCAGGGTCTAGGGTTTCCTTGTATGTTGCCTTGTTCGCTTTCAGTCGATCAGGTTTTACAGTTCAGCGGCTCGCGTCTAAGTCCTTGGGTCTCGCAACTGTCCACTCTTAGCTACTAAGCGGCTGCACACTACAATTTCTCTTATCACGTGTGCCAGAATCAAGTTCTGAGTGCCGGAAGGGTTTCGACAGTTTGTGCTCATGCGTATTTGCCGGGTCAGGTCAAATTTCTGACAGATTTGACAAAAAGTTGCACTCGAACCAACTGGTCTGAATTGCAGGGTCTGAGTAGGTCACTTGGACGAGCCGAGGCACGGGGTTGAGGGCCGAATTTTCGGATTTGACTTGGACGATTTTGATTCAGACGGGCCAAATGGCAGATTTGGACAAGGTGATTCGGACGGGTCGAACGACGCTTGGCCGAGGGCCGAATCTCGGGCATGGCCGAGGGCCAAATTTGAGACTCGGACGCGTAGCTTGGACGGGCTGAGGCCGGATGTGCCACGTGGCAAAAAGCTTTGACTCGGACAACCAAGTGGGTTGACTCGGACAGTGGCCTCAGACAAGCCGAAGGCCGACTAGGGTTTGGCCGAGTGGGCCGAGTGACAAGGGCCAAGGGCCGATTCTGGGACTCGGTCCAGGAGAGGCCACTCGGATGGGCCGAATGTGGCGCACGTAACCCACGCGAATGTGATTTCGATCATTTCACCAAGTGTAGGCCGGCGCCATGGTCATGCACTTCCAGATCCTATCTAGGGAAGTAGAGGGAGAGGTTCGTATACCTGAACGGGCCGGTAAGTGTGTCGGTGATGCGATCGAATCAACACGGGCTGGAGCTCTCTACCTCTCTCTCTCTCTCTCTCACTGAAATGGCACAAATGAGCTCTCTTTTGGCCTCCTGGCTCTTATATGCCTTCCCAAATGTGGCATTGATGCCCCCAATCACTCACTTGCCAATCTTAGGCATCATTAGCGAGCATTTTACACATTTTGCATAATGTTTTCCATGTTTTGCCCTGTTTTGAAACAGTAAACCCTATCCTTTTCCGGTTCGATTTCCTAACTCTAACCTATGCTAAATGCAACAAAGATCGAAGGCAAAAAACTGACATAGATTCTCCATGCTTTCCAATCATCAAACAACCAAAATATCCAAAAATACTTACTTGTTTTGAAGATTAAAAACACCCAAACTTCCTACCTATCTCAAACTCCGTTTCGGGGATGAGTACCCTACTTCGATGCTCGATATGATGCGCGCAAGTGCTCAAGCTTGAATTCGTTGGTCCCGGCAACGGAACCAAAATGTGGGAGCTTTCGCTCAACTGCCAAGACCCACGGACTGCTTGTTGCTTCAAGCGTTTCAAGCGATCTCTAATGGCTATCTCTCACCTAGCCAACGTGGCGTCGATCCTACGAGTGTAGTGAGCTTACCTTGATGCTTGATCGAGTACCCTCCTCTCTCTTGCACTCCGGTAGCTCCACGATTCTTGATGCTAGCTCAAGCATCCTCAAGCCTCCTCCATCTCCAAGCTCCATCCTCCATAGCCGCGCGCGCGCAAGAGAAGAGAAGAGAAGAGAAGAGAAGAGAAGAGAAGAAGAGGAGAGGAGATGATGAAGAGCTTCACCCTCTTGATCCCTCACTCCCACACACACTCACTCCCTCACACTCTCACACTCCCTCTCTTAAGAGCACACACAAGCAAGAGGGAGAGAAGAAGAGAGGAAAAAGAAGACTCTTTTTGCCACACACCAAAAAAGAATGAGCTTCTCATTCACTTTTCAACTTTATATACAAAGCCCTAAATCCTTTTTGGGCGGTCATCCCCTTTTCTCTTTTTTACATGGTCGGTCGTAGCCTAGGCCCTTTTTCCCATTTCCCACCATTCTAATTTATCCTATTCCCAACTAATGCGTACACTTTGCACAGGAGCGAGCCTGGCGCTCTTTTACAAGGATTTGGGGGCGCTTCCACCTTTTAATGGTGCACCCTTTTACTCTTTTGTTGTCTTGGGGTGACACCAAGACTTTTTGAGGGTCGTGCCCGAACATTTAAATTTTTCAGGATCTCAAGGCGCCTTTTTTTGCTATTTCCTTAGTTTTTCCATTTTCCGCTCCTCTGTGCTGCGGAAAACCCGGTAACAACCAAATGGGAGCTTTCGGGTGCCAACTTATCCACCATTCAATGCTTCTAGACCTCAAACTAATTTTAGAACAGTAAATAGTCCTAGAGTTAACTTCAAACAAGGGGACAACAAGCCTAAATTCAATTCACCCAACATGAATCCTAAATCCATTCCTATGGATCTTTACAAAGAAAGAAAGGAGAAAGGCTTATGTTTCAAGTGTGGGAAAAAGTATATACCTAATCATGCCTCAAAGTGTGTGTATAAAAATGTCAAACCCAAGCTTCAAAGTATGTTAGTCTTTGAGGATCTTGAAGATGAGATGGATGAAGCCAATGCAATTGCACTCAATGCTGAAATTGAAGATCTTGAGGAAGAGGTTGGGCAAGAGTATTTCTATGATCCAGCTGACTCCTTTCCTTTTGATCTGGGTGGAAGTGTTCCTTTTGATCCAAGTGGGACTTGTAATGACACACTTACTGCCACTAGTTTTTCTATTTCCATGGATGCTTGGACAGGATCTAAGAGCCCTAATACACTCCGTATAAAGGGTAACATTCATGGAAAGGCAGTGTTCATTCTGATAGACAGTGGCGGTACCCATAGTTTTGTGAATAAGTCCATCATGGATAAGCTGAATTGTATTCCCACAGATTTACAACAGCCCATTAGAGTTCAAGTGGTGAAGAAGAAATCAGCACACAGATATGCCCACAAGTTTCTTTACAATTGGCTAAAAATTTTGAAGCAAAAGTAAACCTGATTACTTTGGAATTGGGGCCTATAGACATCGTACTTGGTTATGATTGGTTGATGACATTAGGTAAGATCACTATGGATTTCTCACAGTTGTATATGGAGTTTATCTTCAATGGACAGCTCATCCATTTACATGGAATTCCTAGTAGATCATATTTTTAGCTTATTACCATTCAACAACTCAAAAGGGAGTATAAGAGGCGATCACAAATATTTGTTTTGCATTTAAATAAAGAGATGCAAGATCAATACAATAATTCAGCAAACCATCTAGCCTTGACAGCTCTTCTTGAGGAGTATAGGGATTTGTTTGAGGTGCCTACTTCATTGCCTCCCAAGATAGTAGATCACCCTATTGATTTGGAGCCCAACTCAAAGACAATCAATAAGCCACCTTATAGATTATCTAAGTGTGAATGAGAGGAAGTAGCCAAGCAAATCAAGGAACTTCTTGAGGTGGGATTCATTGAACCAAGTTCTTCACCTTATGCATCTCCAGTTCTATTAGTCAAAACGAAAGATGGATCTTTTAGAATGTGCATTGACTACAGGGATCTTAATAAGATCACAGTGAAGAAGTGGTATCTGATACCCAGGATTAATGATTTGCTTGATGAGCTCAAGGGAGCTCGATTCTTTACGAAGATTGATTTGAGGTCAAGGTATCATCAAATTCGCATGCGAGAGGGTGATGAAGTCAAGACTGCTTTTAGGACTGATCGAGGGCTCTATCATTTCTTAGTGATGCCATTTGGACTTACAAATGCTCCAGCTACCTTCTAGAGCCAGATGAATAAGATTTTACAGCCTTTCCTCTTTCAGTTTGTCTTGGTGTTCTTTGATGATATTCTGATCTACAGTAAGACTTTACAGAATCACTTGGCAATATGAGGAGGGTTTTTGGTGTATTGAGACATCACAAGCTTTTTGCTAAGGAAAAGAAGTGTTCTTTCATGCAGACTGAAGTGGAATACTTAGGGTATATTGTTAGTGAAAAAGGAATACAGGCTGATCCCAAGAAGGAGCAATGTATAAAAGATTGGCCAACACCCACTACTACTACTTCTCTTAGAGAATTCCTTGGTTTATCTTCATTCTATCGCCGATTCATCAAGCATTATGTGTCCGTTGCAGCTCCTTTTGATTGATAGGTTGATGAAGAAGGAGACTTTCTTTTGGGATGCTCTTGCAGATAGTAGCTTCAACCAGTTAAAGGGACTCCTTACCTCTGCTCCTATCTTAGTATGCCCAGACCTCTCCAAAGATTTTACCATACAGTGTGATGCTAGTGGCCATGACATTGGGGTTGTTTTGTTACAGGAGTATGGAGTGATTGCCTTTGAGAGCCATAAGCTTATAGATAAAGAAATGGCCATGAATGTTTATGACTAGGAGATGTTGGCTATATTGCATACAATGAAGAAGTGGCACCATTACTTGTATGGCAACCGATTCAGAGTACACAGTGATCACAGGGTTCCTAAGTATTTCCTTACTTAGTCCAATCTTACTCCTAAGCAGTGTCGATGGGTAGCTACACTACAAAATTATGATTTTGGCATCACTCATACGAGGGGCAAAGACAATATAGTGGCTGATTCTCTTTCTCGTATGTGGGCTTGCAAAGTTTCAGCTATGACTGAATTGCATAATGATTGGATTGAAGAATTACAAGAGGCTTATCTTTTGGATGAAGAATTCAACCATATTTTTCAAAAATTATAGCAAGGTCTTATGGAAGAAAACTCGCATTATCAGTTCAAAAATGGCATTATTTGGTTAAAAGGCAAAATTGTCATTCCTTCTACCTCTTCTTTTACATGGAAAATTATGGAGGAATTACATTCTTCGCCTTTAGCTGGACATTTAGGAGTTTTCAAGACCTATGACAGGATCAGTAAAAGTTTCTATTGGAAAGGACTGTGGAAAGATGTCAAGGACTTTGTCATGAAGTGTATGCCTTGTCAGCAGAATAAGGACAGCACCCATAAGCCAGGAGGTTTGTTACAGCCATTACCTATTCCTACAGGTAAATGGACTCATATTACTATGGATTTCATTACTGGCCTTCCTACTACCAAGAAGGGATGGAATAGTATATACGTGGTGGTAGATAGACTCACCAAAGCAGCCCATTTTATTCCAACCAAGATTCAGTTTACTGCCTCTCAAGTGGCCTGTCAGTTTATGCAGCATATTTTTAGACTACATGGATTACCGCATGTGATTGTTCATGATAGAGACTCAAAGTTTATGAGTAACTTTTGGCAGGTGGTATTTACATCTATGGGCACTAAATTGGTTCCATCTACGGCCTATCATCCACAAACTAATGGACAGACACAAAGAGTCAATAAATGGTTGGAGACTTATCTTTGCCATTTCTGCTATGATGTCCAAACTTCATGGGATTCTTGGTTACACTTGGCTGAGTTTGCTTATAACAATTCTACCCACGCTAGTATTGGAGTTTCACCCTTTGAGGCTCTGTATGGTTACAAGGTGCCCTTACCCACAATCATCTTTAATGAAAGGATCAATCCTCATGGGAAGGAAGAGTTAGAAAGAATGCAAACCCTTCTTCAGCAATGCAAGATGAATCTTAGGAAAGCTCAAAACCAAATGAAGATGTATGCTGATGAGAAGAGGCAGCCTTTAGAGTTCCAAGAAGGAGAGTTGGTCTTACTGAAGGCGCCCAAATCTAAGTACTCTACATTAAAAGATGGATCTAGTAATAAGCTTGTTCACAGGTTTTATGGCCCTTACCGGATCCTTAAGCGTATTGGAGACTTGGCATACAGATTAGAGCTTCCCTCTTCCACAAAGATTCACAATGTCTTCCATGTTAGTCAGCTTAAGCCTTTTTATGGTGATCTAGTGGATATAGTTGATGAGCTGCTACCTATTGATGAAGAAGGTCTTATTTAGTACATCCCAAAGGCTATTATAGGTTAGCGTAAGAAGAAGCTTCAATCTCATTCTATCGTGGAATATTTGATCAAATGGAGAGGTTTACCACTCGAGGAAGCTTCTTGGAGGCCTGATTCCATATTGGACGAGTTTTCTTTCTTAAGGGATACATTGGTGGTTGAAGCCTATTGATTATGGAGCTAGTAACAATGCAGACAGGATCAGGACAACACGTTGTTTTAGAACAGTTTTTATCGTGCCTAATTTTCAGAATTAAGCTATCTATATGGGCTTAAATTACTCTTCAAGAGTTCCATTTTGATATATGGCATGCCTCATTTGAACACTTCTATTAGAAGTTATGACAGATTTGGTCCAGCAGGGTCTGTTTACACAGCAAGCTATCTACTTCATTTTGAGATTATCTGTTGAAGATTTTATGCCTCTATATACTTTTGAAGTATTCCAGATCATGTATATAGCTGAGGCCTACTCTTGTTCTTCAATTTTAGTCCATATATTGGTCATTCTTCATTCATTTTCCCATTTGTAAAGCTATAAAAAATAGAGTAGTACTGTGTTCTATCCATCCTTTTCTAGTCTTTCAAGTTTGTTTTTAAGGACAAAAACTTTTGGGAAGGGATGGATTGTAAGAAGCTGGGAATAAGGACTTAGTGTAAAAATAATATTGATCTTATGCCATGTCACACTGACATTGGTATAAAAGGAGAGGACATTTAAATTTTCATATCTTTTGACACATTAATACAATTACTATCCTTCTCTCCCATCTTGCTCACAGCTTCCATGGCTTCTCCCTCTTTCCTGTCTTTCTCTCTCCAAATCTAGTATTTCTCTCTCCTCACTCTTTTTCTCTCTCTTCTACAATCTTCTCTCTCCTCTTTTTCTCTCTCTAGTTCTCTCTCTGACAATCAAAGTCAACACCATGCTCCTACTTAAAACCCTTTGCTAGCAATCTAGCCTTGTATGCCGGCTTGGGGTGTCCAAGTGTACTTTTCAGCTTGTACACCCACTTGCATGGCAGAGCCTTCTTGCCCTTAGGCAATGCAACCAAATCCCAAGTCATATTCTTATGCAAGGAGTCTATCTCACACTGCATAGTATGCTCCCAGGAGTGACTGTCATCCCTACACATAATCTCATCATAGGTGAGAGGCTCTCCTGCATCTGTAACCAAGACATAATGCATTGAGGGCTCAAATCTATCGGGTGGACGTCTAGCTCTAGTAGATCGTCTCACTGCAGGCTCTACTACATGTGTACCATCCTATCCAACACCCTGGCCATGTGTACCAACTGCTGACGTAGGCTATCCAACTGGTTGTGCAGGAGCACATGGCTCCCCCTGGAATATAACCCTGTGTATCTCTACCACCTTCTCAGGCTGCCTATGTCTTCATGGAAGTCTACATCATGGCTACGGATGGCTTTCCACGCCTACGGATCCCAAAGGCGGTAACCCATCTCGCATGCATCTCCATAGCCAAGGAAAATGCATTTGGCATTCTTAGGATCCAGCTTACTACGCTTGTCCCTTGGGCACATGTCAGTATGGCTCACATCCAAAGACACGTAGATGCGCATAAGACAGAGGTTTCCCAGCCCATACCTTCTCAACAACTTGGAAATCTAAACCATTGGAAGGTGATCTATTTATGATATGCAGAAATGTACTGAGACTGCCTCAACCCAAAAGCTCTATGGTAAGCCTGCATGACTAAGCATACTGCGTACACACTCCTGGATTGTTGGGGGTAAAGGCACCTCAGTCTAGGCGCCCATGTATTACTACACTGATAGTACCCACCACTGCACATTGCAGGTGGCGGGCGCCCATCACAGTCACTTATTCTTTATTATTTTAGTGACAGTTTGAATAAAAGAAGGCCCAAACCACACATTGTGGTTGTTAGAGTTCCCACTTTTCAGTCTCTCTCTCTTGGCTCTTGCTCTCCATCCGCCATAGCTCTCACCGCGCCAAGCTTCTTCCTCATGGGTTCCACTTCCCTTTCAACTAGTATCAGAGCAAAGGCATTGGAGCTTGCTCGGCATTCTCTTCAGCTCGGATTTGAAGAGCTTCAACCCGATTGCAGCCATGGCACCTTCATTTGCACGTATGTTTTGATCTCCCACCTCCTCCCCGAGCTTCCAGACCTTCATCGGCTTCTTCTGGGGCTGCATTGGAGCCCCCTCGACATTGCCAAGTGCCCCCGAGGACTGTTGAAGACCCCCCAGCCCTCAAAAACAGTCAACGCAAATTTTGGCACATTTTTAGGGGGTTGGGCTGACCTACTCCTGGCATTTTCTTGCCCTTTCTCGGCTTCCCGGCACTCTTGGCAACCTTCTCAATCATTGTTGAACTCCCCGACATTAGTGCTTGCCTCTCGATGATTTATTCGAGTGCTTCCCCCTTCATCCCTTGCTATATACACAGTCCCAGGACTATCAAAACAAGGCAGCACTTGATATTTACTGTTTGATGCTTCTTGGCATTGCCCGTTTGATGCCTATTGATGCCCGGTGATGCCCGGATGTTACGGGATGCTATGTCTATGCTTTGGGACTGATTTGGAGCATATTTGAGTACCATTTGAGCTTCATTTAACAGTAAATTGCTTGTTGTAATACAGTGGGTTGAAGCTCATTTACTTGGTGTATGCGTTGGTTCATGGATACGGGGTGCTTACTGGAGGTTTGAATGATCACACCGATGTATTTGGAGATTGCCAAATGCTTCTTCTTGGTTCTGGAATGCTTTTGAGCTTGGAATAGGCTCCGCCTTGGTCGTCATCACTGGCATTTGGCTTCAATTGGCATGCTTTGGACTGGTTTATGCCTATTGTCTCACTGCTTGACATTTAGGTTTCTTGTCTTTATGCTTTGGTCAAATATGGATGCCACTTGGTTTGCCCATGCTTGACAGTTACTTGGAGCTACATCTTTATATGTATTTGAGCATTTTGGACCTATTGGGTATTACATTTGTTGTCAGTTACATGCTCTTTGAATGCTTTCAGGCTTATGCTTTACGGATCTGAGATAGCTTGGCATTTATGCTCCAGATGTACCCTACTGGGATTTGGCATGTCTAAAGCTATGTATTCGATGTATTAGAGTGTC
Source organism: Lygodium microphyllum (assembly GCF_053477565.2). NCBI lineage: Eukaryota > Viridiplantae > Streptophyta > Polypodiopsida > Schizaeales > Lygodiaceae > Lygodium > Lygodium microphyllum. Next base: position 52,175,211 of record NC_141164.1, read on the forward strand.
GTTTTCTCTCTTTGCATCTGACTTTACTTCCAGTGGGAGCCTCTTGGTATATACTTGAGCTTGAGCTTGTGGGACAGTTACATGCATTTGCTCTCTTGAGAGCTTTATGTCTGCAGTTAGTCTGTAGTGGGCTGATTTGATACACCTACTGGGGCAGGCACCTATCTCTGTCACAGGTTTGTCAGTTTTTATGCATCTTGGATAGTTATGTATTGAGCTTCTTGCTCTATTAATTGTGCTTATGCTTGGTCTTCTCTCTTACCCCAAGACCCATTGCATGCATGACTTCTAGACCTATGAGATGTCTCTTGCCTGACAGGTGATTGGTTTGATAGTTCTTGGTACCTTCTTGCCCCTGGACACTCGTTGTTGGATGTATCTTGCTACCTGGCAGTTGCAGTGACATATGTATTAGTGATTGCTTCATCTTGGGATAGTTTTATATACTACTGTCATTTATTACAGCAAGCTGAAATCTGCAGATTTTGAGCACTCCTATGAGGGTAATCCTTACTATTTAATGTTATCTTGGTCATATTTGGTGGACAGGTGCTTCTCTTGGTGAAATCCACTCTTTCAGCCAGTTTTAGCAGTGGTTTTAGTGCATTTTCTACTAATTATAGCAACTTGCAATTTTACTTTTTTGCATTGATTTGGGATAGTATGGCTGGTCATCTGAAAGACACAGCTCTCTTTAACATTGCCAAGTTGGATGGTACCAACTATGGGTATTGGAAGTCCCAAATATGGCAGGTTTTGGTGCAGAAGTTGCAGATTAAACACTTGAGTTTCAAGGGTGTCAAACTTGAGGATATGGATGATGATGTTTGGATGGAAGTTGATGAGCTATGCAAGTCTACCATTATTTTGTCACTCTCAGAAGAGGTCCATCATAATGTTGTTGAAGATGAAAATCAGAGTGCATGGGATTTATGGGAGAAGATTCAGGAGCTCTATACACAACAGAGTCCTACGTCACAGATGTATTGGCTGAAGCACTTAATGGACCTTCGCATGAAGGAGGGGACCTTCCTTTCATCTCATTTCAGTTAGTTTCATGCTATCATGAAGAGTTTATTGTCACAAGGTATTTAGTTCAAAGACAACTTGCACCCATTGCTTCTGCTTGGCACCTTGCCTGAATCATGGGATGTCTTCCGTAGTACTGCCATATGCACGAACAAGATTGATGGGAAAAAAATCAAAGATGTTGAGAGTGCTTTATTGACTGAGGAAATCAACAGGAGAAACAATAATGCTTCCCACTCTTCACATGCATTGACTATTAGAGGTGGCAGACATGGCAGGTGTGATAATGATCACAAGGACAGGGACTCTCAAAAGTCTAGGTCCAAGTCACATGGTCGCAGTAAGTCCCGTGGATGGAAGTCTGATCTTAATTGTCATTATTGTGGGAAAGTAGGACATATTAGGCCGCAGTGCCATAAGATACGCGATGACAAGCACAAGGAAAAGGGAAATTGCAGGAAAAGTCTTTTGAGCGCAGTATTGTACCTACAAAGTCTAGTGTGAAGATAGAAGAGGTTAATGTCATGCAGGCCACTGATTCAGATGATGTTTACATACTTACAGCTTCTTCATACGATGCCTTACAGGCTTCTGAGATACATTCTATGTATGCGCAGTGTTGGCTCTTAGATTTAGGTGCATCATTTCATGTGACACCTTGTAGAGATTGGTTTCATACCTATCGTACCATGTCCGGTTTTGTGTGTCTTAATGATGACAAGTCTCTTCACATTGTGGGCATTGGAGATGTTAGGCTGCAGTTTCCTTCTGGCAATTCTTTTATTTTACATGATGTATGCCATGTACTTGCATTGACTCACAGCCTTATGACAACTGGACAGCTTGATGATGCAAGGTATTTTGTGTCTTTTGGAGACCCTGCATGGAAGATTACTCGTGGCAAGCTTGTGCTTGCAAGAGGTGCCAAGTTTGGAAGCCTCTTCCCTTACTTGTATCTCAAGCTACATTGGATCATGTTTTGTCTGTGGGTTCTATTCCCCATGTATCCCTTTGGCATGCTTGTTTGGGGCATATGTCTCTTAAAGGAATGAAAATGCTCCATGCTTTTCGGTATCTTCCGCCTTTTGACTCTTCGCATTTTGATTCTTGTGATCATTGTTTGTATAGTAGGCAGACTAGAAATATGCATAAAAAGTATGGTAAGAAACGCATGGGTGAGCCCCTGGCTCTTGTGCACTTAGATGTATGTGGGTCCATGCCCTGTCAGTCACTTGGTGGGGCAAAGTACTTTGTTACTTTCATAGATGATTACTCACATAAGGTTTGGGCTTATCCCATAAAGAAAAAATCCGATGTCTTAGATACATTTTAGTGTTGGCTTGCATTGGGAGAGAACCGGTCTGGGAAAAGGCTAAAATGCCTAAGGTTAGATAATGGGGGTGAGTATGTATCATGTGCTTTTGAGCAGTTTTGTGATGAGCGGGGTATTAAGTGTCAATTGACCACCCCTTGCACCCCTCCCCAGATTGGTATGGCTGAAGGCATAAATAGGACCATTCAGGAAAGGGTCAGTAGCATGCTTAGCCAAGCTGGCTTACCGCAACACTTTTGGGCTGAGACAGTTACTACTGCAATGCATCTCATTGACAGGTCGCTTAGCAATAGCATTGACTTTCAGATTACAGAGGAGGTATGGGTAGGCAATCCCCCCTCTTATGATCATTTGTGTGTCTTTGGATGTGAAGCATTCTGCCATGTGCCCAAGGACAAACGCAATAAGCTGGATCCTAAAAGTGTCAAATGCATTTTCATTGGCTATGGAGATGTAGGAGAGATGGGTTACCGTCTATGGGATCTGTAGGTGCAGAAAGTGATCTGCAGCCATGATGTCATTTTTCATGAGGACAAAATGCATATGCAGCCTAAGAAAGTGGTTGAGGTACCAGAGTTATCTTTCAGGAGGAGCCACCTGCTCCCCTTCAGTCCCAGCTAGATGCCCCAGCTAGACAGCGTGTAGCATCACCTGATGCTCATGGCCCAGATGTTAGACATGCTGATGTTAGACAGGATGTCGATCAAGCAACAGAGCCTAGGTTGAGGCATTCTACTAGAGATAGACGACCTCCTGACCATTTTGCGCCCTTTATGGATTATGTACTAGTTACAGATGCAAGAGAGCCTCTCACTTATGATGAGGCTATGCATAGGGGTGATTGTCACTCTTGGGAGAGGGCTATGCAATCTAAGCTTGACTGATTGCATAAGAATCAAACTTGGGATTTGGTTTCCTTGCCTCAAGGTAACAAGGCTTTGCCATGCAAGTGGGTGTACAAGCTGAAAAGTACCCCTGGACACCCTAAGCCAGCATACAAGGCTCGATTGGTTGTTAAGGGTTTTAAGTAGGAGCATGGTGTTAACTTTGATGAAGTATTTTCTCATGTGGTCAAGATGACCACCCTATGCTTAGTCTTGGCCTTGGTTGCACAACTTGACGTGGACTTGTACCAGATGGTTGTCAAGATGGCTTTTTTACATGGGAACTTGCATGATGACATTTACATGGGGCAGCCTAAGGGTTTTGTAGACCCTAGCAGGGAACACCTAGTGTGCAAGCTAAAGAAGAGTCTATATGTCTTGAAGCAGGCACCTAGGGGATGGTAGCATAAGTTTGATACATTCATGCTCACAGGGCTACAGCCGCAGTGCTATGGATCCGTGCTTGTACAAGAAGAAAGCCAGTGATGGTTCTTTACTGATTTTGGTACTCTATGTGGATGACATGCGTTTAGCACGGACAGCTCATGAGAAGCTAGATGCTCTTAAAGCTCAGCTCAAAAAGAGCTTTGAGATGAAAGATTTGGGACATGCCTCTCATATACTTGGTATGTGCATTACGCGTGATAGATCTCAGGGACTCCTCTATCTGTCACACAGGGAGTACATTCCTAAAGTCCTTGAGCACTTTCACATGCAGGATGTTAAGCCTATTGGCTATCCATTACCTTCTCATATGAAGGTTTCATAGGCCAATTGTCCACAGACAGGTGAGCAAAGGGCCGAGATGGCCAAGATTCCCTATGCATCAGTCGTGGCAGTCTTATGTATGCCATGATAACCACTCATCTAGATATTGCTTTTGCAGTTGGGGTTGTGGCACGTTATATGGCTACACCTAGCAAGAAACATTGGGATGCCGTGAAGGGTATCATGAGGTACCTAAAGGGCACAACAGATATGTGTCTTTGTTATGGTAGCCAAGATACAGGAGTTGTGGGGTACAATGACTCTAATTATACAAGACATGAAGATAGTAGGAAGTCCACTTCTGGTTATGTGTCCACTTATGCTGGAGGGGCTATCTCTTAGATGTCCAACACAGAAGTGTATGGCCCTTTCTACTACACAGAGGCTGAGTATATTACAGTCACATAGGCTTGCAAGGAGGCTATCTGGTTAGGTTGTTTGATTGCAAACCTTGGAATGACAAATGTTATGCCTACATTGCATTCGAATTCTATGAGTGCCATTCAGTTGGCCAAGAATCTGGTCTTCCATGCGAAGACGAAACATATTGAGGTGAGGTATCACTTCATTTGCGAGGTCGTTGAGGACAGGTCTGTTGACCTTGTCAAGATTCCGATTGAGTAGAATCCTATAGACTTGCTCCACGAAGAGACTGACTATCGAGCACTTTGCCTTCCTCAGAAGATCGATGGGCATTGGATGAGATGGCATCCTTTTCCTCATCCTATTGTACATGTGTACATGCTGTACTATCTTTTCTTTTTTCTCTCTCATTGGGGAATATTCTCCTTTAAGTGGGAGGTTGTTGGGGGTAAAGGTGCCTCCGCCTAGCCGCCCGTGTATTACTACACTGATAATACCTGCCATTGTATACTGTAGGTGGCGAGCACCTATCACATTCACTTATTCTTTATTCTTTTAGTGACAGTTTGAATAAAGGAAGGCATGGCCACACATTGTGGTTGTTGGAGTTCCCACTTTTGAGTCTCTCTCTCTCTTGGCTCTTGCTCTCCATCCGCCATAGCTCTCACCGCCAAGCTTCTTCCTCCTAGGTTCCACTTCCCTTTCATGGATGGTTCTATTCATCCGTTTAGCCAAACCATTCTAGGGTGGGGTATAGGGAGCGGTCAATTGATGCTTAATACCCCTCTCATTACATACCTGCTCAAAGGCACCTGACACATATTCTCCCCCATTGTCAGTCCTAAGGCATTTCAATAGCCTATGCCCAGTTTGGTTCTCAACCAATGCAAGTCATCTCTGAAACACAATCAAGACATCTGACTTAAGCTTAATGGAGTAAGCCACCCAGACTTTATATGAAAAATCATCAATGAACGTCATAAAATACTTTACACCACCCATAGACTGATAGGGCATGGGCGCACAGACATCCAAATGTACCAATGCTAGGGGCTCACTCATACGTGTCCTACCAGACTTCTTATGCGTATTCCTAGTATGTCTACCATAAAGACAATGCTCACATGAATCAAAACATGCATAGTCAAGGGGCATAAGTAATGCAAACCAAAAAAAAAATTCATTCCCTTCAAGAACATATGGCCCAAACGGGCATGCCAAAGAGATATATGTGGGATGAAACCCACTGACAAAACATGATCAAAAGAGGATCCATCAACTACAAGAGGATAAAGGCTACCAACCTTGGCACCTCTAGCAAGCACAAGTCTGCCATGGGTGATCTTCCAGGCAAAATCCCCAAAAAATACATGAAACCCAACATCATCAAGCTGCTCCTTGCAGACATAAGATTGTGTGTAAGTGCAGGTACATGATGTACATCCTGTAACAGAAAAGTGCTGCCAGTAGAGAACTGTAGTCATATATCTCCAATGCCAACAATAGCAATTGACGTGTCATCACCCAAGAAAACTAAACTAGAGACAGTGTGGTAGGAGTGAAACCGCTCACGGCATGGTGTAACATGAAACAAAGCACCAGAATCCAAAAGCCAACACTGCGCATACATAGAGTAAACCTCAGTCAATGACGTAGCATCACAAGAACTAGCTGCAAGTATGTACTCCCCATTGGATTCATCAGTCTGCATGACATTTATCTCCTCAATTTTTGCACTGGATTTCACAGGTATCATATTGTGATCAGAGGACTTTTCATGTACTTTATCTTTCCCCTTCTCTTTGTGCTTCTCATTGCGCAACTCATGACATTGTGGGCGTATATGACCCTTCTTGCCACAATGATGACATGTCACATTAGTATTTCTCCCATGAGACTTGTTATGTGACTTACCATGTGACTTAGACCTAGACTTCTGCGAGTCTCTACCACAGCCATTCCCATGGTCATTCTTTCCAGTACCATCTCTGCCTCTAATAGTCAAAGCATGCGACACACGAGAGGCATCCAAGTTCTTATGATTAATCTCTTCTTGCAAAAGATCACTCTCTACATTAGGCAAGTTCAAAATAGTAGCAGGAGCACATAAGGTAGTGCAGAATACATCCCATGACTCACTCAAAGTCCCAAGCAAAAACAACAAAGTAACCTCATCAAAGGTAATACCTTGCAAAGTCAAATTCTTGAGAATAGCATGGAACTTGCTCAAATGAGCAGACATCTTCATATTCTCCTTCATGCGCGGGTACATAAGTTGCTTCAGCCAATACATCTGACTTGCTGGACTTTTCTTGTCATAGAGATTCTTGATTTTATCCCAAGGCTGCCAAGTACTCTGTGCTTCCTCAATCACATTGTAATGCACCTATTCAATGAGAGACAAGGTGAGGGTGGACTTGCATAACTCATCAAGCTCATCCCATTCGTCATCAGTCATAGTTTCAGGTTGCTCGCCATGCATCCTTAATGGCTTTATCTGTGACTTTTGTACCAATACCTGCCAAACTTGGCTCTTCCAATAGGCATAATTTATACCATCAAGCTTAGTGATGTTGAAGATAGAACTGTCAGTGGAAGAAGATGACATACTACAATCCAAAATGGTGTAGACAATTCAAAAAACTGCTTGCTATAAACTGCAAGAAATGACCAAAAAACCACCAAAACCAAGGCAAAATGGCGAGAAGTAAGTATTTAATGATGTTGCCCACCAAGGACCATCAAGAGTACATCAAACTAGGATGATTCAGCATGAAAAACACATGATAGTCTGGAGATATATACTTGCTTTAATTTATGACAATAGTGTACAATGAGAGCTGACAGTAGGCAAAACCCAATATTCAAATTCAATCACTACTTGTCAATGAAAAATGAGTATCAAACGGGCATAAACAAGCATGCACCAGTCAAACTGACATGAGCCAACACCCAAGCATGTCAGATAAAGTCTGTCAATAAAGTTGATACACCCCCCAATCAACAAGGCAAAATGTATATGCCACTGCCAAGATTACAAGTCGGTGTGTGCTCAGTGAATACAAAGCCGAATCAGCCCATGTACATCTACACAGACCAAGGTATATCAACCATACATCATCCACGAGGAGATCCTAGTCTCAAAGATCCAAAAGCTCATTATGCATAACTTGAACTGCTCAATGTCTGATAAGCGTACAAAGACACTCCCACTGGCACAAAAGTCATAATTGTCAAGCAAATAAGCTCAAAAAAGCATGTAAGAGCACCACTAACGAAGAATCCAAGATCATACATCAGTAAGACATCCAGAGCATATGAGCAGTCAAGTATCCAATGATAGGATCCAATGTCATAAAGACAATCCCAATCAATCTTTGACGAGTCAAAGCAAGACCAAAATAAGCTCCAAAATATCCAAATTCAAGCCCAAATGTAGTTCCATAAGCATTCAAGTCCAAACAATGTAACTAGCATGTGTAGGTAACATAAGCATAAAGCATATACCAACGGGTCATACATAGACCATAGTTTTAATCTCTGTCACAAAGCATGCCAGTGTAGACCAATGTTAAGTAAATGCCAACCAATATAGAGCTCAAGCAAGGCTCAAAATACAGTTCGGAACCATACAAAGCATTTTCCAACCTTCATTTGCATCCCAATAGTCATATGAAACACCCGGGAAGCACCTGTGCCAGTAGGCAGAGCATAAAGTGACTAAACAAGCTTCAGCCTTGGAGTGTACAGCAACGATTTATTGTGTAAAACTGAGTATTTCAGGCCACTAAATCAGCTCCAAATGACGGCCAATCAATAGGCATACATTCCCCAAACATTCGGGGACCACTGGGACCAACTGGGCATAATCGGGCATCAAATGGCCATGTAGCATAAGTATAAAGTGTAATGATAAGGGGCTGCCGTGTTTTGGGCTGCCTGTGGATTGTGTAAAACAGTTAATGGCTGAGAAAATTCAGCCCCAAAAGCATCTCACATCATAGGCATACATTCCCCTAGCATTCGTGGAGCATTTGGGACCAACCGAGCATCAAATGTCAATGCCAACCAAGCATAAACATAAAGTGCTGATGTAACACTGTTTTTGGCTACCTACGGACTGTGGAAAATAGTCCTAGACTAAGGTAAATAGGTCCACAAATCAATTCCAATGATAACCACCAATGCCGAGCATCAAGAGGGTGATCCCAAGTGCCAAATTAAGTGTTTTCAAGCTGCCAATGAGTGCCAAGGGAGGGCTGAAGTTAAAAAACAATTTTTTTTACAGTCCCTTCTTACTATACCTTGCAAACTGAAATAAACACTTAAAAGAATGCTTCAATACCTCTGAAGGAATGCCCTGAGGGTGTCCAAATGGGCCGAGTAGATGCTCGAGAAGCCGGGGAGTGACAGGAGCTCGAGAGAGTTGGCTATGGCTGCCGGAAGGAGACCCAATGAGTGTAGGTAATCAATAGGAAGCTGAAGGAGTCACAGAACAAGCTCAAATGCTTAAGCAACCACGCTCTGATACCAGTTGAAAGGTGAGAAGGATCAAAGCTTGCTTGGAAAAACTATGGCGGGAGAGCAAGAGCAAGAAAGAGAGAGACACAAAATGGAAACTCTAATAGTCACAATGTGTGATCGGGCCTTTCGTGATCGGGCCTTTCTTTATTCAAACTATCACTAAAAGAATAAAGAAAAAAGTGATGGTGATAGGTGCCTGCAACCTGCAGTGTGCAGTGGCGTGTACGGCTAGGCAGAGGTGCCTTTACCCGCAACATCTGGATCTGTCGTGGGTCCATTCTCCCACTTTCGTCGAGAGAGTAGTTTTAGTTATTTAATTACCTATCACTTTAGGTTCAACATATAAAATCAGCTTTCTTGAATTATCTCCTAATATAAATTCGTTACACACCTTTAATTTATGACACAAAAATAGAGTAAAGCAATTCCTTCTTAAAAGTTTCTTTCAGAAAAATGACTTTTACAATGTCTTCTATTTGAAGTATTATTCTCTCCAAGTTCCGTTCCCCAACTAGTATTGGAACCCCCAAAACACAGTCTAGAAATCAAAGGGTAGTTTGCAGTTCGTAAGAGCCTAAGGATTTTATGACCAGAGCCCCCTCGTATCCTCACCTCCTCCTGCCAACTAGGGTTCCCTACGACAAGACCTTTCACGTCATGATTGATCTAAGCTCATTAACGCGAAATAAAAAGAAAAACCCCTTGGAGTAGGTTTTATTCAAGCTGGCCTTGGGGAGGTCTAGTGCCATCAAGAACACTGCCTCAACTAGCGTTCTGTATTCACCAGAATACTGCCTCACTCAACGATCTGTACTCAGTCATCCATCTTTTAGCATGATGATTTTAGGAAAGATCAGTGCCTAGCTTACAATCACAAACATCTTATTTTGAATGCATTATACATAAACTCTTAACAAGTTTATTTCCAAGACAAATTTTTTCTTTCCAAAAATAATAACATCGATGCAATTTAGCATAAGTGGCAAAATAACTATAAGTGACAAAATAACTTCGAGACAAATCAGCACAAGTGGAAAAATAACTTCAAGACAAATCAGCATAAGTGATAATACCTTCCAATAGTCTTCTTGGATTCCCTCTTCCTTGGGGATTTGTTTGGATTGAATTTAAGCAAGAATTTCATACTTGAGGATAACTCCCTTAGAGTTTCACAGGTCTTTGGCCGTAATAAAATAACATCTTAATTAGTTTAATTACGAATAGAATCATTTGGCAACTACATCTCAAAGTCTCTTATATACCGAGGATTAACTTTTGTGATTCAAAGATTTCATTTGAATAACATAAAAATAAAAAATATTATATCTTTTAAGGATGCAGTACCTTCCTTATACTCACATAGATTCATCTTGTACAGACCCAAGTTAACCCTTGGAATTTGCAGTTAAGAATTTCTCAAAGAAATTATATGCGTGAATCGAATAAAATCTTATATTTCACATGTAGCTTCTGTTGCCTATTCATGGGGGATAAAGGCCTGCTAGCTACTTTTATTTTAAGAAAATTAGTTCCTAAAGATCTATGATGGATGCTTGGTTGATGGTATTCATGGCTTCATTTGTAATCCCCGTACTGGTCATTCCATTTGTAGTAATTGTGTCCGCAGCGTTATTGGCAGCTCATGCCTCCACAACCTTCGTAGCTTTCTTCTTTGGGGCCATGGTATTTAATCGTGAGACCGCAAAAAAGGGGAATTTGGCAAAGGATCTTGGGGGTAATTAGATTGACGGAATTTTGATTGACAGGAGGGGGGAAGTGATCACCAAAGATTTCGAGAAATCAAGAAGAGTCTTGATTCGATAGGAAGGAATAGGATAGAAGAGGTGGAGGAATTGAATTTGAGAGCTCGCGGAATATCCTCCTTGTCTTTTTTATTATAAATTCCCATGCTCGTGCTTCTCTTGCCTCACTCCCTCTTGTTCTATACTCTCAGGAGAACCTTTCCCCTCTTGCTTTTGACTACTCTCAATGGCTCCACATGCCTCTTATTTATAGCTAAATTAGAGAGGAAGGGTTGTGGCTAAGAAGAAGAGTTCTTTATGAAGGGGATCTTGGCAAAATCAGCAATCTAATACTCAGATCACAAATCTGATGGTTCCATTGGCTCCGAAAGGGGGGTAAAACTCCAAGACACTTGATTAGAAATCTTCCAAATTGCTCCTTCTTCTTCTCCTTGTTCGGAGTGTGTTTTCTACATGTAAACTACGATCGCAACACACGTGATTTCACCAATCCTTCTCTTTTTTGTATTAAATCTCCAAAACTGGCTGAAAAAACCACTTCCTTTTTTTACATGACACCCTGTTCTAAAAATTTTCATAGCTTTTTAGGATATTTACAATAAATAATATCCAAAATATCAAAAATATATAGTTTTGTCCAAAAATCTAGTATTTTGGACCACTGATGACTAATACGACTCTTAACTCTTATTCATGTGGTAACTTTCGTGAGACGGGTGGCTACAGTCCTTGTCAATTCAGAAAATATCAGGTTATGATCCCCAATTCTTTTTGCTCGAGATCTTCTCTATTTAATGATTTTAAAGTCCATTTGCAAAGAAGTTTGAAAATCTTTAAAGTAAAGTCGGGATATCACATCCTCTCCCCCTTAGAGGAATCAAGATGTCCTCATCTCGAATGAAACTAGGGATATTGGCTACATAGCGATTCATGATCAATCCAAGTGGCATCCTCTTCAAGGTAGTCTTTCCACTAGACAATATATTCTCTAAGGATTTTGCTTCTACGGGCAGAGAGGTTGAGCAGTGTATCCCTCTTGTTTCCCATTCTCTTTGAACCAAGTGCGGCATGGGTCTACTTCGGCTTGGGTATCTCTACGTGAAGTAGGATGCCTAGGATTCGATGCTAGAATGTTGTTAGGAGACCTTGTCCACTACGAGCCCAAATTTCAGGTCAATCCTAGTGGGTTTGGCCGTGAATGTTTTGTTGTGAGGCGGATTCGAAAAACCCTAGGCAACAAAACTCGAAACATTCCATGGGATTGCCGGGCAATGACGCTTAGATTTGTTTCTCGATAGACTGCTAAAAGCGTGCCTAGACAGCCAATGGGTAGGCATGTTACATTAGGTCATCTATGAATACCGGGGATGATATCTCTAACTTTGCAAATTTGATCTCTATGCTTATACTTGAGGAGAAGAACCTTAGTGTAAACAAGGACTAACCTAACAATGGAAATGAACAGGAAATCAAATTAGCCTAAGCTACTCATAGCAAGAAATGTAACAAATTGAATTACAAACATGGCTTTGTCATGGAACATCTTCTATTACCATAGCACAATGTAGCCATGAGCTGTTAACCAAGTACAAGAAGATGAAAGACAAGAAGGATAAGATTGTAATTGTGCCAAAGAATGATTGCACATTAGCACTTCTTGCATTTTTATACTAATTCCTAAGTCCTCTTTTCTCTTGGCTCAATTATTTACAAAGTTTATACTTGGAAATAGGCTTCAACTCTCATGTTAATAATTTGCTTCATTAAAATCATCCCCTCCTAGAGATGTTTTGTCCTCAAAACTAAAGATAATGAGGTAATAAGGTAAGTTGTTAATGAAGCAAATTATGTTGATGAAGATCCATAAGCATGTGGAAGCATTTTGTGTGAAGAACATCACAATGAACTTGAAACAGTGAATTGACTGCTTGTTGTCCAAACAAGGCTGAATTTGTAAAACTGCCATAACTTTTGACTGAGTGTCCAAATTGAGTGTTTGAGGTATAAAAAATGAAGTACACAACCCAAGGCATCAGCTCATGCCATCAAAACCACTTTTCAATGTCGTTAAGACAATTTAATTCCTGACAGAAAATTCGCACAACAAGCTATCCACTGTCCTATAACAACAATGAAAGTCACCGAAGTCCAATATGCCTCCAGGATCAAATGGATAACCATCAAAATAGTCATCACAACTATAAGTTCCTTCTGCAAAAAAATATATTCCATCATTGACTCCTAAGTCAAATGGAAACAGGGAAGCATCCACATGATCCCCTAGATAAAATGGGAAGATAAGGTCATCAATTGAGAACATGTCATTTGAAAACATAGATTAGTGTATGGATTCATGAAGCTCCTTTACATGTCCCTCTTCAACTATTGCATTCACTTGGTCTTTAGCATTATGTAGGTTAGAAAGCTGATAGGCATCATGATCAACTTCAAAGGATTTGTAAGACTATCCATCTTGGACTTTACAATCCACTTCCTCTCCAACCTCTTCAGTTTCCTCTTCATTATCCGGAAACTCTATAACCATTAACATTCCTTTTCCTGCATATATCTTTATGATTAGAAGATATTGGTTCTGCACATCTATAGCATAAGCTTTGTGCATGTAGTCCTCTAATATCATCACTTGTTAAGTGTTTTCCTCAAATAACATCATGTTGGACACTATGGCCATCATACTTCTCATGATAAAATGGTTATCCATAGTCATGACCACATTTGTTTCTACTAGGATAATGTTGGTGTCCATGAAATGGTTGATCATCATCATAATATTGACTATGGGATGGCTGATCATCATAGAAGTACTGATCAACATGTTGCCCATGTTCACTAGCATAATGCTACTCATATCCATGATCATGGTCATATACATGTTGCTACCTATTCATATATGACTGTCCATTTGAATGCATATCAAAAAATTTGAAACCATTCTCAAATCCTTATGGCCTTCCAACATGATTCTCATTCATGTAATAGAGTCCAAAATTATTGCAAGGGTTTCCTCGCTTTTGGGGTTGACCATAAACATAATGATTGACATGTTGTTGCTGTCCAAAAATATTATGACCATCACTTGCATGCTGCAACTCAATGAGTTCTCATCACTGTCATATGCATGTTGTTAGTCATACCAATGCTTATTGTACTCATGATACCTTGCATATTCTTTATAATCTTTGTAATAAGCATGTTGTTTGTTTACATAGTATACTTGTTGTTCCTGCATAGCTGCTCCAAATGCATAGAAAAATGGTTGCTCATGTTCTGAGAATAAGAGCTCTGGCATATCTTCATCCAAAATCTTCATCATCTTATGACTAGATTTATGCTATTGGTTAAACTTGCCATGGAGACTCCCACCCATACGTAAACAAGTTCCATAAAGATTAGAACCTACATCTTCAGTGCACTCCAAACAACACTATCGATCACCTACAATAGGATACATCCCACAGCTGCCGCAACCACATCCAACAAGAACAACTTTAGACTGACCATTCATGGGATCCTTCAATGTGCACTGAGATAACCATCCCCATTTCTCACCTTCTTTAGTTGTACATTGATCATTCCTCTTCTTATACTCAGATGGGAATGCATATTCAAATAATTGGTGTGACTCCAAGCATACCAGAGCTAAGCCCCCATAATGAGGGTCTCCACAATTTGGACAACAAAATTTGCTTCTAGCTGCATCTAATAGACATGACTCACAAAAATGTTGTGGAATAGATTGCAGGACCTACAACTCTGGATTAACTTGCACTATTGATAATTGAGATGGCTGATGATATTGAACATATGGAATCTGTGATTGTTGCATGGGCGGCACTACTGGCCTCAGCTGGCTCCTTTGAAGCATGGCATGTGCCTGCATTGATATAGGTATCGTTTGTTGCTATTGCTATTGTTGAATCTGCATTTGTTGATATTGTTCATATTGTTGATAGTACTGTTGATAATGTTGTTGATACCACTGATCAACTATATGAACACTTTGCTATTGTATAGTAGATTGAGGCTGCTCTTGACCACCAGGCCGTTGGGCAACTGGAGGTTGCTATAGTTGTATGCTAGGCCCTTGAGTAGCTGAAAATTGTTGCATTGCACCTTGTGGCTGCCTTCTTTGTCTAGGGTCTTTCCACTCTACAAAGATGATAGAGAATATGGTAGGCAAGACTATCTAGAGCAGTTTGAAAGTAGGTGTCTTCCAACAAGATCAGTATGCTGATGAGAGGCTAGAGTTGTGTAAAGAAACAGTAGAGTTTGTTGCTACAAATTAATATATGGTTCACCCCCCCCCCCCATGTCGCCTCTATTCTTTTTTCTTATTGATACATCCATGAATGCAATAACCACAGGAGCTATAGTAGCTACTTGCAATGCTTGTGAAAAGGGTGCTTGGAGATATTCCTAATAGTCCTCATACAAAGATTGGTATTGCTACTTTTGATAATACTGTAAACTTCTACAATTTTCACCAATCTTTGCAACAACCATCAATGCTGGTCATGCCTAATGTTCAAGATATTTATACACCATTAAAGACAGGGCTTGTTGTATCAGTTATTACTGAGTATCGTCAGTAGTTAAGATAGCTCCTTGAAAACATTCCAATCATGTTTTAAGGAACTTCAATCCCTAATTCAGCTATTGGTGTTGCTATCAAGGCAGCATTTTTTAGTAGTCAAACCCTATGGAGGAAAGCCGTTGGTGTTCCAGTCAGGTTTACCATCCTTTGAGTTTGCTGCTCTAAATGCAAGAGATTCATATGCCAAAAAAGTACCTATAGTTGGGGAAAAGGATGCAAATAAGTTATTGCAACCAGCTGACAAGACTTTGAGACTCTTGCTTTAGAGCTTGTAGAGAGTCAAGTCAGTTGTGATCTATTTTTAACCACACAAGAGCACGTAGACATCACATCCTTATGAGTTGTTCCTATGACAACCGGTGGGCAAATCTATTATGAGGGTCCAATGCACTTAGGGCCTTCAAGTGCAGGAGTATTTTGGAAGCTTCTGTAAATTGACTCCAACAGATATGGATCTACCTACAGTTGACTGTGACAAGGCAATCATAGTTTCTATCTGCCCACAACTTGGCCTCTAACTTGGGCCAATGAGGTTGTATGTACTTCTTGACCAGCCTGTTTCATGAAATATGTAAACTGTGTATCAAGATCAGCTCCACGAAAAACATTACTCAGCACAGTCGTGCAAGTAAGAGATAGAGTAGTGATCCAAATCCTCCTTTAACATCCATGTTTGTATACAGCAAAGCACACTGAAAGAAACATTCAGAATTATCCTGAAATTTGTCATCGTGTTTCTGCTCAACAGAAGCATCATCCTCTACCTCACTAGCAAAGCTTGCATCATCTCATCTTCAAAGTCACTTTCACTATATAGATAATAGTTGTCTTCTTGACTGCCCAATTCATTGACAGTTAAAGAAGGGTAATCATTCATGTCATGTCTTTCCTTTTCAAAGAATTGCTTAGAATCTCCTTATATTGTCAAAGCATCAGTAGGCCCTAACATGAATAGACATTCCCCAGACACCAAAGCATCTCCGGTCTCCTTGAATTCACTCTCTCAACCTCCTCAAGTTTAGAAATAGCATCTTCCACCAGCATAATGGATTCTTGCCCTTGCTGAAAGTGCACCAATTCTAGTAATGTATGATGTCTAGAAACTGCCACTCAAGCCAATTTTCCAGACAGATGTTGATAATAATGAGCTTTTTCAACCTTCTCCAACTAAGCTAGCTAGCAATATCCATGTTTGATCTCCATTGTGCTTGCCTGCTCCCTCTCTCTCCATTGTATCTACAACTGTAGAATTGAATATTTCATAGTCTCCCATGAATTCTTGCATCTTGGAGATCTCATCACAGATTTGTTTTCAACATCAGGAAAAATATTTTCACCATACAATGATTTGATAAGGAGTGGCCACATCATTGAAATTGGACCGCAATGCAAGATATATCATCCTTGCTCTTTCGCACAAGAGAAACTTCTATAAGCTTTTTAGCTACTACTTTAGGATCCTTTACCTTCCATATTAGATTGATGACTTCTTGATTTTCCATAACCTTCCACAATCCATCACTTGCCAAAATGAGAAACTCATCAGTCTCATCAAGTTTCATGTTGTGAACATCTGGATCTAGAATTTTTGTAACAAAACCTCCCTTGTTTTCAATGATTCTTCTTTTTGACTTTGGTTCATGATCCACTGAAAGCTGAATTGCATCTCCAGCTCTGTAATCACCAACATTCACAACAATGAACCTTCAACTTTTAATAAGGATGGAAGTAGCAGTTGTAGATCCAGCAAACCCCAGATTAGGAGCTTTCTATAGAATGACTTGATCTGTGATTTCATAGGCTTTGCGGATAGCTGCCGTTGGATTCTTTACAAACTCAGACTGTGCTATTATATTATCAAAGAAGTGACTCTACAAGTAATAAGGTACATCACATCCAAGATGACTGATCCTTGCTCTTGAGCTTGACCTTGCAACCATCATTAAATGCATTCAAATGATCCCCAATAGACGATGTCTTGTCTCACCTACTGAGCTATCATGCCTTCTCCCAGATCTAACATCACATGTTGCTCGTTGATACAGCTAATGCACAAATCTCCATATCTCAATGTCTTCAACTTTCAGGAGCCGTGATGATCATGAGCTACTTCAGGACTGAAATTGAGAAACGCATGCCTACAGAATGGCATGCCCCTGGTCTATGAAAATATTGCCAAGATAGTTCTTGTAAAGCTACAAAATGGGACTTCTGCAGAAGGATTGCGATCTTCTCGGCCTCTGCAACATCTTTTCAATGGTTATTGAAGGGAAACAAGTGTGAAATTAAGATATGATTCGTCTTCTAGTCTATAGATTGTTCCATACTTGATCTTACTGTCCACAAACTCTCAAAATAGGCATTCGATTGTGAGACTCAATAGTTGCATCATCCCATACAACTGATGGCAAGGAATGATGGTCGCAAATAAGATGGGGTTGTTGCCTCTAGCCATAATTGAAGAAAAAGAAAAAAACAATGCTTAAAAAGAGGGAAAGAAAAATACAGGAAATTACTGCTATTATCACAGACCAAATAAGGCATAGAGACTGTGATCCATCCTGTGTTGCCTCTCCTTCTTCAATAACTTCTTTTCTATCTCTCTGACTATTGTCGATGAATCTGCGCTATCTGAATGTGAATGTTGTCTCAGGAATGGCCTTTCTCTTCAAAAGTTCTTCTGGGCTTTACATTCTTGCAATCAGTAAGGCACCTGAAAGTTAAAAAGTAGTAGCAAGAAATCACTCTGGAAGATAGCTTTGATGATGTAGTTGCAGGTTTTGAAAGGTTTGAATTGCAGGTGGAAAGAAATGAAGCCTATAGCCCTATTCTTGAGCCTTTCATGGACTTTTTGTTGGCTTCATACTCAAAGCAGTACTCCAACTAATCCTTAGAATCCAAGGATTGATGCTGCATAGGTTTGGAATGGAGAAATTGCCATGGAAGAAAGATCCAAGGTAAGCATCTTCCATGGGAGAAAGAATAGACCTGGAGAAGAAGAATGGATCCTCCTTTAAGAAAAAGTAACAAAGCTTTTTGTCTTCTCTAAAGTCTTGAGGAATCCATTTTGTCCATCTTGCCCAAATTTTGGTTAAAATTTTGGTTATGGCCTGCCAAAATAGTTGAAGCCCACCATTATCCACTGGTTCATGCCAAGAACCTCCATCTTGGTCATAGTTTGTGACAGATCTCCATGTCTGACCACGTTTATGAAGGAACTAACTCCTATGACTAATTTTTAACTGTGGTTTTCACTCCCTAGTCACTGCAACTAGATTTAATGCATGAAAATGACTTCTGACAAGGATCTAAACTAATGCTCTGATACCAATGTAAAGAAGGGCTAACCTAACAATGGAAATGAACAGAAAATAAAATTAATCTAAGCTACTCGTAGCAAGAAATGTAACTAATTGAATTACAAACATGGCTATGCCATGGAACATCGTCCATTACCATAGCACAATGTAGCCATGAGCTGTTAACCAAGTATAAGAAGATGAAATACAAGAAGGATAAAATTGTAATTGTGCCAAAGAATGATGCTACATTAGCACTTCTTACCTTTTTATACTAATTCCTAAGTCCTATTTTCTCTTGGCTCAAGTATTTACAAAGTTTATACTTGGAAATAGGCTTCAACTCTCATGTTGATAATTTGCTTCATTACACTTAGCTTGGATTCCTCTTGTTCTCAAAGTATGAGTAAGTTTGAATAGGTGCTTTACTCTACTAATAGGGAAAGATTTCATGGTCTTTTGACTGAGGCCAAGATGGTAGTCGTGGTCAAAGTTATGGTGCATAGTGAAATAGGGAAGGAAAATCCCAAGGAAGGGGGAGCCAAAGAGCACAAGCTATAGATTTTAATCGACACTGGCAAAATTTTGGTGATAATAGAGAATGCTAGTATTGTGGTGAGAAATGTCATATTTCTAGTAATTGTTTCAAAAAGAAAATTGAAATAAAAAATGGGAAAAAGTAACAAGAAAATTATGCTTTCACTAGCAAAAATAATGATGATAGAAGTGAGCACTTTTTGTCTTATAACATTTTATGAACACTATGACTGTCGATGGTTTGCCTAAGAATGATGAATGGTATGTAGACTCAAGTGTCTCTAACCACATGACTTTTTGTGGAGAGTGGTGTAGAGAGATGCGAGTCCAAAGTCTCAAGGACTATGTGGAGACAGGGGATGATATAGTCCATCCCATTACTCACATTGGAAATGTTCCCTACAGTAAAACAAAGTTATTGGCTAATGTGCTACATGTACAAACATAACCAAGAACCTTATTTCTGTTGGTCAAATGGTGGAATAGGGATTCTGGGTTCAATTCACATCTAATGGTTGTTATGTAAAGGACGCTAGAAATTATTGCAAGTCGATTTTGCAAAAGGTAAGCATGCTAGCAGATTATTTGCTCTTAATATAGATCTACCTAAATGGATGGTGCTATGTTTGCATAAGGTTTAGGAGTTATGGTTGACATTGAAATTTGGCATAAGTAGATTGGTCATGCGAATGTGTAGCATCTAAAAAATATATTGTCAAAACAAATTATAGAAAGCTTACCAAATTCAAAGTTGATGGGACACATTAAGTATGTGTAGCATGTCAATTTGGAAAGTAGTTAAGGCGTGTATGCAAGAAGCCACTTGAGATGATACATTTTGTGTGGGATCGTACAAAGACTACAACTATGGAAGGTTGCAGTAATATATCTCTTTCATTGATGATCATACTTAAAAAGTACGGATTTGATTTATACATGAGAAAAGTGAGGTATTCACTCACTTTAAAAGCTTTAAAACTTTGGTTAAGAAGGAGATAGTATTGCATATTAAATACCTTAGGTCAAATGGAGGTTGAGAGTAATTCTCCAATGAGTGGTAGATTACGGTCACAAGTCACCCCACAAAGTACATCACAAGTGTTAACGAAAGACAAGGAGAAGGTTGGGGACTCACCTATTATAGCTAATGTATCATCAGGTTTCTCTCATGTTGATATGGATTCAGATGGTTCTGAGCAAAGCTTGGATGAAGAGTTTGGGATTCCATCTATTAAGACACTCAGTGTGAGAAAGGCACAAGACAATGCTAAGGCACCTAGTAGTGATCACGCACGTCAACAAGAGTAACAAAGCCCATTCAACGATTAGCATATGATAACTATGGAGCTCATCAATATGCATATATGGCCAAGGTTGTGTAGGATATAGAGCCCACTAGTTTTGAGGATGTTGTGTGTAATGAGCATTAGGATAATGCTATGGATGAAGAAATGGATGCACTTCAAGTAAATGACACATGGAATTTCGTGCCTTTACTAGAAGGTAAGAAACATATTGGCTACAAATGAGTTTACAAAGTGAAGCATAAGTTTGATGGATCAATTGAGCACTATACAGTAAGGCTAGTTGTTGAAGGGTATGCCCAAACTCACTGTATTGATTATGAGGAGACCTTTCCTCCAATAGCCAAAATGGCTATTGTGAGGGGTGTCATAGTAGTGGTTGCATCAAAGGGTTGGATCATACATCAGATGGATGTTAAAAATACCTTCTTACATGGAGAGTTGAAGAATAAGTTTATACTGAGCAACCACCTGGTTATGTGGATGAGACTTATCTTGATTATGTGTGTAGGCTTTGGAAGGCCTTATATGGTTTGAAGAAAGCACCCTGGGCATG
This sequence comes from Lygodium microphyllum, assembly GCF_053477565.2. Taxonomy (NCBI): domain Eukaryota; kingdom Viridiplantae; phylum Streptophyta; class Polypodiopsida; order Schizaeales; family Lygodiaceae; genus Lygodium; species Lygodium microphyllum. The sequence goes on from NC_141164.1 coordinate 52,196,186, forward strand.
GCATCATAGGATTGTAGAATATCTTGTTAGCATTAAATTTTGCAAAGCATAGGCTAATCACTCACTTTATGTATGTGAGGGTGATATGAGTATTATGGTCATCACTATATATGCAAATGACTTGATTATTATGGGCGATAGTGAGACAAAGATTGAACATGTGAAGAGTCTTCTCAAGACTGAGTTTAAAATGAAGGATTTAGGGTAGTTGTGCTATTTTCTTAGCATAGAGATAATCAAGACTCCAGAGGGCATATGGTTATCATAGAGACTCTATGCTTTGGATATATTGAAAAATCATGGTATCACTAATTGTAAGCCAATCTTGATACCTTTGAATGTCACTACATATGGAAAGGTTGTGGCTAACCTTATTTATTTGACAATCACCACGTCAGATCTAAACTACACAATTGGTTTGGAGAGTCAATTCATGTAGCTTCCACGGAAGCCACATTTGGATAAAATGTGATGCACACTATGCCTTGTTCTATGCATGAGGTGTATGCTTGGACTTGCATGGTTACATACATGAAAATTAGGCTCATAGTGTTTCACAAACTATGCTTGGCCTATCACTCATAGACTTCATGCTTTGATTTTGTTAGGGGATAGGGTGAGATCTATGTTTATGCTATGTTGTGTATCCTTGTTTGTGGTAGTTCCATGCTCTTTATGTTTGTTCTTTATGCAGATTAGTTCATGGATTTGAGAGGCTGAGTCGCCCTATCCCATGGTTTCCAATAAGAGCAGATTTTTAAGCCGAAATACAAGTGCAAAAGAAGCTTCAGACTTGTAAAAAATGCATTTTTTGGTGCAAAATGAAATAGTTATGGATCAAGGAGCTGGAGTTTTCCTAGATGCATTTCACTGCTAGGAATTCAAAGCAACTCCCTTCATCACAATTGGAGCCTGTTTGACCCCCATTTAATGGCCGCAAGGTTTGGTGTTATGTAAGCATCTATTGGATTCAAAAGCCAAAAATTATGTGATAGAAGCCAAGGTGATATCTATAAGCTATTAATTGCATGGGCTTGGACAAAGGAATGCCAAGCTTCCTATGAAGCATTGAAAAAATCTATCATAACTACTCCTATCTAAGAGTCCTAGATTGGACGATTATGTTTCATATACATACGTCCTCTAAATTTGCAATTGGGGCAGTGTTATGCCAACTTGATGAGCATAATATGAATTTTCTAGTGAGCTTCATTAGTCAACAACTCACTTATGTCAAAATGAACTATTCTAGCACTGAGAAGGAAGGCTTAGTGATGATCTACATCATAAAAAGTTTCATCATTATCTCCTCACTATGCCTTTCACATCCTCTTTTGACCATCAAGCATTGATGTACCTTGTAAATAATCTTTGTGCCATGGATGCATCATTAGACAGCTATTTCTCCTACTATTAGAATTTTATTTTTTCCATTGTTTTGTACAAAGGGAAACAACACTTCATTATTGATCATTTATTAGAGTAACCAATGGTGGCAGAAAGGCCATAGGAGTTGAGAATCAACTCCTTAATGCTCATCTATTCCACATTAATGAGGAAGCTCGACTCTTTAGAACGGATCTCACACCTCATTGGGCCAACAATATTGTCCATATTCTTGAGCAAGGCCTACCAAAACCACCAATTGAGAAGGCTTGACTAACTTGCCTCTTGACCCTACCGATTGATCACTAGTCAATTTATTGCCTTGGTGAGGACGATCTCCTTCACTAGTGTGTCTCTAAGCATGAACTTAAGGATGTGTTGCAAGAGGCACATGGTGGTATTGCTAGAGGACACTTTGACATGAATACCACACTAAGGAAGGTACTTCAATCCCAATTGCGGTGGCCTACTCTCTTTAAGAATGTGGCCAAATTTATTAAGCACCATGACAAGTGCCAAAGAACAAAGTTAGTCATTCATAAGGATAAGACAGAACTCACACTAGCAATTGCTTGCCAACCTTTTGTAAAGTGAAATATAGGCTTAATGGGAACCATTAGCCCAACCACACAATACAAGTAGGCTTGATACATCATCATAGCCATGAATTACATGACTAAATGGGTTGAGGCTAGGGTGACCTATCAAAATGATGCACATACCACTACATGGTTTCTCTAGGAGCAATCATCTCATGTTTTGGTTGTCCCATCAAAATTGTCAATGACCAAGGGACACACTTTCTTAATAAAATGATTAAGTAGTTACTATCTACGTTCTTGAACATCCACCATGGAAATTCTAGTCCTTACTATCCCCAAGAAAATGGCCAAGAAAAATCTATGAACAAAGTTATCATCAGTGTCTTGACCAAAACTATCTTAGCATCACATTCAAACTAGGACCATAAACTCATGCCAGCACTATGGGCCTATTAGACAGCTTACAAGACTTTGCCATGGGACAAACCCCATTCAGACTTACGTATGGTATGAATGCCATTATGCTAGTTGAGTTCTTAGTCTCTAGCGTATGCATTGCTAAGCAAGAATAGTGGGAAGGTGTTAAAGCATGGCAAGTTCACCTAGAAGAACTCAAGCGCTTGACTGAAATATGCCTACCCCAACGACTCACATCCTACTTGCTAAAAAGCCTTGACATAAGGTTTGGTTTGACAAGTATGTCAAGAAACAATCCTTTGATAAGGGGAATCGCATGTTGCTTTAATCAATTAAAGGCCATAAGCAAAAGTTGAAACTCCAAGGCCTATGACTCTTCTGCATCCATGTAACCAATAGGATAGGGAATGTTGTGCTAGAAACCCTAGGTGACTAACCCATTGACCATTGCAAAAAAAGTAAAATATAGAAATACTATTCACTTGGATATCCTTACCATGAACCAACCATAGCCAATGACAATAGCTCTTGGCTACATATAGAACAAACCTTTTATGAACATTTTGAGCAATAGTAGAAACATATTCCTACACCACACTCTCCAGTGAGTCCATCAACTCCAGTTGCAATTGTTTAAGCCGTTATCATTAGCAGCTTACAAATGGAAGCTAAGCCTCTTATTATGGTATCTTACCTTTGCATATCCCTTACAACTACTAAGTTAGTTATGGTTGATGCACTTATTGATGAGGGGTCAAATTATAATATACTTCCTTATTACTATAAGAAAAACCTAGGAGAGTAGGCCACAACTACTATTGTAGCGAATGGATGCAAAGTTGAATCCATACAGAGGATGGCATTACTTCTTGTTGGGCAAGTGTAAATTGTCAATCACCATTGAGACTAAGAGCCTCCCACTCCTCTTCTATGTTCTTTCAAAATTTGAGGAAAGTGGCATTAAGATCCTTCTAGGATGAACGTTCAAGCTTTTAACCAATTGTAATGTTTACTATGTTGATAAACACATTCATCTACAATTAGTAGATGCATGAGTGATTATAACCTTTAGTTCCAAATAGGTACAATCTAAGCCTAGGTTAGATCATCCCTACAACTCAATCTAACCGATCACCTAAAACCACAATGCTATTGACCTAGCTCTTTAATGATCAGCATCAACACATAATGGAAGTCGAAACCCAAAACCTCCTCGCACACCTCTAATCATCGCTTGCCAAAAAAAAACAAGGAAAAGCATAATCGTCAATGATGCCAACCCTATAGTAACCCATGTTAAATGACTCAATGGGTTCCAAAGTCCCTTCTAGAAGTGCAAGGGTGTCATGAAGGCTACCCCAAACTCTAATTTATTAAATTATCCACAAGTGCATGCATGGTTGCTACTCTTGGGGTGAAGGCACATGTGCCTAGCTGCTCGTGTATTATTACACTCACAATACCTGCAAACCTAGGAGGTAAAGGCACGTGTGCCTAGCCGCCTGTATATTACTACACTGATAGTACCCACATACATGTACTCTATAGGTGATAGGTGTCCATCATTATCACTTCATTCTTTAATCTTTTAGTGATATTTGAATAAAGGTAAGTCCAGTCACACATTGTGATTGTTGGAGTTCCCACATCTTGTGTCTCTCTCTCTCTTACTCTTACTCCTTCCACCATAGCTCTTGCTTCCACTAATGTGCTTCCACTTTGAGCTCACTCCCTTCAACTGGTATCAAAGAAAGGTCCCCTAAGATCTTGAGCTTGACTTGTCATTACTTTAGATTCCATTCAAATACCTACAGTTCACAAGTTTCAAGGCAGCCATGGCTTCAACTTGAAGAGGTAACCATTGATGCTCCTCTTCTTTCGAGCTTCTTGTACCTGAGTCAGGGTCTTCCTTAGACTTGTTTGAGCATTGTATAGCGCCTTTGGAGATTCATTTCATCCAATAAACTCAATAGGGGAAGCAGTAGCAATAGCATGGATTGCGCCTACTGCTACTACCTACCTCATGCCCCTATTTGACATCTCCAACTCGTATGAGCTCCATGTCTCTTTGGCCTTCTTCTCCCAACTCCCTAGCACCAGTATTCTACATCTTGGACATGCTTTGGAGCTTTAATCTCAATTCTTGCTATGTATGAATAGTAGACCTATTGTCACAAATCTAAAATTGTGTCTACTCAGAGGTTGTGGCTCCCATGTTGCTCTACTACTGCCCATTTGATGTTGGTACATTGGTGGATAATATGGCATTGATGTGAGATGCTATTGGGCTGATTTAAGCACACTTTTGGCTCAATTTTCTAAGATGTCTTCCTACTATAATAACAGGGTTGAATGTCATTTATCTAGGAAATGCTTATGCCTATTCCTACTTGATGCTACCGAGGTTATCTATTGGATGTATTGGCACTTTGGTTGTCATGTATGCCAATGGACATGCTTATGAAATGCTCTTAAACTGAGATTGGATCTTGATGCTTTGACATTGGTAGTCATTCATTTCATTGGATGCTATTGGTTGCTTCACTAGCTTATGCAGTTATGGGCTTGAAGAATATATCGGGTTTATGCTTTCGTATGTATGCTCTATGGATCTTGGATGTTTAGATGTCATTCACATGATGTTTTGAGCTTTACTTCCTCATTTGGCTTTCAACTTTTGCTTTAGTGGGAGCTATTTGGCTTTATGTATTGAGCCACTTTGCACTTGGATATACTGTAAAGCATTTGGTTTATGCAATTGAACTTGAGCTTATTTCACTGAGACAATGGACTCATCGTGACCTATACATGCTCTCTTGATATTTATTGGATGTAGCTACCCTATTGTGGGTTGATTTGATCTCCTAGCTTGGACCTAGTATTTTTATCTATCAGGGTATTGACATTGGTGTCTATATACTTCTAGATTATGTGTTGAAACTTTGCTCAATGTGTTGTGCATCTAGAAGTTCTTTTCATTTACCATTGAGACCTACCATGTGCATGATGTCTATGCCTATTGCTGCATATATGGTTTTTAATACACTGTAGCTATGATAGTCTTCAATGCCGATTGTTCTTGGCTTCTCCCTTCTTGGTTGCTCATAGTTGGTGGTTGGCATATAGCTATAGTTTATTATAGAAACAAGTCATTTTGAATTCTATGCACTCTATTTGAGGGCAGTCACCTGGACTTGACAATCTTTTGTTTATAGCTTGTGGATATCTCATTTCTTTGGTAGTATCTTCTGTCTCCTACTTGATTTAGTTCTGGTTTTGGGGACGATTTATAGGGTATTACAATAGCCTGTCTTTCCCTTCTATGTACTTACTTGGTCTCATTATGGCTAGTGGTCCTCGCAATATAGCTATCTTCAATATTGAAAAATTGGATGGGACCAACCACAGCTATTGGAAGACCCAAATATTGTAGGTTTTAATGACGCTTAGTACTAGCATTGGTTTCTCAGCTAGATTTAGACCTTTATCAAATGGATGTAAAGACGACTTTTCTACATGGGGACTTATATGATGAGATCTACATGTAGTAGCCTTAGGGCTTTGAAGAGAAAGGTGAGGAACACCTAGTGTACAAGTTGAGAAATAGCCTTTATTGCCTTAGGTAGGCACCTAGGGAATGGTACCACAAGTTTGGTGTTTTTATGCATTCGTATGGATATAGTTGTAGTGCTATGGATCCATGTTTATACGTGAATAAGGCTCTTGATGGTAGCCTTATGATTTTGATACTCTATGCAGATGATATGCTTATTAGTGGGAGAGCTCATGATGAGCTAGATGCCTTGAAAACTCAAATTAAGAAGAGCTTTGAGATGAAGGGCATGGGACAAGCCTTGCATATTCTTGGGATGTGCATCAAGGGGGATCCTTCCCAAGGGATCCTTTATCTATCACAAAAGGAGTATATCCAAAAAGTCCTTGAGCGATTTCATATGCAAGATAGTAAGCCTATTGTCCTCTAGCTTCTCACGTCAATATTAGTCAGGCCGATAGCCTACAGTCTAATGAGCAAAAGTACAAGATGGCCAAGATCCCTTATATATCCACTGTGGGCAATTTGATGTATACCATGAGAGCTACTCGTCCTAACATAGCATTCTCAATGGGAGTTGTAGCATGCTATATGGCTACACCTGGCAGATGACATTGGGATGGTGTCAAAGGTATCATGAGGTGCCTAAAATGCACAGTACCTATGTGCATCTATTATGATAGCCAGGATGATACAAGAGTCATGGGGATACACTAACTCTAATTATGTAGGATATGCAAATAGTAGGAAGTCCACCTCTCGCTATGTCTTCACCTTTGTTGGAGGTATTGTTTCTTGAATGTCTAGGGTGCAAAAATGCATGGCTCTCTCTACTACCAAGGCTAAGTATGTTGCAACCACTTAGGCTTGCAAGGAGGCTCTCTGGTTAAGCGTTTGGTGGCAGACCTTGGTATTACTTATGTGGTCCCTACACTATATTGTCAAGATTGTGGGAGAGAAGGAAGGAGTCTCACTTGTAGCTTTCTTGCTTGCACAATGGGGGAATACACACAAAGGTGGAGGCTGAAAACAGTTTTCCTCTTCTTAGTTGTGTAAGCCAAAAAGAACTCTCATACAAAGAAATAGAAGAACCCTATATATGTGTCTCAAACCAAACTCAACTAACTCAGGTGGCATACTAACTGAGCCACGAACTAGAGTAGATAAGGATAGCTGTCATGTAGCTATTATTCATGGGCAGTGTACCAACCGCGTCTGCAACTGACAAGTCGGTGACATAAATACACAATGGTCACCCTGGTGTATCACGAGTGGAGCTCGATATCTCAACACTCCCCCTCGAGCTCAATCCCAATTCCTGCACACCAAGCACGTCTCTGAACTTGCGCAGCTTCTCTGCGCCCAATGCCTTCGTGAATATGTCAGCTACCTGATCCTCTGTGCTGACATAAACTAGATCAATAAGACCTAGTAAAACCCTCTCTCGCACATAGTGATAATGCACCTCAATGTGCTTTGTTCTAGCATGATAGATTGGGTTATTTGCCAAGTGTATACTACTCATGTTGTCACAATAAATGACAACTGGCCCATCTGTAGGCTGATGCATATCATAAAGTAGCTTATGTAACCAAGCTACCTCACATGCAGCCATTGATGCGCCCCTGTACTCAGCCTCTGTGCTCGACAAGGCAACTGTAGGCTGTTTCTTGCTGCTCCAAGTGACTGCAGCACTCCAAAAAGAGAACACATATCCACTGGTAGATCGTCTATCAGAAATACTACCAGCCCAATCAGCATCAGTGTACCCATGCAACTGTATCTGAACCCTAGTCTCATAAAATAGTCCATACTGCAATGTGGACTTCACATACTTGAGTATGCGTCTAGCCGCATCCAAATGTGGTTTCCTTGGAGCCTGCATAAACTGACTTACCAATCCAACAGCATAGCTCAAATCTGGCCTGGTAATAGTCATATAAATCAAATTTCCTACTATGCGTCTGTACATAATAGGGTCTTCCAGAAGCTCACCTGCATCTCCGCTCAACTTCACATTCTGCTCCAAAGGAACTGAAATAGGCTTACAGCCTGTCATCCCATATTTGGACAGCATGTCCAATCCATATTGCCTCTGCAAGAGCTATATCCCACTTGGTGATCTAATCACCTCAATGCCCAAGAAATAACGCAGCTCTCCCAAATCCTTCATCTCAAACTTCTGCTTCAATAGCATTTTCACATGAATGATATCTTCATCACTGTCACCTATCATAATCAAATCATCAACATAAATGACAAGTAGCATAATACATTTCTCTGTTTTTCTCACATAAAGTGAGAAATCTGCCTTGGAAATCTGAAAGCCAATAGTGACAAGATACTGTCCTATCTTGTCAGACCATGCTCTAGGTGCTTGCTTCAAGCCATACAAGGCTTTCTTCAACCTGCAAACAAACTCAGGATGAACAGCATGCACATAACCTGGTGGCTGCTCCATATAGACCTCTTCTTGCAAATCACCATGCAAGAAGGCATTCTTTACATCCATCTGATGTAAAGACCATCCCTTTGATGCAGCCATAGCAATGACTGCTCTTACGGTTGCCATCCTTGCAACCGGACTGAATGTTTCTTCATAATCAATGCCATATGTTTGTGCATACCCCTTGACTACTAATCTTGCCTTGTATCTGTTCACAGAACCATCTGCATTGTGCTTCACCTTATAAACCCACTTACAGCCAATTGCATTCTTACCTTTAGGCAAAGGTACCAATTCCCATGTAGCATTTGCTTCCAAGGCATCCATTTCTTCATCCATGGATTTCTCCCATTTTTCTTTTCCCATGGCTTGCTCAAAAGAAGTGGGTTCTGGTTCCTGTATCACTTTGACCATATATGCATAGTGAATGGTTGTAAATCCATCATATTTCAGCCTATCCACAGGATACCTAGCTCTCGTAGACCTGCGCAAAGTAGGCTCACTCCCAGGTGCTCTCAAAACATCCCTGGTCTTCCTTACTCCAGGTGTAACAATAGAAGGAATACCCAACTCATCATCAATGCTATGTTTTGAGCCACTGGATTCACCATCCACATAAGAGTGGCCTGCATTCACATCAAACATGGGCTGATCAACCTTCTCTTTTCCTTTTCGTGATACCTGCATACCACTATCTGCATTGCCTTGAGAAGATTCTCCTAATCTCAATCTGCCTGTCCATGGAGAAGAATGTGAACCACTGGTAGAGGACGCTCCAGGTCCACTAATATCTTGTAACTGCTGCTGAGAATTCTGTGCAGCATTACTATTTTGTGCATCTACATCATCAATCACATTTACTGGTTTATACCAGCTACTCATCTCATAAAAAACAACATCTCTGCTCACTGTAAACTTACGAGTAGAAGGGTTATAGCATCTATACCCTTTTTGCTGCAGAGAGTAACCAATAAAGATGCACTTCTCAGCTTTTGGATCCAACTTGGATCTCAACTCATCTGGCACATGTACATAGGCAATGCAACCAAAAATTTTCAAATGGGAAATATCTGGTTTCCTACCAGTATACCTCTCCTCTGGAGTCATCCCATGTATTGCTGCAGCGGGAGTCCTGTTCATTATGTAGACTGCTGTAGAAACTGCTTCAGCCCAATAAAAATCTGGCAGGTCTTTTTCATTGAGCATGGCACGAGATACCTCTCCAATATGTCTGTTTTTTCTTTCTGCAATTCCATTTTGCTGTGGGGTATGACTGCATGAATATTGTTGCTTTATGCCATGCTCCTGCAAGAACCTTGCAAACTCATTTGAGAGGTACTCTCCCCCTCCATCTGACCTTAGGCATTTTATTTGCAGGCCTGTTTCTTTTTCAACCATAGCTTTAAGAGTTTTGAAATGCCCAAAAACTTCACTTTTCTTTTCCATAAAATACACCCAAACTTTTCTGCTATAGTCATCAATAAAAGTAACAAAATAATGACAGCCTCCAAGAGATGCAGCTTTAGTAGTCCACACATCAGAGTGGTTTAATTCCAATGGCTTCGTACTCTCTTGAACATGTCTAGGAAATGGTTTCCTTGCCTATTTTCCAAATTGACAGGCTTCACATACCTTATGCATTTCTGCAACCTTAAATTTAGGCAATCCTGCAACAATGTTTTGGGCCTGCATTGATTTAAGTCGCTGTACATTAACATGACCAATGCGTTTATGCCAGATATCAATATCTGCAACTACACCGGTCCCATGTGCAAACATTTTGCTGCACTCAATTCAGGCATGTATGCATCCAATGTAAACATTCTGCCCTTCTTCTTTCCTTTTGCTATCAAGTGACCTTTATTTTTCATATCCTCAACAAAGCATCCATGAGGATTAAATCTGACCTGCAAGCCCTGCTCAACCATTTGACCAACAGAAACCAGATTCTTAGTGATATTCGGGACATGAAATACATCGGACAGGTATTTCTTTTTCCCATCCTGCATAGACAAAGGAATTTTTCCAATCTGCACAATAGGATGTGCAGTATCATCACCAGTCTCCACAAATCCTGGTTTTTCCATTTTCCTTGCATCCTCCATCCATTCTGCAAGACCTATCATGTGGTTTGATGCACCTGAGTCAACATACCACACATCGTTGCTTTCTTCTACACTTGTCACAGAATTGTTCATGTGCTGCACCATAAACAAATGCTCATTTCTGTCATCACCCTGTCTACTAGAAGATGCATAATTTCCTTGTTGCAATTTCCCATTCATGATGTCATTCTGCTTTTTATAGCAGTCTTTAGCCATATGACCCATTTTACCACAGTAGTAGCATTCAACATTGCTGTTTGCATTTTGGCCTCTTTGCCATCTACCACGACCTCTTTGGCTCCCCCTGCCTCTAGAATTACCACGTCCTCCTCCATAGGACTGGTTTTCTTGAGTTTGCTACATATTCTGATTTCTACCACGGCCTCCAAATCGGCCTCCTCTACCTCTGCCTCTACCTCTTCCAGCATTTGAGTAGAAGACAGTTTCTTTTGAAGTTCCTCCTGAAGTAGATGCACCACCATTTCTCTGCTCCTCAGAAATTAGAAGAGCAATCAACTCCTCAAAATCAGGAAATCTTTCATGAACTGAAATGGAAGTCCGAAACTATGCATAATCCTTTCCTAGACCATTCAAGGTCACAGAAACTAAATCATCATCTTCCACTGGCGACCCATTGGAAGCAAGTGCATTTGCAATCTTCTTCACCTTCATGTGGTAGTCATTGATGCTCATACTTTCTCTTTGCACATTATGCAACTCTTGCTTGAGCTGCATTTTCCTAACTTGCGTATTTGTGCTATACATTTTTGACAAAGTATCCCATGCCTCCTTTGACGTACTTGCATCCTGAATATGCACAATCATAGAGTCTGAAATACTGATAGACAGCCAGTACATAACTTTCCTAGCTCTCTCGTGCCATGCTTTGAATGCCTGCATTTGCTGTTGATTGGAAACATCAGGAAGAACTGGTTCTTCTTCATTTCCTGCAACAAATTCCCAATATCCTTTTCCCATAAGGAAATTTGTCATTCTAAACTTCCATGCTTGGAAGTTGTTCTTGTCAAGCTTTTCAGTGACAATCTGTGAGAGAGAATCAGACGCCATTACAGAACACTGCAAAAAATTCTGTCACTGCAAAGAACACAGCTTCAGCCTCACAAGGGCTAATCTGCAAAACTGACAAAAGTGGTATTTGACCACACAGTCACTTCCTAGTGACGATTTTGTATCAACAGGCAACAAGGATGATTCTGTAACTCCCAATGTCTCTGCACATAGGCATACGATGCAATTTCTACAGTAACTTTTCACCGACCTGTAGCACAGTGGTCGCACAGCATAAAACTGGGTCTTTTCCTGAGTGCGTGCAGAAAACTTTCGCCTCCAAAACAAGCCCCGAAATGGCCTCAAATCAAAAAAACAGGGTCGCCAAGGGGCTAAAGCCCACTCCCGCAGTATATACTGCCCTCTTGCTTCACCACGAAGGGCGTCTCAACCTGAGACAATGCACTCTTGCAATTTCCGGCTGTGCTACCTGCAGAGATCTGCTCCCAAAAACAGAAAATGAAAGCAATACTGCTCCTCTTACCAGAACACCGCGAGCTTGGCTTGCTTTCTTGAGCTCCTTACCATGAACAAGGCTCTGATACCATGTCAAGATTGTGGGAGAGAAGGAAGGAGTCTCACTTGTAGCTTTCTTGCTTGCACAATGGGGGAATACACACAAAGGTGGAGGCTGAAAACAGTTTTCCTCTTCTTAGTTGTGTAAGCCAAAAAGAACTCTCATACAAAGAAATAGAAGAACCCTATATATGGGTCTCAAACCAAACTCAACTAACTAAGGTGGCATACTAACTGAGCCACGAACTAGAGTAGATAAGGATAGCTGTCATGTAGCTATTATTCATGGGCGGTGTACCAACCGCGTCTGCAACTGACAAGTCGGTGACATAAATACACAACGGTCACCCTGGTGTATCACGAGTAGAGCTCGATATCTCAACATATATGTGGATTCTATGACTGTTATCCAATTAGCTCAAAATCCCTAGTCTTCCATGTGAAGGCAAAACACATTGAAGTGCATTACTACTTCATCAGAGAGTTTCCTCATCCTGTTGTACTTATGTACATTTGTACTTTGTCACTTCTTTTCTTGTTCTCTCCTCACTAGGGAAACACTTACCTTTAAGTGGAAGGTTGTTGGGGGTAAAGGCACATGTGCCTAACTACATGTGTATTACTATACTGATAGTATCCACACATCTTGGGGGTAAAGGCACATATGCCTAACAACTTGTATATTACTATATTGATAGTACCCATTTAGTATACACTATAGGTGGTGGGTGCCCATTACTGTCACTTCATTCTTTATTCTTTTAGTGACATTTGAATAAAGGTAAGGCTGGTTACACATTGTGTTTATTGGAGTTCCCACATCTTCTCTCTCTCTCTCTCTCTCTCTCTCTCTCTCTCTCTCTCTCTCTCTCTCTCTCTCTCTCTCTCTCTCTCTGGCTCTTGCTCTTGCTCTTGCTCCTTCCACCATAGCTCTTGGTTTTGCTCGTGTGTTTCCACTCCAATCTCACTCCCTTGAGCTACCATAGACCACCACCACAATAGCTCCAAAGATGTACCATATACCAACCAAACTGACCACCTGCATTGTGTCTACTAGGTAGGCCCCTATAGAGCCTTCATGCAATACTTCTACTTAGGAAGCATGTTCACCTATATCTTTTACTTCATTGACCACCCCATCTCCACCTTTAGATTTCCCAATTAGCTTAACATCTCAATCCTTAAAATGGACTACAACTATCGTTGGCACAATCTCATCTATTGCCAACTTTTCCCACAAGAGGATATCCTTTCCAACTAAATTGAATGTTCAAATATCAACCATCTCTAGTAGCCGACTTAAGAAACTACATCCCACTTCTCAGTGCACCCCACTTGGGAGGAGCAAGAACATCTATTTTGCAAAAGCATCCCCATACAATAACAATTCACTCAGGAAAACTCAAAGTAGTAGTTGCAAGCCTATCAAATACTTTCCTCATTTACAAAGGTAACACTTCTTAAAGACCTTTCCACCATTGATAGGGTATAGCATCTTTGTAGCACGACTACTCGCTTTCTTAAAAGATTGTATATCATCTGCTTTGAAGCCTCTACTATAGGGAACAAGGTTGTCACGACATCCAAACCATGAAAGATTTTCAATCTTCTCAAATATGATCCCATGTATTGTGAGATCACATCTTTTTGTACCGTCATTGAGGCTACATGTTGACACCGCCCCCCAAGCAGCTGCTTCATCACCCACTTGTTGATAAATTGCTAAATGAAGAAGGGTTTCTTGTAGTGAATCGATTCAATGGCCCCTCACTCCTAGAGGACATCATGTCTTACCTTTATGAGCTATTTATTTGACTCGATACCCTTGATGCTTAGGCTAAACTAGAGTATAACCCCGACTTCTACAAATGGTGGACTCATGAACCCTTCACTGTTGTACATAAATAAAAAACCAATCTCCTTTATAAATAATAATAAAACTAGGGAAACATAAAACTACTCACATACACTATTATGTGCTCTCTCAAGATGGGAAGCTTGATCCAATTTTGCAAGAAGAAGGAAGAACAGACCGGATTGCCAAGGCCCCAGACCTCAAAGACCAAGAGACCGACTCCAAAAGACTAGAAAGCCAAACCTTCAATGACCTTCAAGAATCTAAGAGTAACTGATAAATCAAGAATTTGACCACAAAAAAGTAACCATTAACTATTATGTAAAGGTAAAAAGATGGGTAAGGCTTGGGATTCCAGGTTGTACAAATTCAATTTTTCAATTCTAGTAAGAAAAGTGAAATATATGAAATTTAAATCTTTATTTAAAAAGGCTCACAAGAATCCATTTTTTCTTCTAGAGACGGAAATCACACAAGCATAATTTCTCTCAGCCATAGCAAAACCCATACCTATCACAGGCCCACTCAATGAGGATAAACTAGTTTTCTGTACCATACAAAAACATGAACTAAAATTGGAAGCAAGCATGTGGGGAGTAGGCCACCTACAATTTTGCCAATCTTGAGAATTTGTTTTAAAAATACCAAACTGCCACACAGCTCGTAGTAGCTGACTGCAACCTTGGAGATTACATCAAAGCCACATCCACTTTTTAACTCGCACCAGAGTGATCCAAAACTATGACCCAACAACCAAATCAAATACTTTATCTACAACATAAAAATTGATGGGAACTATGATGAACATGTGGCCAGCATTGAGTTCACTCCAAAGGTAGTAAAAGAGACCTTGGACGTTAGGATGGGATCAGGAAACTATGTTAAGACATAAAAGACCCCCCAAGTCTCTCAAAGGTAGGATGGAACCTCAATGGTAAGAATTGACGGAGTTGCAGTAAAACTAGTTCCTAATGAAGACGTTCTCTTGAGAATAATTCTAGAAGAAGTGTTAAGGGTGATAACATAGTTATTCCATCAGTTTTTCACCTATAAAAAAACCTCAACTAGCACAATTAGGATCTCTAAATGGCTCCTAGAGGATATATTGATAGGAAGCCTGGTTAAGCAAGATTTAAAGGCATGGCTAGAACATGTCACTAAATCCCTAGCCAAAGCCAAAAGTAAAGCTTAATCGCATGGAGGTTGGGCACAATATCATCAACTATGACAATACACTTACTCTCATTATTGCTATCATTTTGGGAGTGCCCCTTCATGAGATCCTGCCACCACACATAAAGCCACCTACCTTGTCTAAAGATTCATCTGAGAACACCATAGAAAGAAAAAGATGCAAAGAAAAGAGGTAGAGAACCCAACCATAGTGATGACACAAGCAATAAAAAGAAGAAGCAAAGAGAAGAGGAAGAAGTAAGCTCATCCTTGGAGGGCGCCAACAAAGGTGACACAAAAGAGGACTGACTGATTGTTTGTGTTGCTAAAAAGAGGTCAATGAAGAAATGGAGAAAATTAGAAGATAAAATGAGGTAGTCATAGGAAGATTATGAAAGGGACAGTAGAGCATCTGTGTAGAAAAGGCCATATGTAGCAAGGACTAGACCATCGCACAATAAGTAGCAAATCTTACAGCCCTACAAGGAGAAAGCAACTCTAGTAAAGGAAAGTAGAAGGTGACAAAGGAACCAACCACTGACTCTATGACCCTTCATGAGCTAATGGCTCAAATAGAAACTATGGAGGTGTGGATTAGTAAGTTGATAAAAGCAAGACCTACACATGAAGTCACCATAACTAATCTAGAAGAGAGCCAACACCCAGTAGATACCATAAAAAATTCACAAAAATATTCTAACAGTCATAGTGTAGCAGGAAGAATAGGAGCCCTTGAGTGGATGCATGAAGAGAGTAAAGCAGATAAACTCACCTACAAGAATGCAATAAGGCATCAAAGGAACTATAAGAGAAGCAAAAGCAAAAGTTCCAGAATCAACTAAAGGAGTGTGACTTGGCACTCGTGGATCTCCAAAACTAGTTGAAGGATCATGACACATTGCTCAAAGTTCTTCAAGAAAGATACATGTAAGAGCTTCAGACTCAACTAACGAAGTGCAACATAGTGCTTAAATAACTCTAACATCAACTTAAAGAATAGGAGGCTGCCATGAACGAGCTTTAAGATAGACTCAAGGAGTAAGACTGGTCACTCAAAGGCTACAAAGCAAAAACTATAGAGCAAAGCATACAGCTAACAAAAACCATCTACTAACTCACCCTTGCTAAAATCAAGAGGTCTAGGAGAAGGCAAAGATAGATCTACATGAAAGACATCTAGAACATCAGCAGAGATAGATACATGGCTAATGGAGTGCCTCATATGTAGGTCTATAAGAGACCATCTCCACCAACTTATCACAGGCTATAAGTATGGTAGAAAATGACACACAAAGGCTCTATGAGACCAACCTAATGAAGCTCCCTAAAATGACCTAGGAGTGGCCTTGTGTGGTGAAAGCTAACATAGAGTCATGTTGGAGGCCTACAAATTGGTTATGATGAAGTAGCAAGAGCTCTTCAAGGAAGCTACAAGGTCAGTTTGCATGCCTCAATATAAAGAAAGAGCTTAAAGCCCAACTAGAATCGCTCTCCAATACCTTGGAAAATATGGAAAAGGTTCAAGGGATTAATCCGATGATAGAAAGGTTAACAAAGGAAGACTTGATCCAATAGTTGAGACAGAAAGGCTATGACAAGTATGAACTCAAGGCAGCATGTCTGATACAACCCAAAATGCCCTAGCCAACCTCTCCTATCACCTTAGAGCCACCCACAATCATCATGAAACCCCTTCTGGATATGCCTAGCCTACCATATTTTGACACAATGAAGCTAGAATAGCACCCAATAGATGAAGAGGAAGACCTAACGAAAAAGGAGGCCTATACTGCCACCATCTAGACTTTACAAGCTTAGCCACAGAAAGTAATAGAGCATCATCTTGCCCTGAGCTCCTATCACATAAAGAGGAAGATAACATAGAGGAGAAAATATAGATGTCCTAGGAGAAGTAAGAGACTAGCCCTAAAGTGAAGTTTGATTTCAAGATCAATTAGGACAGCAAGTTTAGAAAACCACTTCCATTACACACTATACAGCTACTGATATGAACAACTAAAAACATTGCTATGAAGTGGCTAGCTCCTTTAGAAATTGAAGCTTATCAAAAGTCATGCAAAGTTCAAGAAAGCTGCGGTAGATACTTGAAATTGAAGCCTAGGATATTGTGTCCATGACTACCAAAATGGCACTACCCAATTCTAAAAGGCAATAAGATGGCATAGGAAGCCTTCATTTACTCCCAAAAGGAACTAGCAAGCAAATCCACTCTTCTATCCCTACCTTAAGAAGGCATGGCCAAGAGTATCAAAAAGAGGATCATGGTAGGTACAACTTTCTAAATGTCTCCAATATCAAGACAACCCATGCCAACATGACCTATATATTTTAGTCTATTGACCTAGTCCCTTAGTTTTCTCATTTTGCAAGAGAATTTTCTAATTACTCAGACTCCTCCTTCATCCACAATATTCAACTATCTCTCATTCCTCAACAAGCTCCAACAACCAATAAGCCCTTATGAAGATTGATTGTCCCCACTCTTTTTTACACCAACCTTGGAATTGATCGAGTGGTGATGGTTCAACTTCACCTCCACAACTTATTACTCTTGACCTTTTACATCCAATTATTAATGATCACATGGTGGACAACAAGTTTGCCATGTGTATACACATCCTTTTTGTCCAAAGGCATCACAATGACTACGTGAACACATCAAGGAGTACCTTCTCAAAAAAGGTTGACTTCAACATACGCTTAGGCCACTTTTCTGAGTGATCTATTTCCTCTCTTGTACCTTGTCATATATTGTATATTTATTTATCCAAAAAAATAATAGAAAAATAAAAAATAGATGCACATTCACTTCACCTAGGGCAACACCCTAGCCCCTTCCCCACATTACAACCTCAGAGCACATCAAGAGCAAGACATCCCAAGCTTACTAGAACAACTTGTCACCCTTAGAATAGCACCACAACACATTCTTTTACCTACTAGGTCCTCAAGTACGGGACAACACCCTAGGTTTACTTAGAATTTGACCCAGCTCCCAATTGCACATGCATGAGTACACAACCACTATACAAGTAACGTAGACATTTCCCATAGGAAGAACGTGAGTGACACAACAGGTGCAATGGAGCTCTTCAAGACCCATCAACATTGGTGGCATGTGCCTATCATTACCTCAACAACGGCTATCATTTCTTCCTCCCTCTTCAAACTAACCTAGCATGCTCTAAGTCTCTCAATCTCTTTACCTCGCCATCTAGATCTCTTCTGCCATATCACCCTATCTGCCCTAGCATTTCCCTCATCTAATGTCCCAGAGCCTTTCAACAATATTAGCACCATACATTTGGGCAAAATGCCATGGGATTGGCACTCATCTAGGAAGGGGAATATTGTTAACTATAAGAAGAAGATAAAAAAATAGGCCTGCAAAATTTTGGAAAAAGAGTACTTCTTCTAACACTTTTATGCCATTATTTTTATGAGATCTAGGCTCCTCTTATGTAAATTATATTTGGCACCTAGCATCCTGTGTCGAGCTTACTTTTCTGTTAAGACTAAGATTTGATTGCATGTAAAGAGAAACATGATTGGCTGGAAGGACCACAAATGGGGCAAGATGATGCCCAAGGGGGATGGGAAAACCCTAACCCTAATTTCATGTATTTAAAGGATGAGAAAGAATAGATTAGCTATTCATGTGTGTACAATGTTTGTGTACTTGCCTTTTTGCTTTTCATTTGTGAGACAGAGGGAGAGAGTGAGAGTTTGGGAGAGTTGAGAGAGAATGACTGAGTGAGGGCAAGGGACCATGTGGATGAAGCCTTCTTCTTATTTCTCTTAAGCATTCTCTCATGCTCATGTTCTTTCCTTGCATACTAAGGCTATAGAGGATTAATGTGAATGAAAGGAGTGCGTTCATGGATTGTATAACTTTGCAAGAGCATTCTGCATGCTTGAAGGGAGGACATGCAACCTCACTATAGGTGGATCTTGGTATACATGACATGTGCAAGAGGCTAAGTGAGAGACGGTCATCGTACTTTGTGGTCAAGCTAAAAATTGGGGGGCAAAAAATACCTCAATGGAAATTTTTTTAGGGTTTTAAAATACTTGGGCTAATATTTGACATAAAAGCTTCTAAAAATTAGTCTTATAATATATAACTCCTTCTTTTGTTTGTGCAAGACTTTCATCTCAAGTGCCCCACCAAAGCGTAGTCCTACCTACAATGTTCACCTCCCAATCAACAATCTTTGCATGCTTCATCTACAAATATCTCCCAAGCTAGGCTACATGTTAGAGCAAGAATAGGGGTTGAAGGAGGAGAAGGAGAAGAACTATGATACAAGAGGCGACAACTAATCATCTTCTTCTTTTGTGTGTGTGTGTGTGTGTGTGTGTGTGTGTGTGTGTGTGTGTGTGTGTGTGTGTGTGTGTGTGTGTGTGTGTGTGTGTGTGTGTGTGTGTGTGTGTGTGTGTGTGTGTGTGTGTGTGTGTGTGTGTGTGTGTGTGTGTGTGTGTGTGTGTGTGTGTGTGTGTGTGTGTGTGTGTGTGTGTGTGTGTGTGTGTGTGTGTGTGTGTGTGTGTGTGTGTGTGTGTGTGTGTGTGTGTGTGCGCGCGCGCGCGCACGTGCATGTGCGTGTGCGTGTGCGTGTGCGCGTGCGTGTGCGCGTGCGTGTGTGTGTGTGTGTGTGTGTGCATGCGTGCGTGTGCGCGCACGCGTGTGAGCACATCGTGTGCAAGCATATGATGATACAAGTTATTGTCTCCTTAATGTGAAAGCTTTATTTCTATCTCATAATTGCTGAAACATATTTATTTATGTATTATAGTTGTTGAAACTAATGCCAACATCAGTTTGGTTCATGATCCTCTTATGATGGTAGTGCCAAGAGGAGCCCTTGCTACAACTTCCATCTATGTCTACAACCTCTATTAGGCACTTGCTGCATAACATTTCGATACCATCAAATTGATCAAGGTATGTTTTGTGCTTGTAAGCTTTTCCTTAGTCTAAATGGCATAGTTTTTCTCATGTACATGAATTACTTCATTTAAAGCTTTCACAATCTCAATGCAAAATCTTTCTAACTACTCTAGTAAGGCACCACTCAAAAGTACACGAGATGCCCTCTAATTCACTCTTATAAATAGCTAAATTTTGCCATCTTCTAGTTATGATTTGCAATCTTCTTACTAGAAAATAAGACTATTATTATTTTTTCTAATGTTTTTGCTTCAAATTATGCTACAAGCCTTCAAATCAACTGATAAGATATTATATCTAGTGTAATTTTTGTCCCTTAAGACCATTGTTGTAAATTCTTGGAATTTTACAAACGTATAGCTCTAGTGGAATAAAATAAGGATATATAACACCATTGCTTCTTTGCAACTCTGCTATTGTTATATTTTTGTCTTTCTATATGCTTAGAACTCTTGCCGCTTGTTATTAGTCTACTAATAAGACATTATATTGAATAAGATATTTTTCTCTCCTAGCTATTGGATAAGATATTATATTTGGATGTTGTCTATTGTTGTACCATTGTTCTAAATGCAAATGTCTAGTCCTACCTATAGTAACTAAAACAAATATTACATTTTCGAGATATTGTTAGTGTAGTGTATGTCATTGCAACTATTGTGTGCTTGTTGTTATTTCAAGCCTATTATAAAAAAGAGAAAAAAAAACCGAACAAGTTATCCCTACTACAATTTTATGAGGCAAAGATTGTTGTTTCTAGCAAGTATCTTAGTAATGATGTTTAGACTTAGTTGCAATAGTATCCCTCTATAGACAATAGATGATGGGTAAGAGTGGCCCTTGTTGATCATGGAGGATTCACAGTCAAGAATCCATCTCAGACTAAGAACTCTAATTAGAGGCATTGATTCTCAATTCTATAAAGAGAGTTACCAATAGCTTGTTGGTTGGAATATCTATTTTAATGCTATTGTTGGTGAAAACAACCTTCAATCAATCATACAATACTTGCATATTGTCTTGTCTAGCAATTGTGCCAATTTATGGAATTAAGAAATTGGAATAACTTGTTGTTGTAAACAAGCTTGTTATCTCCTACTATTAAAATGCAACTACTATGGATTGCTTGAGGTCTACTTGTAGTAATGCGCAATTGTTGCTTTCTTGAAAAATAACCTCAATAACTACTATTGGGACTAATTAGCATCATTTAATATGTAGGCATTCTTTCTAGGGATGATTCTCATATAATGTGGTTTCTTCAGTTTCCTTGCCAACCATTTAGTCTTATTGTGGCACCTATATTGTCAATCATATAGTCCACTTGTATTTTTGTGTTTTTGGTAGTTAATACAATCACCCTTCATGTGTGTGTGTGTGTGTGTGTGTGTGTGTGTGTGTGTGTGTGTGTGTGTGTGTGTGTGTGTGTGTGTGTGTGTGTGTGTGTGTGTGTGTGTGTGTGTGTGTGTGTGTGTGTGTGTGTGTGTGTGTGTGTGTGTGTGTGTGTGTGTGTGTGTGTGTGTGTGTGTGTGTGTGTGTGTGTGTGTGTGTGTGTGTGTGTGTGTGTGTGTGTGTGTGTGTGTGTGTGTGTGTGTGTGTGTGTGATGATATAGCTTGTAGCCTTCTTGATATAAAGCTCTATTTTTGTGCCATTGGTGAGGAATAGATCTCTCTCATATTCTTAGAAAAACTAGAATAGGAAGAATTGTCTTTATGGCATCATTGGATTGTGATTTTGCTTGCCTATACATTAAATGCTATTAATTAGGTTTAAACTAGGCTCTATAGAAGGGGAAACAAAAATCCTTACATAGTTATATGCATCTAAACATGTTTTTGGGGGATAATAATGCATGCACATGAGAGCACACAAAATAATTTAGAAATATTTTATCACATAGTACTGGGAAACCTGGGGAAAGGAAACCCAAATGTGATGAAAAGCCATAATCTATGAAGTACCAACAAAGATGAAAATAATATGATTTCAACATCCAACTCATTCTAAAGGCTAATGGTTGATAGGAAATAACATAAATGTACACAAAACCCACAAACACTACAAGGGAAGGGGGGAATAGCGACATTGGTTTCCAACGAAAATTAGTGGCATCGCTATTTGCATCACAGATGCGACGCAAATAGCGATTGTACTCAGACAAAAAAAACGCGGCCAAAACCTGAGCACGGCATTTTGCAAAAGAGAGAGCAAAAGAGGGTGGGAGAGGGAGAGAGGGAGAGAAAGAGAGAAAGAGAAGGAGGGAGAGCTTCTCCTTGCCGCCGTCATGCTACCGTTCGCGAAAAAGAGAAGTGTACGAAGGGCGAAGAGGAGCCATCGTGAAGAGGAGACAAAGAATCCATCTTCGAGGCTTTGCAGTGAGTACATTGCTCCCTCTTGCTTTGTTCTTGTTCTTTCTCCTTTTCTTTTGTTATTTTTTGTTGAGATTAATGAGGTGCATTGAGGGAGAAAGACAAGAAATGAGAGAGGGAGAAGAAGAAAAGAAAAGGAAGAAAGAACGAGAGAGAGAGAGAGAGAGAGAGAGAGAGAGAGAGGGAATAAATATGAAATATAATTAAAAAAGAGAGAAAGAGAGAGAGAGAGTGTGTGTGTGTGTGTGTGTGTGTGTGAGGGAGGGAGGGAGAGAGGAGAATGAACGAGAAAATATGAGGGGGTAGAGAAAAACAAAGAGTGATCGTAGTCATGCAAGAGGACATTTCATGGTTAAAAGCTTTTTGAAAGAAACTCCCTACACCTTGACACATCACAAGGGCCATTGCACTTGAGAAGGAGTAACCAAGTCTTCACTAATGGGAAGCTCAACACGACTCACTTGTTTGGACACCACAGGGTTATCAGGTATGGATACGGTTCTTAAGATTTGAACTTCTACAACACTGTTAAGAAAGGATTTTCGGCTTAATGCACCTGCAACAACATTGTCCTTCCTTGGATGATATTTGATTTTAAAATCAAACTCTTGCAGTATCTCTATCCATCTTCTTTGCCTCATGTTTAGGTTAGTCTGGGTGAAGATCCACTTAAGAATTTTATGATTTGTTACTGACGTGAATTCCCTTCCCAATAGATAGTGTCTCCACAGTTTCAAGGCATGGATTACTGCGAGTAACTCAAGGTCATGAGTGGCATAGTTGGACTCGTAGGGTTTCAATTTTCTGGAAGTATAGACCACTGGTCTTCCTTCTTGTATTAGCACCCCACCAATTGCAAGTCCACTTGCATCAGTGGATCACTTCAAATGGTTGATTGAAGTCAAGGAGTTTTAATATAGGTACAATGGTTTACAACTTCTTTAAGCTTATCAAAGCTTTCTTGATGCTCATCGATCCAAATGATTATTGTATTTTCCTTCAAAAGATTTGTCAAGGGTGCAGAAATGAGGGAATAATCCTTGATGAAGATTCGATACCATCCTCTCAGTCCCAAAAATCCTTGGATTTCTTTTACTATCTTAGGTATTGGCCATTCTAGCATATCTTTTACTTTGGTAGGGTCTACATAGATTCCATTAGCAAAAACAATGTATCCAAGATATTCAATCCTGTCAGTAACAAATACACATTTACTCATCTTGGCATAGAGCTGATTTTCACAAAGTGTTACTACGGTGATCTTTAAGTGACCTTCATGTTCCTCTATTGATTTGGAGTATACTAGTATATCGTCAAAGAATACTAGCACAAAATCATCTAGATATGGTCAAAATATGTCTTGCATTAGATGAGTGAATGTAGCTGGGGCATTAGTCAATCTGAATGGCATGACTAAAAATTCATAATGACCATACCTAGTGCTGAAGGAAATCTTTGGAATATCTTGTTCCTTGATTCGAATTTGATAGTATCTGGGCAGTCTTGGAAAAAACCTTGGCTCCGTGTAGGCAATCTAAAAGTCTGTCTATCTTGGGTATGGGGTACTTGTTTTTTACCATAACCTGATTTAGTCCTCTGAAGTCAATGCATAGTCTAAGTGTTCCGTCCTTTTTTTTTTGGAAGAGGACATGCACTCCCCAAGGTGAATTACTTGGGCAGATAAATCCTTGCTCTATCAGTTACCTTAGTTGTTCCTTAAGCTCAATAGCTTCAGGAATAGACATTTTGTACGCTCGTTTTGACACTGGCTCGGCTCCAGGAATCAATTTTATTTCATGATCAACCTCATGCTTTGGAGGCAGTTGAGTCAATTCTTCTAGGAAGACATCCTCGAAGTTGTTAATCTAGGAAGGAAGAGTGCCTTCATTAGTCTTTTCGACCTTATTCAACTGGATCATGTAGATTAGTTGACCTTTCTTCAATCCCTTCCTGAGACGACTTGCCTTGGCTAGTTGGACTCTAGTTCTTCCTGCTTTCCCATATGCCTTTCCGATTTCTCCCTCCAAGTCTTGAAATATTATTTCCTCTTCAGCACATAGAATTTGGGCTTTGTTCTTCTTGAGCCAATCCATTCCTAGAATGCAATCGTAGCATCCTAGTGATAGGATTCAAAATTCTATTTTAGTTATATGGCTATCTAACTCAAATTGAAGTTTCCCTACAGTTTTGGTTGAGGCGATTTCCTTCCCACTAGCCAATTCCACTATCATTTTCCTTATCCCCTTGGATTCTAGATGCAATCTTTTAACTGTCTTGGGTGCAAGAAAGGAATGCGTGCTACCACAATCAATTAAGATCATAAATGATGTACCCTTGTAAGTAGCTGGAGATTGAATTACTGAAATTGGTGGTCCACTCCTTTTCTACGGCAGTATGAATGGATCCTTTTTCAAATTATTCACCTAATGTGCATTCCTTGGGCTGTCCAATCATGGTATTTATCTGAGCATCAGCTATTCTTCCACATCCATGGCCTAGGTTGTTGTTGCCGTTGCCTCAGCCTCTTCCACCAACTTGGTTTGGGTTAGGATTTTGAGGATGGTTATGACAATTTTCCCTTAGGTGTCTAGTCCTTCTGCACTAGTAGCATTGCCTGATTCCTATCCCATTTGGCCCTTGGGTGATTGCATTAGTTCTACCATTTCCTCTGGCATTGGTCATGTCGATACTATGGTTTGGGTAGCCCCTTCCATAGTTGTTTATTGGACAGTTCCTTTGGCCATTTCAAGCAATTTCCTTGGTCATAGGTTTTTCTTGCATAAGAGCATCTTTGAGAGTTGTTGGTCTCATTGATTCAAGGCGAGTGTCCAAAGGTGGATTTAGTCCTTGGTAGAACCTTGCAATCTGTTGACATGTTGTCATTGGGGGTGCATATTTGCGTAGACTCACAAACTTGGAATAATATCCTTCCAAGGTTAGGCTTAATTGTTGTAAGTTGTAGAATTCATTCATCTTGATTGATTCAAAAGATGGGGGAAGATAATGTCCTTTCACAGTTTCTTTGATCTCCTCCCAAGTTTGGGAAGCTTCTATTACCCCTTTATCTCGGTAAAACTGTTTCCACGGAAGCTTAGCGTCACCAGTAAGACGAAGACGAGCAGTCATGGACTAATTTGCAACAATAGTTTTAGGAGCTAGGAAATAGTTGTCCAAAGCCTCAATCCATGCTTCTGCATCTTGCTCCACCTTGGGTCCTTCATCGCCAAACCTAGGTGTTGGTGTCTGCTTGAGAAGAAACTTCTTCTCTTGGAGTTTCTTGTATGTTTCATCAATTCGCACTAATTGGCGATTGTGATTATCTCCTTAACTTCTTTGTTACAAAACAAGGTGGTTGGCCTTAGGAATTGATAAGATTTTGGGAGATTGGGATATTCTAGAAGTTCATATATTTTTTGACTTTGCACTCTCGGTAATAAGGGCAATCTTATCAAGAGCATTAACCTTTGTATATTGGTCATACACCCAACGATGTAGGGTCATTGGCTTCCCATTAATTGTCACAGTATCATTAACCCTCTGCCCTTCAAATAAGAAGCATCAAACTAGTTTTAGTTCGTCAAGCCATTTCAACAACTTGAGATGGACTTTCACATCTTCGTACAAAGTTGAGTCTAAGTACAGGTAAGGATCGTCATGTCCCCATATTTGGGCTCCAGTTGTAGTCCCTTCATAAGCTTATACAACTCCATAGATGAGTCTTCTCTAAGATAGCCATTACACTTTCTCCTAATTCCAACATGTTTGATTGGCAAGTAGTGGAGTACATGATCTCAAAAATCACTTACATAAAGCGTACTTCATCATTAACTTGTCAAAGCAACTCAACTATCATCATAAGCTCATAACTCACACTCTTCAAAAATAATAACAAGACTTTATATTTATGAAAGTATTTACAAAGATGTATTGATCATACTATGATCTACCAATACACCATCTCATGGATCCTTTCCTCATGAAAAGTATGAAGGTCTATGCTCTCATATCTTGGGGGATTCTCATGTACATGGCAAACAACATAATATGGTGGATCTTGGGGATAACCAAAACATCTTGTACCAAAATAAGGCCTTCTTGGTACTACAACAACTCTCTCGAGTGGTACTATTTGTAGCACTTTTCGGTATACCCACAAGGTTTCAGATACAAGCTCATCCCCAACGTCTAGTAACCATTCAACAAAGGCACTGAACAAAAGGTATATCTTAACTATCCTTAGTTTTTCAGCCCATTGAATCCTTCATAGTTCATAATGAAGAAGAATGTTATGCTCACAATATATCTCCATATGTGACCCATTCCTTGGCCATAAATCTCTCATGTACCATGAGTTAGGATGAGGTTGCAAAACAATTGGAGGAATAAAGATCATCTCCATTATCTCAAATATAGCCTCGCAGTATGAGAATTTATTTGACCCTAAGGCTACTTGATACATGATGGGAAAAATATCCCACAAATGTGTAGCTTCCTTATCGATAAGTTCCTGTGGGCATAATGTGTATGCTCGTGTTAATGCAAGATCATCAACAACAATTTTTATTCAAACAAGTGTGGTTATTTTATTAATTCTTTTTATACGTTGACTACTTAACCTTACACTAAAAGCTCATTTGAAACCTATGCTCTGATACCACGTGTGAGGTGCCTCCTCCAACAAACCTAGAGGAGTCCTCTAGTAGTCGACTGAAATTCATATCCATGGACATCACCATCCTGTCTCCCCATGAGAAACCTAAGACTTAGTTGAGTATGGGAATCTCAGTTTTACTTCACAGGGGAAGCGTGGACAAGTCACCCCTAACAGCAATCTAACGCCTACCTAAGAAAGACCACTTTGTAATCAATCAAAGGCAGGAGTGAGGTTAACACCGCACTTTGTTCAAAGAGAGTGAGAGACGGGGAAGAGTGTAACTCGATCCCCCTACCCATAAGGTAAAATCTCAGCTCTGGCCCCCTAAAACAGTGTTAAACCTGGTAACTAATCCTACCAATATTGGGAGGGTCACTATTTAATTAGATCTATCTAATGTTGGAAAGTTACCCGACTTATCGGGTCCATCCAGCCATAGGCGTCCAATTGTCAGAATCGAAGCCTCCCACTTTCCTCGATGGGTTTTACTTAGCTTTCTAATTAGTAAAGCATACTACCACACTATTTGGACATATAAAATTAGCTTCCTTTTATTACTCCATTAAACGAGGTTCGTTAAACTCGATCTTTAGCGCATAACAAACAATTTAGAAATCAAATACTTTATTTCACCATCACTCAATCAAATACTTTATTTCACCATCACTCAGCAGAGTGGTACAAAACCGTCTTTCTGCAGAAAGACACCGTCCAAGGACCTTCCAATCCCTCGGGATTGGGATGTATGTGATTGCACTCCATCCGCGATCAACAAGGAATTTATTGGCTCAGAGCCTCTCTAAGCTTCCTTGAGCCTTTGGAGCCATCCTACATAATAGGGTCACTTGCCACTTGGCCCTTTGCCCTCTGAGGTGCTTGAGTGTTCAAAATAAAAAACACCTACCTCCCTTGGGAGCGTAGGATCCCCACCCTCATGTGAGTTTTTTCACACTCTGCAAAGTGTTAAGGAGCATTGGGTTGGGGATCCCAATGTCCTAAACCACCACAATCCACAACTCATCTGTCTGTGCAAGCACGGAATCATAAGAGCCATAACTCATCATTCACAAGTCCAAAAGCAGTCATAACCATAAGACAATTTAACACAGTTGTCAATGTGTGCATATAATCTATCCCCTTTATCAATTTCCATGTTCCTTCCTAAAGAACATTTTTTAATACTAACTTGTTTTTACAAGTCTAAGTAAATTCTAACTAATCGTGATCCTTTTTTATGTAGTAACTTGATTATATCCGTTGGACCATCCATCGTGATTACGGGTTATAGCCGCAACCTCGATTTGTTGTGGGATGGCTGGTTCTTCGGTTTCAATGGGTTCGGGGTTAACTTCCACTTGTGCTTCAGCATTGTGTTGAGTTCCCTCAGCAGTAGTGGGTGGTGACCACTTCCTTGTGTTGGGGAGTTCTCTGAGCGTGACCTTGCTCAGCAGCTCGACGTCTCTTGGGAGCCATGGAAGAAGCTTGATGGGTCGAGCAGCGCTTCTACATAGGGGTGGAGAGAGAGAGATAGAAAGAGAGGCTCGACTGATTGTAGTAGAGCTTTTTCGCATCATTAGCAGCAGAGACACTTCTACATGGATCGTTGTGTGTCTGTGTGTGTTCCTGAGGTGACGCTCTACCCCTGTTTATATAGTAATTGGGGGAGGGGGGTAAAAAGAGGATGTTTGCTTTTTAACGTTTTTGATGATGTCATTGATGATAAAGAGGGGATGCTTTCTTTTAGCATTTTTGATGACGTCATCGATGATGTCAGAGAGGAGCTCCATTTTCGTAGTGCAAATATATGGGCGAGCACCGCACTGCTATGCGCTGCATGGCCAGGTGGGCGTCACTCCAAGGCGCACGACCAAGGCATAGACCTTGGCATCTTGGCCTTGGCATACTTGGCAATAGGCTACGAAGGTTTCGTTGGTGCCATTGGCTGTGCATGAGAAGCTCCCACTAGCTTGTAGGAAAATCTTCCCAGGAGGTCACCCATCCCGACAGTATGGTCATCCAAGTGCACTTAACTGCCAAGTGACTATCCACTCAACTAGTTCTTCTTGTTGTTCTATACTACAAACATAGTTTTAATAAGCTAGTCTTGAGAGCATTTCCCAAGTTTTTGTTCCATGAACTGGCATATAATACCTTATTAATAATAACAATTATATTCATAACTAGAGCCAGTTTCAATTTTTTTTTTAAATGTGCAACATAAATCAATTTTCTTTGGAATGTATACACATATTTTTTTATTAAAATAAACTAAGTAATGGGGACATTACAAGCTCAATAGCCTTGAGTAGAGTTGTAGGGGATTGTGCCATTACATCAGATGGTAGATTTGGATCTAATCCATATATATACTTGTGTAACTTTTCATGATTACTAATGCTTTCCATGTACATGGTAAGGTTAAGAAATTGGTTAGTGTATGCCTTTATGGTAAGTCCATGCTGCTCCAGGGCTATACCATCTTCGAGAATAAGCTTTTCTCTTTCAACCGACGAGACAAAAACTTGTGCCAAAGTGCCTTGAACTCATCCCAAATGTCTATAGGCTCATTTTCATTTTTCATAGTGCCACCAAGTATGTGGAAATCCATTCAAGTGTAGAGTGGAAAATTGTATCTTTTGGTCATCTGCCCATGAGACAATGTCAAAATAAGCCTTCAATTTTGAAATCCATTCTTCAAGGTGGTTCGACAAGGATGAGGATTGACAATTGTACTTGGGCAGTACTATCTTGTCCCTTAGCTTTTGATCATTATAGGTAGATTGTCCACTATAGAGCTAATCGTTATGAGTTCCCATAAGGCTACTGTTACTTGATTAATTTTTTCCATAAGAGGGCTAAGATCTTACTGTAGGAATTGTTCTCTTAGAGCATAAAAATTTGTCCCACTAGCATTACCAATACAATCCTCATTTGTATGGAAAGGCTCTTCCACCTCATAGGTACTATTAAGAATTTCTGTTTTCCTAAGAATGCCCTGAAATTTTACATTTTCCAAGAGATTGAAGTGGCAATCTTTCCATATTTGCTTGTGGTTTCTCCCTATTTTCATTTTCCTTCATTTGAAATTCCATCTATTTTGTGAATTTAACCATAAGCCTACCAATAGATGACCGAGTTTGATATGCAAGTCTATCAATAGATGATCGAGTCTGATTTATTGCATCCATCAATGGTTTCCCCATACATTTGGGCATCATCCAAGGGTCCTTGGGTATCATTATCCAAAAGAGAACTTTTGATTTGAGGTACTTTCTTCTCTAAAGCCTTGTCCTTACCCTTATGCCATGCCATGATGGTGCAGTCCTACAATACCTACTATCACTAAAATTGCAATAACTTTTCCTAGGAAAATATGATTGACAAACTGCTTGATTCAAATTAAATCTCACTTGTCCCTCTTGAATACTGCACTTAAGATTGCAAAATGGCTATTAAAATTTGGCTAACAAAAACTATCCCAAATTTGTCCTTGTTTGAATAGACTTGTGGATAATCTATATACTCAATTTTAGGCATGTCAAATCATATAGGATCATTGTATGGTTTGTAGATATATTGTAGAACAATAAAAAACTTGTGTATCACCTATAGTAAGCTCAAAATTACTTGTAACACCTGCCTTTTACCCTTTAAATGCCTTGTTTCTCACTGTAACACTTGTAATAATCTATGTAAACTTATAATGAGCATTCACTTGATTCATCAATGATTACTTCATCTTTAGTCCTCGATAACATGGTACCTGTGTGAAGGATAAAATGGTATTCTTTGCCTCCTCCTACATGGGCTTTGAGATTTGAGGGGTGTGCAAAGTTTCTCCTCAAGCTAGGTTGTGCACCCCTTCAAGATCATCAATATGGGAAGGGGTCACCTTTGTTTGGTCCCATACCCCACTCAATTTCCACTTTTTCCTTATGGGTATTTTAACATGGCAACTCAATACTGGGCTATGTAAAAATTACACGGCACAACGAATAGAATCTGAGAAAGAGATAGAGAGTACACAACAGATAAGATTATAATAAAAAAATTCTTTAGCTCCAAACAATTGATACAAAGATGGCTCTGTCCACCTGTGTGCTTCCACTGTGAAGCTTAGGTGGCGAACTAGACAAAAAATATGTGAAGAGCTTAAGGCTAGCTAGAACAACTCTAACTAGGTGAAAAATAGATAATAGATGGCTATAAAGGGGTTTAGCTTTTATAGCCTATAAAGGGGGTCATGATGGATGACCTTCCATATGCACCTGTGTTGACCTTCCATGTGTCCGTGTGTCTATTGACCTTCCATATGCACATGTGTTCGTTGACCTTCCATAAGTTAGTGTGTCTATTGACTTTCCATATGCACATGTGTCTGTTGACCTTCCATGTGCAGCTCCACTAGTTGGCCAGTGAATATTCCATGGAATATTCCCTTTACTGTTGGCTAGGGTCCCTGATAACTCCCTTACCCCGTAACTCAATGCAATCTGCCTCGAGTTTCTACTAGCTTAACTGTTCCGTCTAACCCAAAGATTAGACCCACAACGGTCACCTTTTTGCCATCCGGTCACATAGACCTCATCTGACATACAAGTCAAGACTCAACCAATATCCGGGCTCACATACGGCTTCTCCTCATAATGGGGGCCTTACAACTTTGAGCACTATGGATCATTGGTGGCCCCTTATGAGGGTGGGGCATTGAGCATATCTAACAAGCTAATTAGACTGTGATGATATGCATGGATTGGAAATAGACTTTCAGTTGTTTTATGATATGCAGTAGCAATTGAGTGGAAGAGTAAAGTGAATAGGCAAAAGGGATTTATTGTAGGTAAGCAGTGACACATTGCATTACCACTTACCTGTTAGATATTATCAATGCCCCACCCACATTAGGTGCTACCAATGATCCATGGTGCTCAAAGTTGTAAGGCCCCCATTATGAGGAGAAGCCAAATGTGAGCCGGGACATTGGTTGAGTCCTGACTTGTATATCAGATGAGGTCTATGTGACCGGATGGCAAAAAGGTGACAGTTGTGGATCTAATCTTTGGGTTAGACGGAGTCATTAAGCTGGTAGCAACTCGAGGCACATTGCATCGAGTTGCGGTGCAAGGGAGTTAAAAGGGGCCCTTATTGTGGGGTCCAGGGGCCGCGGAAGTGGCCCCTGGCTGGGGGGCTCCCAGGGGGGCCAACGGCCCCCCTGGTGGGGGTCCGGGGGCAGCGTTCCCTGGCCGACTAGTGGAGGCTCATATGGTAGGTCAGTCAGGCCGACCTAACAGCCTTCGCGGGCTATAAAATCTAAACCCCTTCGCAGCCATCTATCACTCATCTTTCACCCAGTCAGAGTTGTTGTTCTAGCTAGCCTTAAGCTCTTCACCTATCTTCTGTCTAGATCGCCATCTAAGCTTCACACAGTGGAAGCGTACAGGTGGACAGAGCCATCTTTGTATCAGTTGTTTAGAGTTAAAGAATTTACTGATTCTTCTCTTATCTATTGTGTACTCTCTATCTCTTTCTCAGATTCTGTTCGCTGCATCGTGTAATATTTTACATGGTATCAAAGCCCAGGGGAATCTAGAGATCGGAGAGTGTGCAAGAGGCAAAGGCTTCAACAGCAAAGAGAAACTATGCCGACTTCCGGAAGCGGTTCTGGCGCATCAGGAAGCGGTGTAGGAGGTGGTGTTGCTGTACCGGCTATTCAAACACTGAGGATTCGTCCACCAACCTTCAGCGAAGGCAAGTTTGATAGTACAAACTACACCTTGTGGAAGTTCAAAATTACAACTATCCTTGATTCTTATGAGCTTCTGGAGACTGTGCTAGGCACTGACATAGAACCACAGCCTACCCCCGACTCATCAAATCCTAGTGTGATGATTCCTCCAAATGCAGATCTTCTACGAGCTTGGAAACGAAGGAATGCAGATGCATTGTGTGCCTTAGTTACAAGCTATTCTGATAGTGTTCTGACTTTGATTCAGCATACAACCAAAGCGTCAGAGGCTTGGAATGTACTAAGGAGTCAGTATGAAACACGAAACCAAAAAGGATTCAAAACTTGGAGAATCAACTAGCAGCGGAGAAGTTTGCTAAAGGAGAGATGGTTGAAGCATTTATCACTCAGATTAAGAATCTACGCGATTAGATGGCTGGTGCTGGGATACAAAAGACTAGCGAAGAGCTAGCTCGGAGATGTCTTCGGATTTGTCCACAAAAGTTTGATGGACTAGTAACTGCCCTTAATACTTAGGTGAAACATTAAGCTTTGACTTTTGAGGAGTTTTGTGCATTATTAATGGAGGAGGAGTTGAGGCTGAAAGCCCGAGAAGGAAGCAACAATGGAGATGTTGCATTCTCTGCCAATGCAAAAGGCAAAGGTGGTTCCTCCACCAAAAATGATGGTGACAAAAAGAAGAAGGACGGAAAGAAGAAGTTTCAAGGAGAGTGCTTCTACTGCAAGAAGAAAGGACATGCAATTGCAGATTGTCATGTCAAGAAGGAAGATGAAAAGAATGGTACCCTTAAAAGTAAAGGGAAAGAGATAGCCAATACGGCTGAAGTAGAGCTGGAATTATTCATGGCGACCATTGAGTAAGTGTGCTCCTCGGCACAAGAAGAATCTACCACTGACTCATGGGTGTTGGATAGTGGGGCCTCCCGTCACATGACCAACAAGAAAGGTCTATACAGTTCTATGCAACCTCTACAAGAATCCATCACTGTGACGGTTGGAAATGATGCTAAATGCCCTGCTGCGGGCACAAGTACTATTTCTTTTGTTGCTGCAAATGGTGAAGTCAAAAAGCTTTCAAATGTGTTGTATGTTCCCGAAATCAGGAGAAATCTCTTATCAGTTTGCTGCCATAATTGATCTTGGTCATGAAGTGAGGTTCAAGAAGACAGGTGTAGAAATTCTTAATAGTGCTGGCACAATTGTTGGCAAAGGAGAAAGAAGGAACAACTTGTATGAGCTAAGTGCTCTTACAGCCACCGCTAGAGTGGGCACAAGTAAGCTTTGGCATGAAAGGTTTGGACACATCGGATTTGCAGTGTTGAAGGAGATGCAAAAGCAAGGTATGGTTGCTCACCTACCTACAATAAGTGAATTGAAGGAACCATGTGAAGCTTGTATAATGGGCAAGCAACAGAGAAAGGCATTTCCACAAGAAAGCAAGAATAGAGCACAGGCTCCTCTAGAGTTGGTGCATGCTGACTTGTGTGGTAAGATGCCTACACAGGCCTTGGGGGGATCTTCTTATTTTATGTTGATTGTCGACGACTATAGTAGGAAGATGTGGGTGTACTTCCTTCGTGATAAGGCTCAAGATTTTGGTAAGTTTAAAGAATGGCTAAAACTTGTTGAGAATGAAACAAGGAAAAGTGTGAAGAAATTTAGAGCAGATGGTGGTGGTGAGTTCAATTCAAAGGAGTTTGAAGGCTTTTGCAAGAGCAAAGGGATCAAGCATCAATTGACGATGCCTCACACACCTCAACAGAACAGTGTTGTGGAAGGTAGGAATCGCACCATTGTGGAGATGGCAAGATGCATGCTAAAGGGCAAGGGATTGCCTAACCATTTTTGGGCTGAAGCTGTTAATACTGCAGTCTACATTCTAAATCGAAGCTACACAAAGGCTCTCAAGGGAAAAACACCTCATGAGGCTTACACTGGTAAGAAACCATCTGTCTCACATTTCAGAATTTTTGGATGTGAATGTTATGCACATGTTCCAGATGAGAAGAGAAACAAGTTAAAACCAAAAAGCAAAAAATGTATCTTCTTGGGTTATAGTGATGAGAAAAAGGCTTACAAATTATATGACCAAGAGGCAAAGAAGATCATCGCGAGCCGTGATGTGGTGTTCAAGGAGGAGCCGCATATAGTGGAGGAGGAGAAGGCAAGTTCTTCCACTTTATCATCAAGCGAAGAAGTAGTCCACTATGAACCTGTCCCGAGAGCTATCCCTATCCTTAAGGAGGAGGAAGCATCATCTTCAGATGATGAGGAAAAATTTCACCAACCTGATCACCCCATCGGAAAAGCCATTGCCGCGCTGGGTGAAGCAGCTCTATGACCACAATAATCCTATGCCTGCATCTGTTGAGGAGAAGGCAGATGGACCAAGGAGGTCTCAGAGAATAGAGGAGCAAAGGAGGGCTTCTGCTCACATAGTCAATATGGCCTTGATGGTTGAGATTATGACAGAAGTAAAGGATCCAACTGACTTAGAAGAAGCACTTGCAAATCCATCATGGAAGGCTGCTATGCAGGCGGAGTATGGTAGCATAATGAAGAATGACACTTGGGAGCTAGTGGATCAACCAGCAAAGCGAAAGATTATTGGCACCAAGTGGATCTAGAAGGTAAAGTACAAGGCTGATGGTACCTTAGAAAAGTACAAAGCTAGACTGGTTGCCCAAGGATTTTCACAAGTTGAAGGGTTTGATTTTCAAGAGTCATTTGCCCTAACTGCCAGAATGACCACTATTCGCACAGTACTTGCAGTGGCTGCCCACAAGAAGTGGCCAGTGTACCAAATGGATGTTAAGTCAGCGTTCTTAAATGGTGACCTCAAGAAGGAGGTATACGTGGCTCAGCCACCAGGGTTTGAGGCCCCCCATTCTGAGAACAAAGTGTGTAAGCTGAAGAAGGCATTATATGGGCTGAAACAAGCCCCCAGAGCATGGTACCAGCAGATAGATAAGTTCTTTTTAAACCTAAACTTCAAAAGATGTGCCTCAGATGCTAACTTGTATGTTTACAGAGATGGTAAAAAGTATGTAGTGATTGTCCTATATGTGGACGACCTTCTTATTACAGGTGACTATGAAGATATGATCAACCAAACTCGAAAGGCTTTGAGTTCTGAGTTTGAAATGACAAACTTGGGCTTGTTGCACTATTGTTTGGGGATTGAAGTCTGGCAAGAGCCAGGAAAGATCTTCATCTCTCAGAAGAAGTATGCATGGGAGATCTTGAAGGCATTTGGCATAACCGAGTGCAAGGAGATAGCTACACCTATGGAGGTGAATGCAAAGTTATCCGTCGATGATACATCAGCACTAGCAGACATTGGGAGGTATAGGAGATTGGTTGGCAGTCTGATCTACTTATGTAACACCAGACCAGATATCAGTTTTGTTGTTGGTATTTTGAGCAGGTTCTCAAACAAACCTCATAAGAGTCATTGGAAGGCTGGGATGCAGGTGCTCAGATACTTGAAGAAAACTCTTGACTATGGTATCACATACAGTTTCGGAACTTCTCTTGTGGGGAACTGTGACTCGGATTAGGCAGGAGACAGTGATTCTAAGAAGTCAGTTTCTGGTTATTGTTTCTCTTTGGGTTCAGGAATTTTCTCTTGGATTAGTAAGAAGCAGCCAACAGTGGCATTGTCTTCTACCGAAGCAGAGTACAAGGCAGCTTGTTTTATTGCATGTGAAGCAGTATGGTTGAGAAGGATTCTATGGCATATGGGAGTGCAAGATGAAGAACCAACTATGCTGAGATGTGACAATCAGAGTTGCATCGCCATTGCCAAAAATCCAGTGTTTCATGCACGCACCAAACATATAGAGATCCAATATCACTATGTGTGTGATTTTATGGAGGATGGGATAGTGGAACTGGTCTACTGTCCAATAGAGGAGAATGGAGCAGATATCTTCACCAAAGCACTTACGAAGGATCTGCTTCAATTTCATCTTCAGAGACTCGGCATTGGGCCGATGAGATAGTTCACCTATGGGTGGACATTGAGGGGGGGTGTTAGATATGATCAATGCCCCACCCTCATTAGGTGCTACCAATGATCCATGGTGCTCAAAGTTGTAAGGCCCCCATTATGAGGAGAAGCCAAATGTGAGCCCGGACATTGGTCGAGTCGTGACTTGTATATCAGATGAGGTCTATGTGATCGGATGGCAAAAAGGTGACCGTTGTGGGTCTAATCTTTGGGTTAGATGAATTGGTTAAGCTGGTAGCAACTCGAGGCACATTGCATTGAGTTGTGGTGCAAGGGAGTTAAAAGGGGCCCCTATTATGGGGTCCGGGGGCCGCGGAAGCGGCCCCTGGCTAGGGGGTCCCAGGGGGGGTAGCGGCCCCCCTGGTGGGGGTCCGGGGGCAGCGCCCCTGGCCTGATGGTAAAGGGAATATTCCCTGGCCGACTACTGGAGGCTCATATGGTAGGTCGGTCAGGCTGACCTAACAACCTTCGCGGGCTATAAAAGCTAAACCCCTTCGCAGCCATCTATCACTCATCTTTCACCCAGTCAGAGTTGTTGTTCCAGCTAGCCTTAAGCTCTTCACCTATCTTCTGTCTAGATCGCCATCTAAGCTTCACACAGTGGAAGCGCACAAGTGGACAGAGCCATCTTGCAGTTGTTTGGAGTTAAAGAATTTAATGATTCTTCTCTTATCTATTGTGTACTCTCTATCTCTTTCTCAGATTCTGTTCACTGTGCCGTGTAATATTTTACATTACCCTTGTTACAATGAACTTATATTTTTCCAATGATCAATCACAACCAATCTATCCAAGTTAAGGATTAGAGTGAAAGGCTTAGCTCTAAAAATTTATGATCCAAGTATTGACAGAAGCTAATAAGCTCTATTTATTTGAAAGAGACTTGCATTCAAGAAAGAGGAGGACTTCAAATCTAGAGAAAAACTCTATTCTTAAATCTCCCAAAAAATTGGATGTAGGCTTAACAATTGGATAATGGAAGAGAGATCAAGAACTCTATTCTTGAATCTCCCAAACAATTGGATGTATGCTTAGCACAATAATCAGATAATGGAAGAGAGATCAAGAATCAAGAGAATAGCTTTTCATAAGCTTGATGTGGAATCCCATCCAAATCCAATGCAAGGATGCTTAAAAGTTGATGTAGTTCTCTCCTGATTAGTATTAAATGTAGGAGAAATTGAGCCATGAGGTATAAAAGATCCAATTCACATCTCCAAAATAGCACCCCATAGGTCCAAAATAGCTTCCCAATGTTGTTGACTCCAAATGTCCAAACAATTGAATTCAAATGTCAAGCAATGGGAAGCCACAATTAACTTGGAAGTTGATGTCACTTCAACCTTGAAGGACCTTCATCTCTCTTGAATACTCAAAAGTGAGAGATTGAATCATTTCTTCAAGAATCCTCAAATTCATCTTCATAAGAGCATTTTGATATCAAATGAACTTCAACAATTTAAATCTTTGTATAAAATTGAAGTATGTTTGCTATGAATGCATTCCCGGAGCCAAAGCATAAAGATGTTTTCAAGATTTGAGAAGGTTGAGGAAAGCTTTAATGGCTATCCATGATTGTCCATGGTAAAGGAGTAGCAAGTTCCAAGAAAGAATGCTCTATTCTTGCCCTTGAAGATTGCCAAAGAGTAGTATAGGCACGGGAACCCTTTAAGTATCACACAATGTTCACATGGCTATTTTATGAGTCGTGTTGGAGTTGAACATTAGCACACTTTGCACTGAATGGTTGTTGTCTAGTCGTGGTTGAAATCCTCAACCATTGGTACTCATATTCAAGCTTGCAAGGTTGGGAAGCCTCCTCAACAATCCTTTGTGGCATGGAAGCAAAGATCAAGGAGTGCAATGAAGACCTGTGGTTGTAGCTTCTATGAAAGCTTGAGAAAGAGAAGAAGAAAATGATTCTCTTGAAAAGTACCCACAATTTAAACCTCTTCTAACTCTTATAGTCCCTTTTTTACACAAGTATCTTCAAAATGGCATGGAAATTGATGAGAGTGGCTAATTTGACTTATTTGCCTCCAAATTTATCACCATCTTTTGTAAGTGCATTCAAGAAATCATATATTCTTCTTGTGAAGGTTGCTCCTCAGAAGGAGCTTTTCCTAGCTATGTCACACAAATGAAGTTCTTCAAGCCAACAATCTTCTCTAATGTAAATCCATTGTCTAAGATATGAAGCATACTAAGAGCACTCATGTAAAGTAGACTTCTAACTCTTGTAAGCGGCCCTAGGATCTCCAAGTTGGATAGTCCTTATGTAGACAAGACAATCAATATCATGTATGTGGTTATTAAAGTCTTACAATAGATAAAATTTCTTATGAATTTCATTAATTGGATTTGTAACCTCACAAAATCTAGGCAAATAATACCATCTATGCATAGAGAGAAAACATATAGGTAATTGGTCTTTCTTAATGTCTTTCCCTTAGTGAGCATATAGCCCCAATAAAATGTTCTCATCACATTGAAAGTAAGCAAGAGTGAGAGTATGAGAGTGAGGGACTGAGAGAGTGAAGCTTATTTCTTGTCTTGCATTCTTCTCTTCTTCCCCTTCTCCTTCCATAGTTTGGAGGGTGAGAGGTGGAGGTGAGGTGAGGTTGGGATATCTCTTCTTCTTCTCTACGTTTCTTCTTTCCTTGCTAGAGTACTCAATGAGTAGAGTGATTGCAATAGAGGGGTGGGGTGGATTGATAGAGCCATGCTTGAATCATGAGGCCACAATTGAGTCTTTGAATGAATTTGAACTACAATGCACAAGGATGAGGAGGTGGGTCTACTACAAATCTTTCTATTTATTTTTGTGCTTTTACTGGGGATATTGAGGAGAGAGGAGGTGGGTATGACATTGGGTTGTGAGAAAATTGTGTGAGAGGTAGTTGAGTTTGAGAGCATTGAATCTCTTGAAATAATAGGAGTGCATCCGAGACTTGCTTTTCATGTGGATAGCTTGACACTTTGATTCAAGTGCCAAGACCTAGGTAGAATCAATTGTTCTAAAATTCTCACATTCCTAGTGGTAGATTAGGAGAGGCATAAGAACTAAATATTGGGATGGAGGTGAGGTGCCACTCTCTATGCAAAACCTATGCAGCTAGAGCAAGCTAGAGTAGGAACTTGGAATATAAAGAATTGATTTGAGATTATGATTTGACTATTGGAGTGAATTGGAGTAGATATGAATCACCAACTCGAAAAAAACCTTATTAAAACAAAACAAACACTCTAAAAAAAAAACACAAGATGTTTCAAATGGAGAATTACTTGGGTTAATGTTTAATTATTTTTTGAGACAATATCAAGTGTGTTGAGCAAGAGATTGGAAAAAGGACACTAGATTAGTTCTTACAATGAAACATCTTGTGGGTTATATTTGAATGCAACTCACTCAAATGCAACTCATTTGAATGCAACTTGCTTGAGTGTCAGGAGTATTTGAATTGGAGAAGGACCCATCAAGCAAAAGTTGATAGGAAAGAGAGAGATATTTTCCAACTAAAGTACTTAAGAGGTTGAATGTGTGTTGAGAGGAAAAGGAATGTTGAAATAACTCCATAGTTAGATGAAGGAAATGAAACCCCTGCAATAGATATTGTTGGAGGGACTATAATTGAATTTGAGGTGGCCCATTAAAGTCAACATCACTCAAGGTAGAGAGAGGAGAAGGACTTGGCACCCATTAAATGTGAGGCCCATAAGGTGAGGGATAGGAGCATTTGGATATGAGCACTCAAATCAACACCTTGACGACCTTTTGAGTTAGCACTCAAGACTAGACCACTTAAATCACCCTACTCAAATCCTTTTGCTCGATTCACTCATTGATTTGAATCCTCCCATTTGGATATTTGTATCCAAAGGAGCATTTAGGAAAAGAAGAAAATTTGAAAGTTGAAGCCAATCGAATAATTAGAAAGCCATTTAGATTACCAAATAGCCATCCAAATCACACTATTTGAATTCGCTACGCATTCAAAAAAAAGATCATCATCTTGGGTTCTCTTCACTAAGCATTCAAAGGTGGAGTCAGATTGAAAGCTTTAATGTTTGTTACAAAGGGATAAGGAGCTTGTAGAAGGTAAACAAGGTTGCTCAAGCAAAGATGACATGTTATCACCATTAGAATGAAATCAAAATCATGTCTATTTTGAGAGTGAGGATGAATGTGAAGATAATGAAACTCAATAGAGCCTAGCACAATACAAAAGGACCCCTAACTAGTTGCATATAAAATACAAAAGCATATGAAAAAATGTGAGTTTGAGAATCTGATTAAAGATATTAATGAGAGAGAAGTATTTGGATTCTCCCAATTGTTTGAAAGAAAGAGAAACTATTTGAAAGAAAAGAGAAGCATTCAAATGCTTTGAGGATAGACTATTTTTGGAGACAAAGAAATAGTAGCATTTGATTGCTTTAAGAAAAAGAAGAGAAGGAACATTTGAATCTAAAGGAGCATTTAGGAAATAAAAAGAAGAAATAGAATACAAAATGGAATGGAGGCCAAGACAACCAAATCAACAACCTCAACAACAAAATAAGGTAGCAAGATAACAATTGAGGGGAAAAAAAGAATAAGTCTAGGGGTAAGTCTTACAAAATATGGAGCACCAGACCAAGATGGGTGTCTATTATATGTATACAATGCTAGTACAAAGCCAACCACACTTGTGGCTACAAAATATGATCCATTGGAAAAGAAATAGATGAAAAGGTAGCAACCCTTCAAATACAAAAAATGACACTATTTGTTGGTGGAAAACCAGAATAGTAAAGGTGACAAAAGGTAAAATCAACACACTTGCTTGTGTAAATTTTATAGTAAATAGAGAAATACAAAGAAGCCATAATTCATGAGAAAGAGATTCTTGAAGAACTAACAAGGATACTATCACAGCTAAAAAACAACTCAAAAAACCATGGACATCTAATGTGTAAGAAGGCAAACAAGGTTTGTTTGCTAGATTAAAGCCAAAGTATGAAAATAAATCTATATTTAGCATGCCTAGACATTGAGCAGTAGGCTAAACAATTGCCATTTGCTTTAAATAGATTAATGATTTGATAAACTTGGTTTCATGAATCTTTGATATTGTCAAAATTGGAGTGACTAATGAGTCCATGGGTGAGATAATAAAGGTAATGATAGTTAGATGGGAGAAGCATGATCATAGCTACACTAGGTCTACACTAGGCATCAACAAGTAGTAGAAGCCCTTTGAAAGACCATGGTGCAAGGTTCAACCCAAAGGATTAAGTTGATCTCCTCCTTTCAAAAGGATATACACATTCCAAGAAGAAATTACCCGTGTAAGAGGGAATCCAAACACTCTTGCTTGAAAAATAGCAAGCATAGGATTGGAGTTAACACAAACCTATAATAGGATTGTGACCAACATAGTTTAAAGAGCCAAGTAAACTTAGAACATTATACTATTTATGTAGTAGCTCCAACCTCCATTAGGCCAATAGCCCATGTAGGAAATGAGACCCTCTCAAATGAGCTATTGAACCACTTACTCTATTAATGGGTAATATCCTTATGGGAAAAGAGCTACACATTGCAAGTTGCCTCACTAGTATAACTATACCAACAAATGTGGTCACCTATTTAATAATATTATGCATCAAGCTAAGCAAACTAGATAATGTTGCAGATCTTTAGCACAACCCTATCTCTCAAAAAACCCATTACATAAATGCACATAAATAAGAACTACCAAGATGCCCATGTAAATAAATAAAATGATAGTGAAATAAAAAAACAACACTAAGTCTTTACTGAGAAAATATAGAGTAGCCTTCAAGCATATCATTTCTTGCAACCAAGACTTATTTAAGTGCATATTGCACTTGAGATTTGGTCTAGTGACTACAAATGACAAGAAGGTGTGATAAGCTTGCTTGAGACGAAGCTTAATTCCATCTAAAGATAATTCAAAGACTTCTTGATTACTCAAGTCATGGTCACAATTGGGAAGGGGAAAATTCCTTCATGCATATTTCAATAGTTGTAACCACTTTTCATCATACAATTTATGAAAGAAGCCATTAAGTCCCTTTGAGTAGACCCAACCTTGTAAACATTCTAACAATCCACCTTGCCCAATGTTGAAATTATTTGAGTACTTCAACTCTTCTTCAATAAGTTGAAAGGGATTTTTATCAAAGTCTACCTTAAGAATCCACCTCACCCAAGATAATGTTAATTTTTATTACATGTCATCACCATCATAGGTATAAGGAGGAGGAGGACTTGAATGAACACTAACAATAAGGATTCCAAAATGAGAATAAACAAGCATAGCTAATGAACATTATGAGATGTAAGCAAAAAAACCTAAACCTGAACATCATGCAAAAGCAAGAGCTTTATGGAATCTAGCCTCATCCAATCTTAAGACCCCATCATGCTATATATAATAAAAAAGATTGTGAAGATCTCACAATGGCTACCAACGGTGGAACCAGACAATGAAATGCTATGGACGCTGAAGAACGATGATAGACTGACTGGAGATGTGGTGGTTGGAAATGGGGTAGAAAAAAGAATGGATGCCTCAATGGAAGAGAAGGTGAATCGCTTTTGTATGTTGCACCATGCCTCCATGGAGACGTGGCTCGCCAAGTACCAGATTGCAAGGCAAGATCAAGAGGAAGCGCGAGCTGAATTCCGACGCAGTATGCGTCATCGACCGATTCGATATCCCGAAGGCATGGAGGAGATGCCGCGGTTTATGTCAACACGATGGTTGCATGGAGCCTTGATCGCAGCATCCAGCGAAGGGACAGAGGTCTCAATGGAGGAGTGGGAGTTCTCGAGGGGATGTAGTCCAAAGGTGATGAGGGGTTTAGAATATGTCGTATCTAAATTTTATATGCGACATCTAATTTGAGTGTTTCAATGTACAGTACAAAATATATAGTGCAGTGTGGTCGCGCGGACGGCATTTTTGCGTGGAGCGTATTGACAAAATGCGCTCCACAATGGACTGTGGTGTCATGGCAAGGTTTGAGCAAGAGAGCCGGCGACGAGCAACGGATCCGAACACGGTTGTGGATGAGATGGAGTATTTTGGGAACTTGCAAAGTATTATTACGGTGGATTACCGTAGCTTCTCCATGATACTATTCGATGTACAGTGGTTCAAAGTGGTACTTGGAGGAGTTGGAGCAACAGTTCGACGAGGTCCATCTGGATTTCTCGAAATAGATTCCGAAAAAAAATGGACGGATTTGCGCGACACCTTTGTGTTGCCGGCCCATTGTGAACAGGTGCATAGAGTCATTTGCTTGCTAATTGTAATACGACATGGTTTATGTCACAATGGTTTGAACTCGCTTTGTACGTGTTTGTGGGCAGGTAATCTTCTATCCAAACCCCTGACAACCTCGATGGTGGTATGTTATACCTTCAACACCTCGAAGTGCGAGAGTATATGATCAAAGCGATGTTCCGGCATAGACGAAGATAATATGCAAATAGAGGGGTCGATATTACAAGGGGTGGAGGCCACCACAATCTTGGAGCCTGCATCGGCTAACAATGATGGAAATATAGTAGTCCAAGAATTTTTTGAGAACGAGGCAGACTCGTTCTTTTGTGATGACATGTCTATCGACCTTCCAGTGTATGCAGAGTTGTGTCAGGAGATTAACAT
Organism: Lygodium microphyllum; assembly: GCF_053477565.2. Lineage (NCBI taxonomy): Eukaryota > Viridiplantae > Streptophyta > Polypodiopsida > Schizaeales > Lygodiaceae > Lygodium > Lygodium microphyllum. The sequence goes on from NC_141164.1 coordinate 52,240,680, forward strand.
GGGACCATAGAATACTTCATTCTTGGAGAATTGTATTACTCAATTCGTTGTTTAGATCTTCCATAAAGGTACATAAGATATGCATTTTAAGAGGGATTTTTCAAAAATGATTTATATTACTGTGCTTTGTATAGTTTAAATTGATTATTCTAACACCATTTTTTATCTGTGCAGGTGACATTTTCAGGATGAGTCGAGGGATGAGCGATGAGGAGTTTCAGGACATGATGGCACGCATGTCTCCAGACTAGCTCGCGAGATTCACAGGGATGGCAGACCAGGAGCTGTCTCGTTCTTCATCAGGGCGCTCTGCTAGATCTGTGTTGAGTGTTGAAATGACTTGTTTTTTGGCTGATTTTTGCTGTTTTTGAGAGCTGAATGGTTGATTTTATGAGATGCTTGATTGGTTTGGAAGTGGTTTGAGAGTGTTTTGGATGATATTGATTGTGTTTTGGAAGTTCATGATGTTTATTAGTGGTTCTGTGATGTTCTGATAGGTTCTGATTGGTTCTGTATACCTTCTGTTTTGTTCTGTTTTGGTCTGTTTTGTTCTGATTGTCTTCTGTAAGGAGGGATGGAGTATTGATTGATGAAGATTGAGATATTGAGAAAGATTATTGAATGGTTTGTGAGAGTTTGGAATGGTTTGAGTATGAGTTATGTGGTTTTGATGACCTTCTGTAGGTCTTCTGTAGAGCTCTGTCTCTGTTCTGTTCTGTTCTGTACTGTTTCTGTTCTGGTACTGTTCTATGACTGTTCTGTATGCTTCTGTATGAGTTCTGATGGATGAGAGTGTAGCTTGGGAAAGTTTTCTAGCCTTGGAAAGAGGTGAATACAAGTGCAAAAGAGCTGAAAGAAGTGAAAGAAGTAGCTGCTGAAGACTCAAGTGAAGACTAGAGTGAAGTGACAGTAGTGAGCTATGAAAGGACACTGTAGTGGCTCTGGTGACTCTTCATATCAGACATACCTCTTGAGAGGGGTATCCACGATCTAAGAAGGATTATTGAGAGTGATTTTGAGATATTGTAGTGAGGATATGATGTATTATTGATGGAGAGAGAGAGAGAGAGTCAGAGATAGCCAATTCTACTGAAACAGAGTGATTGTATGTGAGAGATTGAGAGAGAAGACTATGAAGACATTGAAGATGAATACTATGTGATGTATTTCCATTCAAAGATGGTGTATTCCTTTGCTTTCTTTGTTCTATTGATGGATTTTATGAAGATATTGAAGAATATGGTTGATTCTATCAAATCCGTGGGAGATCTACATGATGCTGCATGAAGATTTGTTGTGCCTGGTGTTCTTTTCTTCATTGTGATCATATGAAACATGATAAACAAGCTTGTTGATGTTACAAGATAGATTTTCTTGCAAGAGAATTCCCTTTTCCTTGGTGTTCCTCTTGGGGCTCCATGTTTTTGGTGCGCAGCCGGGGAAACCTTGCCATCAACAAGCACCAGAAGAGGTGGAAAATGAAGGAAATGGCATTGCCAAGAAGAGAAGAATTCAATGGATGTTTGTAAAGTTCATTCTTCCACTGAAGAGTTGGAATTCCTCATAATCAAAGCCACTTTCCACAAGAAGTTCATCCCACAATGGCAGAAATACATCACCATCATGATGCATGCTCTATGTGGCGGACAGTTTCCTCTTCCTGTTGAAGCAGCAGAAACTTGCATCTTGGTGGCCAACTGTTTAGGAATAAACTGAAGAGCAGAAACAGAGAGAATGACCATACATGGAAGATTTGGCATTCATTGAGAAGTTTCCAAACAACATCAAGTGGGAGATTGTGAAGAAGCTTCAGGAGTCTTGGTCTGTAGAGGTTCACAAAGACAAGAAGGAAAAGAGTTGGAATTTGTTCGTGGATGCTCAACAGCAAGATACATGGGATGCTTGGTGTACTGATAATCTTCTATTTGTTCAATTAGCAACCCACTGGAAGTTGGTAGACAGAGTGTTTTTCACAACATACACTATTGAAACTATCAGAAGCTGGCATTACTATGATGATGGCACCACCACAATGCTTAGACGGATGCATTTTGACACCTTCAGAACCGAATACCTTCCTCTGTGTAGTGGCATGAAAGCAGAATTCAGGGACGTTGAAAAGAAAGAAGTAGAAGAAATGTTGGCAAGAGAGTCCTCCAGAGACTGAAGGCTTCTGTTAACCCTCTGTGGAGCACTAACAACATAGTGGAGCCAACCCCCTGATGAATGACGCAATAAAGAGGCAAGCGTTAGAACGAGTCCAGAGGTACGTGAGAAGAGAGAAAGCAAAAATCAAGGCTGAGAACGAGCTCGCAGCAGAAGCAGCCTTTGACGCCCTTGCGGAACTCTTTACAGAAGCCCCAATGGCACATCAAGCCCTTCCTCCTCCTGCTGGAGGTCCACTTCCAAGCCAGATCCGTCCTGGAAATATTGATGACAGGCCAGCGAATGTAGTCCCATTGCCAGTTTTTAAGGGAGAGTACAATGAAGACCCCGATCTTCATGTAGCAGAGTTTATGGTAGCATGTGTGGCTAACAATGCCAGAACCCCTGAGCATTGGTTGGCAATATTTCCCGCCACTTTCAAGGGCGCGACGTTTCAGTGGTATGAGAGACAAGCAGCAGGATCTTTTGGAACGTGGGACGACCTGAAGTTGGCCTTCCTCACTAAATTCAGGCGTGAAGGTTTTGAAGAGCGGATGCGAGAGGAATTTATGAACCTAAGTCAGTCTTCTGGAGAAAGAGTGGAAGCTTATGTCTCACAAATGGAATCCATCCTGAAGAGATGGACTAACCATAATCTAGATGATGGCATTCAGAAGGGAGTGTTTCTTAGAGGATTACAACCAGAAGTCCGTAAGTTTATGGAGCTGCAAAGACCAGCCACACTGCAAGCTGCAACAGAAGGTGCAAGATTGTACGATGAAGTGGAAGCTAGATTAGCGATGAATACAGGAAGAGGAGTCCTACCTTCTCTGATGCCAGGAATGATGTATCCACCAAATGCAGTCCCAGGGACTGTCCCCTACCCTTACCAGCAGATGCCCCCAGTATCACAGTACAGTGCACCAAATCCACAGTGGCCACAATCCATGCCTCACATGATGGTTCAACCACAACAACAATGGTCCCAATCAATTTCCTCCATGCCAAATCAGCAGCAATAGTGGAATCCTACCAACTGGAGCCAACAGCCAACAGTTCAAACAGGAGCTCTGAATCAGAACCAGAACAGAGACCCCTCTGTACCAGCCCAACCGGTTTATGCAGTGATTACAGAGACTCCTCAAAACCCTCCTGCCAGTACCTCAGGAGGAGAAAGCTTGAAGGATTACTTGTCCAACTCAGTTGCAAACATCAAAAAGGAGTTGATGGATGTGATTATAGAGCAGCTACAAACGCTGAAAGTGAACACCGCTAGCATATCCAACGTTGTAGGAGCAGGAAGAGATGTGATGCGGTCAAATACTTGGTGTGGTAAGTGTCATCAAGCAGGCCATTTAGCCACTGAATGTACACGAAAACCAACTATTCCTGGGGCCTTCTGTTCCTACTGTTTGCGGAAGAACCATACAGAGGACATTTGCTCTCTGAAGGAGATGCATGATAGGAGAAGGAAGGAAGAAGACGCAAGATTCAACTTGTTGGAATCCAAAATGACAACACAAGATATTGGACCCAAGTCTAGAGAGTTGGGTCCTAATTTCGGACCCAGAAGATTTCCCTCTCAAAGTTACAGAGGAAGACAGTCTGGCGGTGGTCAGAGATCAAAAGTGGAGTGTTACAGATGCGGAGAAAAGGGACACATCTCACCAAATTGTCCAAATCCTCGAAGGTCAGTGGATTACAAGCCCTTATGCAGTCGATGCAAAGGAGAAGGCCACACTGCAAAAGACTGTCCAAGCCCAGTCCTAGTGAAAAACAGTGCTACTGATAGTCCGGCCAAGGCCCAAGAGCCTACCTCCAATTTAGTGGAATTGGAAGTTGCTGCCATCACGCGTGCAAAGTAGAAGGAACCACCTATCCAGAAAGAAAATAACCCTCCTGCCAGAACAGTGAAGTTCAATCTTCCATGAGAAGAACAGAACAGAACAGAGCCTAACAGTGTCGTACAAAGCACTACAGTGCCAGAGAGAGTTATAGAGACAGTTACAGAGACAGGACCAGAGGTCCAGGAGATAGAAGAAGAGGAAGTGCCACAAGTGACAGAAGAAGTTCCCATGATGCCTCTGTTGGAAGAAAGAGGGAAAATGAAAATGGGTGTTGCCCCATTCCCTAACCGGTTAGAGAAGCCAGTGGATCCTATTAAGGAATACGATCTAGTCAGAGATCTAGATACCTTTAAACCAAACCTCACATTCCGACAATTATTGATGTTGTCTCCCAGTTGCCGAAAAAGGTTCAAAAGTATACTGACAAGAAGACGTGGTTTAAGGATTGCTCCCTCAACAGCAACAAAGTCCAACAAGGCTCCAGAGCCTGTAAAAGAAGTGGATGTGGCTAACGCTTCCCTAGATCTGGGTACTCCAGAGACTGGCGTGTGGATAGAAGGCTGCTTCATTGCAAATGCACTGATTGATGGTGGTTCATCAGTGAACATTATGACGGATGTGACAATGAAGGATCTAGGCCTACAAGGTGTGCAACCCACCCAATGGCTCATCAAACTGCCGGATCAGAGTAGGATCAAGCCTTTGGGTATTCTCCCATATGTGAAGACTACAGTGGCTGGAAAAGATTATTGGCTAACCTATCTGGTGGTGAAGCCAAACTCTTATGGTACATCCTATCCTCTATTACTGGGCAGACCATGGCTTTTTGAAGCCCGAGCAAGGACGGATTGGTTCAAAGGAACCTTGACTTTGGGTAGAGGACCCAATAAAGTGGTGCTGAAGCTATATGGTTCTCAAAAAGGACATGGATCCACCTCCTTGGAATTATCTTCTGACTCCCCTAATGAGGCTACGGATGGAACATCAGCAGATGAAGATGCTGTCAAACAGATCCTTCCTAAGAAACAGTGGCACGTTCCTTAACAGTGGATACTGTAAGCTGACTTCCAAAAGATGCAAAGCCATTATCAATGGGTGAATACTTCTTGTATGAACTAGGAATGACTTCTGAAATCACTTCTGACAGTGAGATAGAAGCATGGATGTACTGCCCTCCCTGTGACATGGCCATAGCAGAGCCAGAGACAGAGGCAAGAGAGGAAACAGAGAATCTGTTCTTCTGTTACAAAGCACCTACAGAGACAGAAGCAGAGACAGAAACAGAAGCAGAAGCAGAGACAGAGACAGAAGAGAATGAATATGATATGGACAAAGAAGGTTATGAAAGTGAGCCAGAAGAATCTATCCCACCTGCAGAGGATATATATGGAGAAGAAGTTTTAGAAGTATCCGAAGCAGGCGAGCTCATGCTATGGAACAGAATGGTGATGGTACCATTTGATCTGGTAAATGGATCTTCTCATATGCGAAACCTTTATAAGGAATGGATTACGAAGAACAAGCCATTTTTCAGCAGTGGCTCATGCCGTCCTCACCCATCCTTGCCAAAGAAAGATGATGATGATGCACCGTGCCAACAAGCACCAGTCCCACCAACCCAACAGGCATCAGAGGGTCCCTGTTATGTGACGTTCCTGGATGTGTCATCTTCAGAAGAGGAGTCTTCAAGCCAAGAGGTAATTAATTTTGAAACCAAACCCGAAACAGCTCTAATCCCATTTCAACATCTTAAGGAGCAACCTAAGTCTCCACCAAAAGAAGAAGTGGGTTCTAGTGGGACATCAGAAGAGGACACCACTCCCTTGAAGGAGTCGGATCTGTATCCAGAAGCAGTCCGTGGGACCTTCATCCGTGAAGTAGAAGGTGAAAGGCAGTTAACCTTTGTGGATGCAGATGGCACTAAACGCCACTTCAAGGTGGGTAGCAGTCTCCCAGAAGAGGAATTGTCAACCTTGTACAACTTGTTGAAAGAAAATTTGGACGTGTTTGCATGGTCCTACAAAGACCTAAAGGGGATTGATCCCACAATATGTCAACATCATATTGACTTGGAACCTGATGCCAAGCCAGTACGGCAACGACAGAGGCGAATGAACCCGAATTATTCCACATTGGTGAAAGCGGAGCTGCTGAAGCTTCTGGAAGCCGAGTTCATCTATCCAGTGGCAAATAGTGAATGGGTTTCACCCATCGTGTTTGTACCCAAGAAGAATGGCAAACTGCGAATCTGTGTGGATTTCCGAAAGCTCAATTCCAAGACGAAGAAGGATCACTTTCCTATCCCTTTCACAGACCAACTGTTGGACACAGTGGCCGGACATGAGCTTTATTCCCTTCTGGATGGATTCAGCGGATACAACCAAGTCCAAATCGCAGAAGAAGACCAGTCCAAAACAACCTTCACCACAGAATGGGGGACCTACGCTTACCGAGTGATGCCATTTGGGCTCTGCAATGCCCCTGCTACTTTCCAGCGAGTCATGATGGCCGCATTTCAAAATCATCTGCACGACTTTATTGAGGTATATTTGGATGACTTCTGTGTCTATAGTTTGATCCGTGAACACTGGGAACACTTGGAACAATGCTTTGACCGATGCCGGGAGTATGGGATTTCCCTCAACCCCGACAAATGCATTTTTGGGGTCTCTTCTGGAGTTCTGTTGGGCCACATTGTCTCTGCACAAGGGATATCAACAGACCCTGCAAAGATCGAAAAGATTGCAGCTTTGACCGCACCCACCAACCTCAAACAGTTGAGGGGATTCTTAGGCCATGTGGGTTACCACAGAAGGTTCATAGCCCATTTTGCAACAAAGACAACCTCCTTGCACAAGCTTCTGAGGAAAGATGCAGAGTTTACTTGGACGGAAGAATGTGACAAAGCCTTCCACACTCTGAAGCAGTGTCTGATTGAGGCACCCATTCTGCAACCTCCTGATTGGACGAAAGAGTTCCATGTACACACTGATGCATCAATTGAAGGCTTAGGCGCAGTTCTCTGCCAAAAGGGCTCCTCAAAGCTGGATCAACCGATCTATTATACAAGCCGAAAAGTCAGTGATAGGGAACGGAACTATACAGTGACAGAGCTTGAGTGCTTGGCAATGGTGTTTGCCCTAGAGAAGTTTCGCCACTACCTCCTATCTACCCACTTTAAATTTTATGTGGATCGTGAGGCCTTATCCTTCTTGATGAACAAAGCAGATGTGAAAGGACGAATGATGAGATGGCTCCTTTTATTTCAGGAGTTCGACTTTGAGGTGATTACTAAGCCTGGTCGTTCCCATGTTTTGGCTGATCATATGTCGCGTGTCCCACAAACTGCAGATGAGGAGCAGGATGATCCAGACCTCCCTGATGCTTCCCTATTCTTGGTAGAAACTGTCACTCCCTGGTATGTAGACATTGCCAATCTGCTAGCAACCCAATAGTATCCTCCTGGCATTTCTAGTCGGGAAAGGAAGAAGCTTATGTTAGAATCAGCCCCCTGCACCCTGCTAGGTGGCACACTGTACAAGAAAGGCAAAGATGAAGTGCTCAGAAGATGTGTTGCAGGAGATGAGATTGGGATTGTTCTAAAGGCTTGCCATGACGAGCCATGTGGAGGCCACTTTGCAGGAGAAGCTACAGCCAGGAGGGCTCTGCTAGCAGGATATTGGTGGCCTACCATTCATAAGGATTCCTATGATTACTATAAAAGATGTGATGCTTGTCAAAGAATGGGGAAACCCACCAAGACAAGTGCCATGCCACTGCAACCTATCCTTCCCCTAAAGCCGTTTAAGAAGTGGGGCATTGACTTCGTAGGCCCAATCGATCCTCCTACCAGAAGGAAGCAGAACCGATACATCCTCGTATGTACGGATTATGTCACGAAGTGGTGTGAACCTAAAGCCCTAAAGCGGGATGATGGTAACAGTGTGGCCCTGTTCATGTATGAGAATATCATCACCCGTTTTGGCAGTCCTTTAGAGCTGGTAAGTGATCGAGGCACTCATTTCCTTAACAAAGTCATGGAAGAGTTGACAGAGTTGTATAAGATCTGCCATCGCAAGTCCACTCCTTATTACCCCAGAGCCAACAGCCAAGTCGAAGTCACGAATCGCATCCTTTGCTCAATTCTGACAAGAACAATTGCCGCACATCGTCGTGATTGGGACGATCGACTTACAGAGGCCCTCTAGGCGTATAGAACCTCCCATAAAGCTGGTGTATGGTACAGAAGCTGTTTTCCCTGTTGAACTGGAACTACCCTCTTTGAGAGTGGCTATCAAAGAGCGTTTGGGGGACGATGATTCACTGCAACGCCGTCTCCTGCACTTGGAATGTTTGGACGAAATTCGTAGGATGGCTCTACAGTGCATGGAAGCTACACAAGCTCCACGTAAGGCTTACCATGATAGCTTCATTAAGCACAAGGAGTTCAAAGAAGGTGATTTGGTCCTAGCCTATGATTCACGCTTTGGCAAGTTTCCTGGCAAGCTCACCATCATGATGCATGCTCTATGTGGCGGACAGTTTCCTCTTCCTGTTGAAGCAGCAGAAACTTGCATCTTGGTGGCCAACTGTTTAGGAATAAACTGAAGAGCAGAAACAGAGAGAATGACCATACATGGAAGATTTGGCATTCATTGAGAAGTTTCCAAACAACATCAAGTGGGAGATTGTGAAGAAGCTTCAGGAGTCTTGGTCTGTAGAGGTTCACAAAGACAAGAAGGAAAAGAGTTGGAATTTGTTCGTGGATGCTCAACAGCAAGATACATGGGATGCTTGGTGTACTGATAATCTTCTATTTGTTCAATTAGCAACCCACTGGAAGTTGGTAGACAGAGTGTTTTTCACAACATACACTGTTGAAACTATCAGAAGCTGGCATTACTATGATGATGGCACCACCACAATGCTTAGACGGATGCATTTTGACACCTTCAGAACCGAATACCTTCCTCTGTGCAGTGGCATGAAAGCAGAATTCAGGGACGTTGAAAAGAAAGAAGTAGAAGAAATGTTGGCAAGAGAGTCCTCCAGAGACTGAAGGCTTCTGTTAACCCTCTGTGGAGCACTAACAACATAGTGGAGCCAACCCCCTGATGAATGACACAATAAAGAGGCAAGCGTTAGAACGAGTCCAGAGGTACGTGAGAAGAGAGAAAGCAAAAATCAAGGCTGAGAACGAGCTCGCAGCAGAAGCAGCCTTTGATGCCCTTGCGGAACTCTTTACAGAAGCCCCAATGGCACATCAAGCCCTTCCTCCTCCTGCTGGAGGTCCACTTCCAAGCCAGATCCGTCCTGGAAATATTGATGACAGGCCAGCGAATGTAGTCCCATTGCCAGTTTTTAAGGGAGAGTACAATGAAGACCCCGATCTTCATGTAGCAGAGTTTATGGTAGCATGTGTGGCTAACAATGCCAGAACCCTTGAGCATTGGTTGGCAATATTTCCCGCCACTTTCAAGGGCGCGGCGTTTCAGTGGTATGAGAGACAAGCAACAGGAACTTTTGGAACGTGGGACGACCTGAAGTTGGCCTTCCTCACTAAATTCAGGCGTGAAGGTTTTGAAGAGCGGATGCGAGAGGAATTTATGAACCTAAGTCAGTCTTCTGGAGAAAGAGTGGAAGCTTATGTCTCACAAATGGAATCCATCCTGAAGAGATGGACTAACCATAATCTAGATGATGGCATTCAGAAGGGAGTGTTTCTTAGAGGATTACAACCAGAAGTCCGTAAGTTTATGGAGCTGCAAAGACCAGCCACACTGCAAGCTGCAACAGAAGGTGCAAGACTGTACGATGAAGTGGAAGCTAGATTAGCGATGAATACAGGAAGAGGAGTCCTACCTTCTCTGATGCCAGGAATGATGTATCCACCAAATGCAGTCCCAGGGACTGTCCCCTACCCTTACCAGCAGATGCCCCCAGTATCACAGTACAGTGCACCAAATCCACAGTGGCCACAATCCATGCCTCACATGATGGTTCAACCACAACAACAATGGTCCCAATCAATTTCCTCCATGACAAATCAGCAGCAATAGTGGAATCCTACCAACTGGAGCCAACAGCCAACAGTTCAAACAGGAGCTCTGAATCAGAACCAGAACAGAGACCCCTCTGTACCAGCCCAACCGGTTTATGCAGTGATTACAGAGACTCCTCAAAACCCTCCTGCCAGTACCTCAGGAGGAGAAAGCTTGAAGGATTACTTGTCCAACTCAGTTGCAAACATCAAAAAGGAGTTGATGGATGTGATTACAGAGCAGCTACAAACGCTGAAAGTGAACACCGCTAGCATATCCAACGTTGTAGGAGCAGGAAGAGATGTGATGCGGTCAAATACTTGGTGTGGTAAGTGTCATCAAGCAGGCCATTTAGCCACTGAATGTACACGAAAACCAACTATTCTTGGGGCCTTCTGTTCCTACTGTTTGCGGAAGAACCATACAGAGGACATTTGCTCTCTGAAGGAGATGCATGATAGGAGAAGGAAGGAAGAAGACGCAAGATTCAACTTGTTGGAATCCAAAATGACAACACAAGATATTGGACCCAAGTCTAGAGAGTTGGGTCCTAATTTCGGACCCAGAAGATTTCCCTCTCAAAGTTACAGAGGAAGACAGTCTGGCGGTGGTCAGAGATCAAAAGTGGAGTGTTACAGATGCGGAGAAAAGGGACACATCTCACCAAATTGTCCAAATCCTCGAAGGTCAGTGGATTACAAGCCCTTATGCAGTCGATGCAAAGGAGAAGGCCACACTGCAAAAGACTGTCCAAGCCCAGTCCCAGTGAAAAACAGTGCTACTGATAGTCCGGCCAAGGCCCAAGAGCCTACCTCCAATTTAGTGGAATTGGAAGTTGCTGCCATCACGCGTGCAAAGTAGAAGGAACCACCTATCCAGAAAGAAAATAACCCTCCTGCCAGAACAGTGAAGTTCAATCTTCCATGAGAAGAACAGAACAGCACAGAGCCTAACAGTGTCGTACAAAGCACTACAGTGCCAGAGAGAGTTATAGAGACAGTTACAGAGACAGGACCAGAGGTCCAGGAGATAGAAGAAGAGGAAGTGCCACAAGTGACAGAAGAAGTTTCCATGATGCCTCTGTTGGAAGAAAGAGGGAAAATGAAAATGGGTGTTGCCCCATTCCCTAACCGGTTAGAGAAGCCAGTGGATCCTATTAAGGAATACGATCTAGTCAGAGATCTAGATACCTTTAAACCAAACCTCACATTCCGACAATTATTGATGTTGTCTCCCAGTTGCCGAAAAAGGTTCAAAAGTATACTGACAAGAAGACGTGGTTTAAGGATTGCTCCCTCAACAGCAACAAAGTCCAACAAGGCTCCAGAGCCTGTAAAAGAAGTGGATGTGGCTAACGCTTCCCTAGATCTGGGTACTCCAGAGACTGGCGTGTGGATAGAAGGCTGCTTCATTGCAAATGCACTGATTGATGGTGGTTCATCAGTGAACATTATGACGGATGTGACAATGAAGGATTTAGGCCTACAAGGTGTGCAACCCACCCAATGGCTCATCAAACTGCCGGATCAGAGTAGGATCAAGCCTTTGGGTATTCTCCCATATGTGAAGACTACAGTGGCTGGAAAAGATTATTGGCTAACCTATCTGGTGGTGAAGCCAAACTCTTATGGTACATCCTATCCTTTATTACTGGGCAGACCATGGCTTTTTGAAGCCCGAGCAAGGACGGATTGGTTCAAAGGAACCTTGACTTTGGGTAGAGGACCCAATAAAGTGGTGCTGAAGCTATATGGTTCTCAAAAAGGACATGGATCCACCTCCTTGGAATTATCTTCTGACTCCCCTAATGAGGCTACGGATGGAACATCAGCAGATGAAGATGCTGTCAAACAGATCCTTCCTAAGAAAACAGTGGCACGTTCCTTAACAGTGGATACTGTAAGCTGACTTCCAAAAGATGCAAAGCCATTATCAATGGGTGAATACTTCCTGTATGAACCAGGAATGACTTCTGAAATCACTTCTGACAGTGAGATAGAAGCATGGATGTACTGCTCTCCCTGTGACACGGCCATAGCAGAGCCAGAGACAGAGGCAGGAGAGGAAACAGAGAATCTGTTCTTCTGTTACAGAGCGCCTACAGAGACAGAAGCAGAGACAGAAATAGAAGCAGAAGCAGAGACAGAGACAGAAGAGAATGAATATGATATGGACAAAGAAGGTTATGAAAGTGAGCCAGAAGAATCTATCCCACCTGCAGAGGATATATATGGAGAAGAAGTTTTAGAAGTATCCGAAGCAGGCGAGCTCATGCTATGGGACAGAATGGTGATGGTACCATTTGGTCTGGTAAATGGATCTTCTCATATGCGGAACCTTTATAAGGAATGGATTACGAAGAACAAGCCATTTTTCAGCAGTGGCTCATGCCGTCCTCACCCATCCTTGCCAAAGAAAGATGATGATGATGCACCGCGCCAACAAGCACCAGTCCCACCAACCCAACAGGCATCAGAGGGTCCCTGTTATGTGACGTTCCTGGATGTGTCATCTTCAGAAGAGGAGTCTTCAAGCCAAGAGGTAATTAATTTTGAAACCAAACCCGAAACAGCTCTAATCCCATTTCAACATCTTAAGGAGCAACCTAAGTCTCCACCAAAAGAAGAAGTGGGTTCTAGTGGGACATCAGAAGAGGACACCACTCCCTTGAAGGAGTCGGATCTGTATCCAGAAGCAGTCCGTGGGACCTTCATCCGTGAAGTAGAAGGTGAAAGGCAGTTAACCTTTGTGGATGCAGATGGCACTAAACACCACTTGAAGGTGGGTAGCAGTCTCCCAGAAGAGGAATTGTCAACCTTGTACAACTTGTTGAAAGAAAATTTGGACGTGTTTGCATGGTCCTACAAAGACCTAAAGGGGATTGATCCCACAATATGTCAACATCATATTGACTTGGAACCTGATGCCAAGCCAGTACGGCAACGACAGAGGCGAATGAACCCGAATTATTCCACATTGGTGAAAGCGGAGCTGCTGAAGCTTCTGGAAGCCGAGTTCATCTATCCAGTAGCAAATAGTGAATGGGTTTCACCCATCGTGTTTGTACCCAAGAAGAATGGCAAACTGCGAATTTGTGTGGATTTCCGAAAGCTCAATTCCAAGACAAAGAAGGATCACTTTCCTATCCCTTTCACAGACCAACTGTTGGACATAGTGGCCGGACATGAGCTTTATTCCCTTCTGGATGGATTCAGCGGATACAACCAAGTCCAAATCGCAGAAGAAGACCAGTCCAAAACAACCTTCACCACAGAATGGGGGACCTACGCTTACCGAGTGATGCCATTTGGGCTCTGCAATGCCCCTGCTACTTTCCAGTGAGTCATGATGGCCGCATTTCAAAATCATCTGCATGACTTTATTGAGGTATATTTGGATGACTTCTGTGTCTATAGTTTGATCCGTGAACACTGGGAACACTTGGAACAATGCTTTGACCGATGCCGAGAGTATGGGATTTCCCTCAACCCCGACAAATGTATTTTTGGGGTCTCTTTTGGAGTTCTGTTGGGCCACATTGTCTCTGCACAAGGGATATCAACAGACCCTGCAAAGATTGAAAAGATTGCAGCTTTGACCGCACCCACCAACCTCAAACAGTTGAGGGGATTCTTAGGCCATGTGGGTTACTACAGAAGGTTCATAGCCCATTTTGCAACAAAGACAACCTCCTTGCACAAGCTTCTGAGGAAAGATGCAGAGTTTACTTGGACGGAAGAATGTGACAAAGCCTTCCACACTCTGAAGCAGTGTCTGATTGAGGCACCCATTCTGCAACCTCCTGATTGGACGAAAGAGTTCCATGTACACACTGATGCATCAATTGAAGGCTTAGGCGCAGTTCTCTGCCAAAAGGGCTCCTCGAAGCTGGATCAACCGATCTATTATACAAGCCGAAAAGTCAGTGATAGGGAACGGAACTATACAGTGACGGAGCTTGAGTGCTTGGCAATGGTGTTTGCCCTAGAGAAGTTTCGCCACTACCTCCTATCTACCCACTTTAAATTTTATGTGGATCGTGAGGCCTTATCCTTCTTGATGAACAAAGCAGATGTGAAAGGACGAATGATGAGATGGCTCCTTTTATTTCAGGAGTTCGACTTTGAGGTGATTACTAAGCCTGGTCGTTCCCATGTTTTGGCTGATCATCTGTCGCGTGTCCCACAAACTGCAGATGAGGAGCAGGATGATCCAGACCTCCCTGATGCTTCCCTATTCTTGGTAGAAACTGTCACTCCCTGGTATGCAGACATTGCCAATCTGTTGGCAACCCAATAGTATCCTCCTGGCATTTCTAGTCGGGAAAGGAAGAAGCTTATGTTAGAATCAGCCCCCTACACCCTGCTAGGTGGCGCACTGTACAAGAAAGGCAAAGATGAAGTGCTCAAGATGTGTTGCAGGAGATGAGATTGGGATTGTTCTAAAGGCTTGCCATGACGAGCCATGTGGAGGCCACTTTGCAGGAGAAGCTACAGCCAGGAGGGCTCTGCTAGCAGGATATTGGTGGCCTACCATTCATAAGGATTCCTATGATTACTATAAAAGATGTGATGCTTGTCAAAGAATGGGGAAACCCACCAAGACAAGTGCCATGCCACTGCAACCTATCCTTCCCCTAAAGCCGTTTAAGAAGTGGGGCATTGACTTCGTAGGCCCAATCGATCCTCCTACCAGAAGGAAGCAGAACCGATACATCCTCGTATGTACGGATTATGTCACGAAGTGGTGTGAACCTAAAGCCCTAAAGCGGGATGATGGTAACAGTGTGGCCCTGTTCATGTATGAGAATATCATAACCCGTTTTGGCAGTCCTTTAGAGCTGGTAAGTGACCGAGGCACTCATTTCCTTAACAAAGTCATGGAAGAGTTGACAGAGTTGTATAAGATCCGCCATCGCAAGTCCACTCCTTATTACCCCAGAGCCAACGGCCAAGTCGAAGTCATGAATCGCATCCTTTGCTCAATTCTGACAAGAACAATTGCCGCACATCGTCGTGATTGGGACGATCGACTTACAGAGGCCCTCTGGGCATATAGAACCTCCCATAAAGCTGGTGTATGGTACAGAAGCTGTTTTCCCTGTTGAACTGGAACTACCCTCTTTGAGAGTGGCTATCAAAGAGCGTTTGGGGGACGATGATTCACTGCAACGCCGTCTCCTGCACTTGGAATGTTTGGACGAAATTCGTAGGATGGCTCTACAGTGCATGGAAGCTACACAAGCTCCACGTAAGGCTTACCATGATAGCTTCATCAAGCACAAGGAGTTCAAAGAAGGTGATTTGGTCCTAGCCTATGATTCACGCTTTGGCAAGTTTGCTGGCAAGCTCCAACAGCGGTGGATGGGCCCCTATAAGGTACTTGCCGTCAACCCTAATGGCTCTGTCCAAGTGCAGACCGTTGATGCCTCTGATGATCCCTTTCTGATCAATGGATATCGCCTGAAGAAGTACTTCCCTCCTTGGGGATCTTGACAATTACGGTCACTTGATCTTTTCCCTCATTGGCGCGGCACTGTACTTCTTATGATGCTACTTTGGATAGCCGTTCTTCAGTCACTCCTGATGAAGTGGACGCAACCCTCTGTCCCCTCAAACCCCCCTTCTAGCCTTGATCTCTTATCCTCTATTTTCCACCAGTGACAGTGGCGAGGTTGGTTCTGATACATGGTCTCTTTACCATTCCCTTGCTTAATTCGAAAAAAAAACAAAAGAAAAAAAAAACAAAACAAAAATATACATATCGGTCATGGGAGAAAAGGACTTAGGTCCCTGTCATGCCGACCTATTCTTCGAGAAAAGGTGGAAACACCCTCGGAAATAGGGGAAAATAAGAAAAAAAGACAAGAAAACAAATCTGTTATGGGAGAAAAAGAAGCAATTCCCTGTCATAGCAGACCTCGTTCCAAGAAAAGGTGGTAAACACCCTTGGGCGAGAAGCTGGCTGTGGAAAAGGTGGCAACACTCGGCAGTCCAGAAAGCGGATTCATTAATTGATATCCTCAGGTTCCAATTCCGAAGCTACCTCCCTTGGTACGCTGTGTCCTGGGTCTCTCTACAGAGTGTCTACCTGTCCTCTCGCAGACGACATGTCCTATCTAACACAACGTTCGATTTGATGGCTACCTCCCTGGGTACGCCTCTTCAACAACTGACGATGCGATCTTCATCGACAACCCCTTGAGTGATGTGAGCTTTCATCCTAACCGGATGGAGAAGTGAGTATGGTTGCCCTCTATAATTATCAATAGAGCGTGAGACAGAGGGTGGGGCGAGAGACCAGTCTTTCCCCTTCAAATCAAATGAGAGGAGAGTAGTGTGAATGAAGTGTTGCACGCACGGGATGGGCCTCTCAATGCACAAAGCATAATTTGTTTCTGTGCACTGCACCATAAGGCTCCCTGGCCTTCCTTCTCGCACCGTATGCCGGCATAGGGAGGGATGCACCGTTGCACCATCAAATGCGCACAAGGCATATAACCTTTGCACAAGTGACTGTGAGGATAATATCAATGGGTTTCAGGAACGGACTGCCCTCCTGTAACTATCAACAGAGCGTGAGACATAGGGAGTGGGCTGAGTGTGACTGGAGTTTCTTTAATCAATTACCGAGAGGTGAGATTAAGGGACGTTACGATATTTGGAGTCAGGTATGTTCCTGTTTCCCTATGCACCCACGGGATGGGTCTTTGCCATCATCACAAGACACATCACCCTGTTCTGTACACTGCACTGTAAGGCTCCCTTGCCTTCCTCCTTGCACTTATGCCAAACGGGTTGGACGCACTAATGCATCATCAACTGTGCACCCTGGCATACTCCCTCTGCACCATTCCCCCCTTGTCGATTCCTCAACCTGGGTATGAGATATGGGTTTCAATCCTTATTCCTCGAGTGATATTAGTCATGGGGCGAGTGACTGTTCTTTCATTCCATTTGAGTGACTGTGAGTTGAGTGCAATATCCCTCATCATCAACGAATTTCCTGTGATTCCTTCCATCAGCTACCTCCCTGGGTGCTGCCGCGTGGTCCCTGCCATGACGGACGTGTGCTGAGAAGATGCCTTGGTACCTCCAGAAGCCGACAACAACACAGGAAGTGCCATCGACAATTGACCTTGATCCTCAACAAAATGGGCAAAGTTTTTCTAACCCTCCCACTTTGGTTTCTTCGTGATGTTCATGTTTTAAGTGTGGGGACGTTAGTGGATGGTCTGTGGCGTGGTCCTAGGTCCCTGTTGCTCGGTTAAACCTATCTGTTGAGGTCTTAAGTGTGGGGACGCGTCCCTGCGCGTCTACATTGTATATCCTTTTGCATATGCCTTAACCTGCTCATGCATGTATGCCATGCCTTGCTGTTACCCTGATGGGGTCCCTTCCCACCCACCCGTTTATGTTCCACCCAACCTTGGGGCTGTTCCCTTACAGTTTTCCTTCATTCCCTGATTTTGAGGTCCTACCATGTGAATGCATCCTATGTTCACCGAAGTCTAAATCCAACCTTATAGCCCTGTTCCTCCCTTTGACCTGATCATTTTTCCTTTTTACCTACCCCTGTTCCGGTGCACGGTTTTCGCGTTATTAATTTTTGAAGCATTTTACGTAGATTAGCCGATTTTCCATGTGAACGTGCTCTTCTTGCTTCGAACCGTGATCTGACGTCATAGCCCTACCAACCACCAACTCATTGGCCTTGAATAAATGTAAACAAGATTGTGCTAAAACATTAGCCAACAATTGGGGATCCAGCCCATATATGTATTTATGCAGCATGGCATCATCACTAATTGATTCCACATACATGGTGAGGTTGAAATTGATTGGTGTAGTCCCGAATAGTGAAACCATGCTATTCAAGATTGTACCATTGATGAGTAAGCTTCTCTTTTGCCATGGGTGATACAAAAACTTGCACCATAAGTATCTTGAATGCATTCTAAGTGTCTACTTGCCGATTTTCTCTTTTTATATACCGCACCACACGTGTGAGCAAACCCTTCCAAATGTATAGTGGAAAAGTGAATCTTTGTTGAAAGGCACTCTCAAAAGTATCATAGGGATACTTCATTTCAATCACATTGTGGATAGCAAAGAGGAGTATCTCAACCATCTTTTGGATAGCAAAGAGGGCTTGTGTAGTCATCATTTGGAAAGCAAAGAGCTACTATGAAACAGGGACAGTTTGGGGCCAGCTATGGTTTGGTGGTAATATGCCATTTAACACTCCTAAAATCCCCACATACCCCACCTTCAATGCTTCAAGATGGTAATGTAATTTCAGGATAGCAAACATTGCAATAATGAATAATAGACAAGGGGACATCAAGAATAAAAATGCTTCAACTTTTGGTAGCCAAAAACCCATTCCTATGGACTCTACAAGGAAAGAAAAGAGAAATGACTTTGTTTTAAATGTGGTGAAAAATATATAGCTAAACATGCCACAAAATGTGCCTACCGAAATGAAAAGTAAAGGTTCAAAGTATGTTGTTATTTGAGCATTCATAGGAAGATTATGACAATGCAAATGCCTTAATGATGGCTACTAAAACTGATGATATTGATAAGAAATTTGGTCAAGAAGAGTTCTTTGACCCTATAGACACCTTTCCCTTTAACCCAAGTGGTCATATGTCTTTGGATACGGGTGGAAAGAGTGATTTACATACTACCACTCTATCTCATTGGATGCTTGGAGAGGATCAAGAAGTTCTACTAAATAGAGAGGGTTAATAAGTGGATGGAAACTTACTTGAGGCATTTTTGCCATGATGTTTAGAATGCATGGGACTCATTGCTACACTTGACTGAGTTTTCCTACAATAACTCCACTCATTCTAGCATTGGAGTTTTCCCTTTTGAGGCATTATATGGGTACAAGGTCCCTCTTCCGATGGTCATTTTCAATTACAAGATCAATCCTCAAAGTAAAGAAAAATTGGATTAGATGTCGGCCTTACTTCAGTAATGCAAACTGAATTTGAAGAAAGCTCAATATCAAATGAAGCTTTATGTTGATGAGAAGAGATGGGACATTGAGTTTTAGGAAGGGGAATTGGTTTAATTGAAAGTTCCTAAGTCTAGGTATGCCACTCTTAAAGATAGGTCTAATAACAAACTAGCTCACATTCCAGATAGCTCGTAGGTAGCCTTCTGTTTTGAACCAGATTTTATTCTGAATTATGGATAGCATTGAGTGACATACATGGGCTGAAAGTACTCATCAAGAACTCCATTTTTATGTATCAAACACCTTGAAGTTTTCTACATAAAGTTATTCCATATTTACTACAACACATTCCACTATCTACAACCTTCATTTTTTTAGAGAATCTAGGTCAAGATTTAAATTTTATCATTCCCCAATCATACCATATATCATACTTGATCAATGACCCTTTATACATCAATAGTTACTCCTCATTCCATCTGATAACCCTTATAATGTCTATAGCAATGTAGTACTCTAATCTACTCCTACACTATCTTTTTGTAATAAGTGCCCAACTTATTTTTTAGGGAAATAACCTTTGGGTGGGGATAGAATGTAAGAGATGGGAAATAAAATAATGGGGATAAAATACCAACTACACTAGCCAATATAAAAGATGTAAGGGACTTGATTTTTCGATCATCATTATCATAACACAAGTCTCCTTCATCTTCTATCTCTCTCTTAACTTTCATAACTGCCTTCTCTCTATTTCTATCTTTCTCTCTCCTTTTCTAGTATTTCTCTCTCCTCATCACTCTCTTTCTCTCTCTTTTGCAGTATTCTCTCTCCTCTTTCTCTCTCTCCAGTCTTCTCTGTGACACTTTTTGATAGCCTTGCTCTCAAATAGATTTGTAGCAAAACACAACCTACTCTCTCCATATATTAGATCTTTGGAAAGCTATAATCCTCAACTAAATATTTGAAAAAAAATTATTATTATTGAGACAACAGTTATATCTCTAGCTTCTCTATTTGTCCCTTCATGAAAATGCAACAAATTTTGTAGCTTGACACACCAAAACACCACGGACATTGATTGGAACCTTGAGAAGATAATGCACTTTGTTTCTGTTAGCCCAAGTCAAGATGGCCCAAGTCGAGATGGCAAAGAAAGATGGCGGAAAAAGGAAGGAAAAAGTGGATAAAAGAGGGAAAAAGAGTAAAGATATGCAGGCAGCCTCTAAAGCTAAGCTGGGGCAAAAAGTGCAATTTTAAATGAAAGGCGCCTCAAAAAGCTCTAAAAACTCTTGTAAAAGAGTGCAAGGCTCCCTCCTATGCCAAATATAAAATATTAGACGGATGAAGGCTAGAGGCATAAGGCTAAAAGAGGGAAATAGAGAAAGGACCTTGCCACAACAGTCAGTCATGTAAAAAAAGGGATGGGTGCCCATGGGAATTTAGGGTTTTGTATATAAAATCCAAAAAGTGAATGAGAGCTCATTCTTTGGTGTGTGACTAACAAGAGTTCTCTTCTTCTTCTCTTCTTCTCTCCTCCTTGCTTGTGTGTGCTCTTGAGAGAGGGAGCGTGAGAGTGTGAGGGAGTGAGTGTGAGGGAGTGAGGGAGTGAGTGTGTGGGAGTGAGGGATCAAGAGGGTGAAGCTCTTCACCATCTCCTCTTCTCTTCTCTTCTCTTTTCTCGTGCACGCGGCTATGGTGGATGGAGCTTGGAGATGGAGGAGGCTTGAGGATGCTTGAGCTAGCATTTAGGATCGTAGAGCTACTGGCATGTGCGAGAGAGGAGGCAACTCATTTCAGCATCAAGGTAAGCTCACTATACTCGTAGGATCGACGGTGCGTCGGCTAAGTGAGAGATAGCCATTAGAGCTCACTTGGAACACTTGAAACAATAAGCGGTTCGTGGGTCTTGGCAGTTGAGCGTGAGCTTCCATTGTCGGGACCAACAAAATCAAGCTTGAGCACTTGTGCGCCTCATATCGAGCATCGAAGTAAGGGATTCATCCCCGAACCGGAGCTTGAGATAGGTAGGAAGTTGGGTTTTTTAATCTTCGAAGCAAGTAAGTATTTTGGGTTATTTTGTTTCTTTGATGATTGGAAAACATGGAGAAATCATTTCAGTTTTTTGCTTTCGATTCTTGTTGCATTTAGCATAGGTTAGGACTAGGAAATTGAATCGAAAAAGGGTAGGGTTTACCATTGCAAAACAGGGCAAAACAGGGCACAAATCATGCAAAAAATGGAAAAAAGATTGCTTGGGATGCTTAATGTTAGCAAGTGAGTGATTGGCAGCATCCAAAACTTACCCGGGAAGGGGTTTAAGAGCCAAAAGGCCAAGGGAGAGCTCATTTGCAACCCTTGCAGTGAGAGAGAGAGAGAGAGAGAGCCTATGGAGAATCGATTCGATCTTGTCGTCGGAGAGCCTACCGATCGCTTCAGGTATATCAATCACTTCCCCTTGCACCCTAGTTGTGATCTAGAAAGTTGTGCGTGAAATGATTAGCTAAATCGTCAGTGTTGATTAAAATTGCCTCAGTGCTACCGTGTCGTGCGCAACTCAACCCGTTCGAGCAGTCGGCTTCTAGGCCAAGTCCCAGAATCGGCCCTCAACCCTTTGTTTTTCGGCCGACCCGGCCCCAAAACCCTACTCGGCCCACCTGAATCGGCCCTCGGCCCACTACCGCTCGGACCACCCGACTCAGCCCACTCAACTCGGACACCTACCGCTCAACCCGTCCGAATCGACCATTTGGACCAACTTTGAAATTCGGCCCTCGGTCTTGCCGACTCGACCCAACCCCACTCGAACAAGTTGACATTCGGCCCGACCAAACTTAGCCACTCAGCTCTCGGCCCACCTGACTCGACCCTCGACCCACTCGGCCCTTGGACAACCACATTCGAACTCGCCGAATTAGATGTTCGGACTAGTTACATTCTGCCCTTAGCTCTCAGACGGGCCGAATCGGGCATTCGACCCCTACAATTCGGACAAGTGGGGCCGAGTGTGGACCTTTCCAAATTTTCCAAAAATTTGACCAAACCTAGCTAGAGCTCAACCGCATCACTTGTCGGGAGTCCTCTTGATGCTCAGAACTCAATTCTAGCGCAAGGAATAGGCAAAATCGTAAGGCGCAGCCACTTAGCAGCTTGGGTAGGCTGTCGTGAGACCTAGAGTCCTAGAGACAACCCACTGAGCCATAAAACCTGACCGGGCGAGGCAACGTGGCATGAAAATCCGAAACCCTGCCAAGATGGCCAGAGGATTGATCGATGAGCCAATCGGGCCCAAAACGAAGCGAGAGTGCATGAGACGCTTAGATATTGTTTGCCGCACTCACCTTGAATTTTCGCATGTGAAGTATACTTAAGGAAAACTGAAAGCCTGATTGAGCACAAGTGCACGGGAAGGAACACACACACTGAGAGGAGATAAATTGAGTTTTGTATTTAATAAGTCAAGGAACTCACTCAGATAAACAACTCAAGGAATCCACCAATAGAAGAAGGCCCCAAGGACATAGACAAACTATCGACACACAGAGTAGGACCAAGCAAGCGGCACCAAGGAGGTGGATTTAACAAACTTACTCAACCTGATCGATAGCTTGGTGGAGCAGAGAATATGACGATGGTAGAACAAAACCGAGATCGTAAGCCGAATGAGGAACTTGACTTAGGAGTCTTTCCAGAGGCGATTCAGTAGTTGGTGAGTAGCTACAATGCACACGCTCGATATGAGCACCGCGGCAGGACAGCAGATGCCATCATCGCACACTTAGAAGAGGAGAGGAAGCTAGCCCACAAGGCACTGCAAAGCATGATAGAGTACAACAGAGACTAGCAAGCTAGGAGCCAAAGACAAAGCACAGAATTGCGCGAGGTACAGTGGGTGTTGAACCTAGCCAGTAGAAACCAAACTGATCGTGAGAGAGCCCTGGAAGGAGATTTAATGATGAGCGAGCTTCTCATAAAGCAACTGCTAGACAACACAGTAGCAGAGCAAGGTGCCATAGCATTAGCAGGATTAGGAGCAAACCA